>NW_028317982.1:9556590-9875454 GCF_062004578.1 Staurois parvus | reverse complement strand
AGTTCCAGAGGATGGGGGAAGTCCTGGAGAAGTCCTGTAGTCAGGCATGGGAGGAGGAGACCAGGGAGCTAGAAAGTAGGAAAGTAGGCGATCTTGTAAGGAGCGAAGAGTACGTGTTGGGTGGTATTTGGATATCAGGTTGGTGAGGTAGTTTGGGGCAGTGTTATGAATGGCTTTGTACGCCTGTGTTAGTAGTTTGAATTTAATGTGTTGGGCAATCCGAAGCCAGTGGAGGACATGACAGAGGGGGGTGGCGGATACAGAGAGGTTGGTAAGGTGGATGAATCTGGCCGCTGAGTTCAGGATGGACTGAAGCGGGGATAGTCTGTGATGAGGTAGGACGAGGAGAAGGGAGTTGCAGTAGTCCAGGCGTGAGATAATAAGGGAGTGAACGAGTTGTTTAGTAGTGTCTGGGGTTAGGAACGTACGTATTCTGGAGATGTTGCGGAGGAGGAGCCTGCATGAATTTGCCAGTGATTGGACATGGGGTTGGAAGGACAGGTTGGAGTCTAGAGTGACACCTAGGACTTTGGCTTGCGGGATGGGACTGATGGTGGCGTTATTGGTCGTGATGGAGAGGGTGGGGGGGGCATGGGCTGGGGGGAAAACTAGGAGCTCGGTTTTGGAAAGGTTTAATTTGAGGACGTAGAGTGACATCCAGTCTGATATGTCCTTCAGTAGGCATTACTAAATGGTCATGTGTGTGTGGCAGGCTGTGAGACTTTGAGACTGCCTACATGAAAGAAAAATATATTTGAAATATATTTTAAAAATATTCTTCCCAAATATATTGCCATATATTTGAAATGCTACAATTTTGGCCATATTCAACATATTTCAAATATATTTCAATAAATAAATGCGTTTTTATTACAAAATATATGAAAAATATTTTTAAAAATACATTTCAAATATCCTGTATGTCTTTGAAAATACAGATCTACATTTTTATTTTTATTTATAAATGTTTTAAATATATTCTTCAGATTTTTTTTTACCATAAAAAGTCATTTTAACATATATTTTTACATATATTTGTAAATGCATTCCAAAAATGTAGATCTGTATTTTTAAAGACATACAGTATATTTGAAATGTATTTTTAAAAATAATTTTTATATATTTTGTAATAAAAATGCATTTCAACATGCAGTATATATATGTATATTGAAATATATTTGAAATATATTGAATATGGTCCAAATTGTAGCATGTCATATATATGGCAATATATTTGGGCAGAATATTTTTAACATATATTTCAAATATATTTTTCTTCCATATGGGTGTGTACAGTACATTCTTTAAAGCATCTGTTATTCAGTTCCAGTCCATGCATTTAGCAGCACTGATGTTGTGGACTTGTGCATGGTACACTGGCATTGAACTCCAGGTCTAAAGCCTGGTGCACACAATCAGAAAATCATACGAAAAATACAGCTTTCGAAGCGATCGTACAATAATCTGATCGTTCGTACACAGCTTTTGTCCGAAATTATTTTTCGAAAATGTTTCTCGATTTTCATTCAATCAGTACAGTTTTCATTCAAAAATACAATACAAATACAACACAATACATTACATCACGTCCGAATTATTATTCTGTTGTACGAGAATTTTCGGAACTTTAGTAACCTCTTCACTTTCGATATGAAACTAGCAAGCAAAAAAAAAAAAACAAAAAAACTGGATGATCATTTGTCCGATTTTCTCTTTATGTGTTCGGACTTTAAGCTCGATCTTTAATAAGTGCCAGCAGTCTTCCTAATTTTAGGAACTTTCCCTTTCCTGTTTCATAGTGTAGTCAGATTTGTACAGCTAACAAAGAACAGTTAGAGGTGGTAGTTTGCCATCTAGTGGACAAACTGTAATCATACACCAAAACTGTTTAAGCAACATGTTATAATTGCTGCACCACATATTTGGCTTCATTCACTAAATGATAAATCAAATTTTCATGTCTGATTTTGATATATTTTTATGTTTCCTTTTTTCCTCAATTAAGTATGAGTCATTATAATCTTAGCATTCCAATTACATAATTTTTGTGCATGAAAAATGGATACACAAAAGTATGTGCAAACTTGTGCTTTTGCAAATAAGTACACATGCATCTTGTGCATTTTGTAGTCACTTCATGAGTTAGTTCCAGGTGTTAAAGGGGAATTTTAATTGTGAAATAAAGGTGGGGCTGGAGATTATGTTACTAAGTTTACGAATGGCTAGGTGGCTCAATCTGTTTCCCAGCAATTGCATTTTAAAGGATAAGTTCACCTTTCATAACATGTCACACCCATATTTAGGGTGTAACACGTAACATGTTATGAAAGGACCGGCCCCAACTCCCCACCAATCCCCTGCTTTGACAGCTAGTGGGGGATCTCCCCCCACACACACACACTAGTTGTCAAAATTAAACATACCGTAAGTGGCTGTGCTTGGCTCCACCCAGCCATGTCACTCCTCTGTGAATAAGAAATACCAGCTTGTAGTTCTCAATGAACTACCATGGCGTGGTAGTTCACTGAATATTCCTCTCAGTATATCTGCTTGCTTGTACATCCCGTACAGGCAAGCAGATATACTGACAGGTCTGCAGGAGACCTGCATGGCATCAGCAATCTGCTGATCACTGGTGCAATGCTTTACAGGCTTCTGCTATTAAAAATAATAAATGCATATTTTTTAACCTGCAAAATTATTTATTTATTAATTATAAGGCAAACGTATCCTTTAAATTATATTGGCTTGAATATTTTCTGAGGGTTATTATATTTGTTATCGTACCAGATAAAACAAGGTGGGCAGTACAGCATGGACATACAGTTTGTCATACATTTTTCATATGCAAAATGTTAATCTTTTTTAAATAAAATAAAAATAAAATAAAATTGTTTTCATAATTTGTGTTCCAAAGTTCACTTCACTGTGCATTCTGCCATTTCAGCATGCCAAAAGTGTGTGAAACAGCCCAGTTTGCATGAGAAATTGTTGCCAGTGTCATGTGACCACTAAGACCAATCACAGCAGATCACATGTCAATAGTATACAATGGATGGCTTCCTGCCATGCCATTCATTGTATACAATTATGTTGTTAGCTGTGACTGGTTAAGGCAGTCACATGATACAGACAGGGCCAATCACAGCCCATCTGTATCATGTGATCAGCTTTGCCCAATCACAGCTAATCACAACAAAAGACTGAATGAATCAGTTTCATTCAGTAACAATGATTGCAAATATCAATGAAATACATTGGTATTAGCAATCATAATATGTTATAAAAGAAAAAAAAATCCTGAGCACTTGCCCAGAGTAGTTCAATGTTACTATGGTAACAGTGTATTGCTTTGGTTACAGTGTGCTGAAAATTAAAATAGTAAAAAAAATGAAAAAAGTTAATAAAAAATTAAAAAAAATAGAAACATTTGAAATAAAATACAAATTCAATTATTATTATTATTTTCACCAAAGAAATGTAGCAGAATAAATTTTGACCTAAATTTTTGAAGAAATGTTATTTATTAGCAAAATTTTATAACAGAAACAAAGAAAAGTGCGTTTTTTTTTCAAAAGTTTCAGATGTTTTTTGTTTTATTTAGCAAAAAATAAAAAAACTCAGTGGTGATTAAATACCACCAAAAGAAAGCTCTATTTGTGTGAAAAAAATGCAAAATATTTCATATGGGTACAGTGTTGCATGACCGCACAATTATCATTCAAAGTGCGACAGCGCTGAAAGCTGAAAATTGGCCTGGGCAGGAAGGGGGTATAAGTGCCCGGTATTGAAGGGGTTAATAATGACATGCAATGCCAAGCTGCAGTTTCTAACATGAGCAAAATCCTCTCTTGTATTACAAGAGGTTTAGACTCCAGAGAATGAGGTATCATATTACCCCGGTACAAATCATTAGTAAGACCTCATCTGGAATATGCAGTTCAGTTTTGGGCACCAATTCACAAAAAGAACATTGGGGAACTGGAGAAAGTACAGAGAAGGGCAACCAAACTGATAAGAGGCATGGAGGAGCTCAGCTATGAGGAAAGATTAGAGGAACTGAATTTATTCTCTCTTGAGAAGAGGAGATTAAGGGGGGATATGATCAACATGTATAAATACATCAGTGGTTCATATAGTGAACTTGGTGTAGAGCTATTCACCCTGAGGTCATCACAGAGGACAAGGGGACACTCTTTATGTCTGGAGGAAAAGACATTTAATCTCCAAACACGGAAAGGTTTTTTCACAGTAAGAGCTGTGAAAATGTGAAATAAACTCCCTCAAGAGTTGGTTCTGACCAGCTCAGTGGATTGCTTTAAAAAAGGCCTGGATTCTTTTTTGGATACACAGAATATAACTGGATACTAACATTTATAGGTAAAGTTGATCCAGGGGATATTCGATTGCCTCTCGGGGGATCAGGAAGGATTTTTTTTCCCTGCAGGAGCAAATTGGATCGTGCTTTGCTGGGTTTTGTTTGCCTTCCTCTGGATAAACTGTGGGTATAGGATTATAACTTTTTTTTAAGTATTATTTATTTGTTGAACTGGATGGACTTTTGTCTTTTTTCAGCCAGACTAACTATGTAACTAAGCATTACCAAAACATTTTTTTAGATAGAAATTAATGATTTTATCATTAAAAATTATATATATATATATATATATATATATATATATATATATAATAAGTGCTGCAACTATATGCTATTATTCTTCTCTATATTGGATTAATGGCACTTCACTTACATTCAGGCATGCTATATACCTTGTTTGTTTTTAAATATACACGGCTCAAAAAAATTAAAGGAACACTTTTTAAACAGAGTATAGCATCAGGTCAGTTAATCTCCTGGGATATTTATCTGGTCAGCAGAGGGGGTTGTTAATCACTTTCACCTGCTTTGGTGTTAATCAAATTAACAAGGGGTGCACTAGATGGGCAAAAATGAGACCACCCCCAAAATAGGAATGGTTTTACATGTGGAGGCCACTGACATTTTTTCCCTACTCATATGTTCTAACTGTTTTTAACTAGTTTTGCATTTGGCTAGGGTTAGTGTCACTACTGGTAGTATGAGGTGATACCTCGACCCTATAGACGTTGCACAGGCAGTCCAACTTCTCCAGGATGGTACATCAATACGTGCCATTTCCAGAAGGTTTGTTGTGTCTCCCAGCACAGTCTCAAGAGCATGGAGGAGATTCCAGGAGACAAGCAGTTACTCTAGGAGAGCTGGACAGGTTGGTAGAAGGTCCTTAACCCATCAGCAGGACCGGTATCTGCTCCTTTGTGCAAGGAGGAACAGAATGAGCACTGCCACAGCCCTACAAAATTACCTCCAGCAGGCCACTGGTGTGAATGTCTCTGACCAAACAATCAGAAAAAGACTTCATGAGGGTGGCCTGAGGGCCTGACGTCCTCTAGTGGGCCCTGTGCTCACTGCCCGACACCATAGAGCTCAATTGGCATTGCCATTGAACACCAGAATTGGCAAGTCTGCCTCTGGAAACCTGTGCTTTTCACAGATGAGAGCAGGTTCACCCTGAGCACATGTGACAGATGTGAAAGGGTCTGGAGAAGCCGTGGAGAACATTATGCTGCCTGTATCATCATTCAGCATGACCGTTTTGGTGGTGGGTCAGTGATGGTCTGGGGAGGCATATCCATTGAGGAACGCACAGACCACCTCTACAGGCTAGACTATGGCACCCTGACTGCCATTAGGTATCAGGATGAAATCCTTGGACCCATTGTCAGACACTATGCTGGTGCAGTGGGTTCTGGGTTCCTCCTGTTGCACGAAAATGCCCGGCTTCATGTGGCAAGAGTATGCAGGAAGTTCCTGGAGGACGAAGAAAGTATACCATTAAATGGCCCCCACACTCGCCTGAATCCAATAGAACACATCTGTGATATCATGCTTTGGTCCATCTGACGCTGCCAGGTTGCACCTCAGACTGTCCAGGAGCTCAGTGATGCCCTGGTCCAGATCTGGGAAGAAACATCCTAGGACACCATCCGTCGTCTCATTAGGAGCATGCCCCAACCTTGTCAGGCATGCATACAAGCATGTGGGGGCCATACAAACTACTGAGTACCATTTTGAGTTGCTGAAATGAAATTTCAGCAAAATGGACTAGCCTGCTGCATAATTTTTTCACTTTGATTTTCAGGGTGTCTTTGAATTCAGTCCTCTGTAGGTTGATAATTTTTATTTCCAACAAACTATAGGGCATCTTTACGTTCCCAACACATTACCCTGTCCACATCAGTGATCATGACATTTTTCCCCATTGAGATCTGATGTGTTTTCAAAGAGTTCCTTTAATTTTTTAAGCAGTGTATATTATATTGTATATTATATTAGTACAGTACATACAGTATATTATATTATAACAGTCCCCAGCACACGTTCAAGCTAGCAAGCAAAAAAACCAACCTAATCTGCATACATTTACAAATACACGTGGAAGCCACATTGTCACCATCAAGGCAACTCTGCTTTGATTCTGAACTGTATGAGTTTACCAACTATGGGAACACATGAAGCAATGCACAAAGCAATGCAAAAAGGCAAAAAGTGAGTAGGAAACTCAGATATTTCAGAGTTAGGGTCCATATTTTTTCAAAGGTGTCTTAACACTGCATATATATATATACAGTGGGGATCGAAAGTTTGGGCACCCCAGCTAAAAATATGTATTAATGTGCATAAAGAAGCCAAGGAAAGATGGAAAAATCTCCAAAAGGCATCAAATTACAGATTAGACATTCTTATAATATGTCAACAAAAGTTAGATTTTATTTCCATCATTTACACTTTCAAAATAACAGAAAACAAAAAAATGGCATCTGCAAAAGTTTGGGTACCCTCCAGAATTTATAGCATGCACTGCCCCCTTTGCAAAGCTGAGACCTGCCAGTGTCATGGATTGTTCTCAATCATCGTCTGGGCAGACCAGGTTATGTCAATCTCAAAGGTTTTAAGTGCCCAGACTCATCTGACCTTGCCCCAACAATCAGCACCATGGGTTCTTCTAAGCAGTTGTCTAGAAAACTGAAACTGAAAATAGTTGACGCTCACAAAGCTGGAGAAGGCTGTAAGAAGATAGCAAAGCGTTTTCAGATGTCAATATCCTCTGTTCGGAATGTAATTAAGAAATGGCAGTCATCATGAACAGTGGAAGTTAAAGCAAGATCTGGAAGACCAAGAAAAATATCAGACATAACAGCTCGCAGGATTGTGAGAAAAACAATTCAAAACCCACGTTTGACTGCACGATCCCTCCAGAAAGATCTGGCAGACACTGGAGTTGTGGTACACTATTCCACTATAAAGAGATACTTGTACAAATATGGTCTTCATGGAAGAGTCATCAGAAGAAAACCTCTTCTACGTCCTCACCACAAAAATCATCGTTTGAACTTTGCAAATGAACATATAGACAAGCCTGATGCATTTTGGAAACAAGTTCTGTGGACCAATGAGGTTAAAATTGAACTTTTTGGCCGGAATGAGCAAAGGTACGTTTGGAGAAGAAGGGGCACAGAATTTAATGAAAAGAACCTCTGTCCAACTGTTAAGCATGGGGTTGGATCAATCATGCTTTGGGGTTGTGTTACAGCCAGTGGCACAGGGAACATCTCACGAGTAGAAGGAAAAATGGATTCAATAAAATTTCAGCAAATTTTGGATGGTAACTTGATGCCATCTGTGAAAAAGCTGAAGTTAAAGAGAGGATGGCTTCTACAAATGGATAATGATTCTAAACACACCTCGAAATCCACGGGGGATTACATCAAGAGGCGTAAACTGAAGGTTTTGCCATGGCCTTCACAATCTCCTGACCTCAACATAATTGAAAATCTATGGATAGACCTTAAAAGAGCAGTGCGTGACAGACAGCCCAGAAATCTCAAAGAACTGGAAGACTTTTGTAAGCAAGAATGGGCAAAGATACCTCAAACAAGAATTGAAAGACTCTTGGCTGGCTACAAAAAGCGTTTACAAGCTGTGATACTTGCCAAAGGGGGCAGTACAAGATATTAACTCTGCAGGGTGCCCAAACTTTTGCAGACGCCATTTTTTTGTTTTCTGTTATGTTGAAAGTGTAAATGATGGAAATAAAATCTAACTTTTGTTGACATATTATAAGAATGTCTAATCTGTAATTTGATGCCTTTTGGAGATTTTTCCATCTTTCCTTGGCTTCTTTATGCACATTAATACAAATTTTTAGCTGGGGTGCCCAAACTTTCGATCCCCACTGTATATATATATTACAGATATAGAAAATAGATAAAGATAGGTAGATACTCATAGTAGTGCTATTTGCCATTATGGCATTTTTTTAGCTTTTTTCCACAAATGTTTAAATGGTAATTTATCATCATATGTTTACATATTTTAACAATCTAGAAAACAATTTTTTTTTTGCTTTTTTATCAAACATTTAACAGTTTTGGTTTATTATATTTTTTGGCTTTGTTGTATTTTTTAAAATTTTTCACTTTAACTACATTTGTTAATTTAACTTCAACATTACAATTTTCCATTTAGAAATTTATGAGCTTAAGAAACATGAAATAATTCAAACTGCCACAAGATAAAGGCAATTTTTACAGTCTTTATAATGAGGTCCCCTAATAAACAAAATAGATGGATATGTGGATTTTAACCACAGGAGGGAGCTGTTTTATTAATATCAAAAGACAGAAATTGAAGTAGAAAAGATAATATGAAGCTATTGGTTGTGCAAGTACTTAAAATGGGATTTGTAAAGACAAAGGAAGTGCAATTCCTAAAAAACTGGAATTCTAACTGTATTTCTTCCATAATTTAGAATAGACACACACATTGGTACATACTGTTTTCCCTTTTTTTACTACTTACACTTGAAGAACACTAACTGCAAGTACTCATCCTCACTACCTGCACTGCGGTAATCCACGATAAAATGTGCAGTTTACACATACATACATGCATACCATTCACCCTTTAGCCACTGCAATCCCATTTTTTGTTGATGGCACCCTCAACATACATTCTGAACACATTTGGCTGCACACCATGACACATGAAGTGTGCTGTGATGTGCTGCAGAAAAATACAGCATGACCGATTTTTTTCAACAATAAAATACATTCAATTAAAATTATACTGTGCTGAAAAATATTAACCCATAAACATACCCACATGGAAGAGAAATATATTTATAATATATTTAGAAAAAAATTATATATGTGACATATATTTACAATATATTGGCCTATGCTAATATATTTTAATATGTATTCTAAAAAATGTAAATTTAAATATATTCTCTAAAGCAGCGTTTTTCAACCACTGTGCCGCGGCACACTAGTGTGCCGTGAGATATTGTCTGGTGTGCCGTGGGAAAAATTGCAATTTCATCCGTAACATAGACCTTTTAATCCGGCCCGCGGAGCGTGATACTGTCAGGATGATCTGTCCCCCTCGACGTATCTGCGCATGTGCCGGAGATCGCCGATCGGCTGCTAATGCCTGAAACTGGCACATGCGCAGATACGTCGAGGGGGACAGATACTCATAGGAGACAGATTTTCATGCTACACCGGAACGGCGAGAGGAACGCGCGGAGCAAAGGTAAGTGAATTGACACAGGGGGGGGCTTGGGGACTTAATATGGGGGATGAATTAATATGGGGGATGAATTACTATAGGGGGGATGAATTACTATAGGGGGGATGAATTACTATAGGGGGGATGAATTACTATGGGGGATGAATTACTATATGGGGGATGAATTACTATATGGGGGATGAATTACTATATGGGGGGATGAATTACTATATGGGGGGTGAATTACTATATGGGGGGTGAATTACTATGGGGGATGGATTACTATATGGGGGATGAATTACTATGGGGGATTAATTACTATATGGGGGATGAATTACTATGGGGGATTAATTACTATATGGGGGATGAATTACTATGGGGGATGAATTACTATATGGGGGATTAATTACTAGGGGGGATTAATTACTATGGGGGGATGAATTACTATATGGGGGATGAATTACTATATGGGGGATGAATTACTATGGGGGATTAATTACTATGGGGGATGAATTACTATATGGGGGATGAATTACTATATGGGGGATGAATTACTATGGGGGATGAATTACTATATGGGGGATTAATTACTATGCTTACTATGGGGGAATATTACTATACTTACTATGGATGACACATACACATCATTCATCTACTCTTGGTCCGGCCCCCGGGTCCAATTATAAAATACTTTATTATTTCATAATAAAGTAATTATAAAATAATTTCTTTGTGTTTGATTCCTATTCAAGAGAATTACTTTATATATAGTCAATATAGGCACAGAGGTAAATTTTTTTAACATTTTCTAATGGTGGTGTGCCTCGTGATTTTTTTCATGAAAAAAGTGTGCCTTTGCACAAAAAAGGTTGAAAAACACTGCTCTAAAGGCATATATTTAACAATATATTTTTTTAAATATGCTCTTCAGATTTTTTTTAACATATAAAAAAGTAATTTTAACATATATTTTTACATATATTTGTAAATTCATTCCAAAAATGTAGATTAAAATGTATTTTCAAAAATATATATTTGAAAATGTATTTTTAAAAACATTTTTCATACATTTTTAATATATAAAAAAATGAATTTCAACATATAGTATATAGTATGTATGTATGTATATAAATATATATATATGTAGTATGGCCAAAATTGTAGTATTTCAAATATATGTCCATATATCTGGGAAGAATGTTTTTAAAATATATTTAACATGTATTTTTCTTCCGCATGGGAGAATCCACAGCAAAAATGCAACTTCCACAATAAAGAAACAAATAATAGAGTGTGGTATTGTGCTTCTCCCTCATGCACTCCCCCATATAACCCCATATCTCCTCCTCCCCCCCCTGCACCTTGTGAATCCCCCACCTTTTCCTCCTTTACCCCCCACCTTCTGCAGTCTCCTCATGCCCCCCCTCTTGTGCACCCTCCACTCCCACCTTGTCCTCCTCTAACCCCCCTCACCTTGTGCATCTCCCCTTTCCTCTTTATCACCTTTTGCAGATTCCCCATCCTCCCCCTGGGGGAGATGTGCACCCCCTGACTCTCCTCTGAGCTTGTCCTTCTCCCCCCCCCTTCACTTTGTGCAGCCTCCCCCCCCCCCCCCCCCCATATCTTGTGCATTCCCTTTCCTCCCCTAACCTTGTGCACCCCCACCACTTGCACAGCTTCTCCATTCCCAATGCTCCCCCTCACCTACCTTGTCCCCCCACAGCCTCTGGCACTAGGTTGTTGGTGCACTGGCTCAGGTGCATTTTACTGCCCCCCTCCCATTCCAGTGTTGGGAATGCAACAGCATGTACTATAATGTACTATGTACAGTATTCTGTGGTAATATCACTTGACCAGTAGATGGCACTGTACGCTAAAGGTTACTAGTTGTGTATGTGTAAAACTTGCTGCTTCTTTCTTCTTCTCTATCATCTCTTCATCTCTTCAGGAAGTAATATGTCTGCTGTTATACAGTCTGCTGAAATGTGCTCTGTATGTTTGTAACTTAAGCCACACAAGTAAAGCCTGAATTCTGCTATCACTACCAGTGTCTTCTATAACACATAACCAACAGGTTATGGGCCCAGCTCCAGACACTGAAAAAAAAAGGAAAACTACAAGCAAGTAAGTGCTGCATTTACAATCCAATTCACTGAAAGATGGCAAGTGCTTCAGATATGAAGTTTACAATAGCAAAGCTCAACAACACCAACTACCAGCTATGGAGGTTTAAGCTTGAAATGCTGTTATCCAAAGATGACTTGTGGCAGGTACTAGATACACACAGACCCAATGACAACCCGGAAGAATGGGACAGAAAAAACAGGCAAGCAAAAGCAGTCATATGCCTGTTAGTGGAGGATGATCAACTCATTCATATAAGGAAAGAAAGCACAGCTAAGGTATGTGGACTGCATTACAAAAGCTGCATGAACTTGCAAACCTAAACAGTAAACTATATCTGCTACGCAAACTGTACATGATGAGGCTGGAAAAAGGGCAGGAAATGGGTGAACATGTAAATGCTATGCTAGAAATTGTGGACCAGCTGGGTGCAATAGGTGAAGAAATAAAAGGCAACCATGTTGTGGCGCTACGTCTGTGCAGTCTTCCAGAATCATACAGTGCCCTTATAAATGCTCTAGAAACTAGACCGGAAACTGAACTGACGCTAGAATATGTTAAGGGAAAATTAATTGATGAATACAGCAGAAGAAAGGAAAATTTGCATAGTGAAGAGAACGAGAGACCAGAGGCAGCTCTGAAAGTGCATGAAGGCATAAGACAAAGCAAAGAAACCAGGGTATGTTTTCGCTGCAAAAAGGCCGGTCACCTGAAAAAGAACTGTTCAATCTGGAAAGCTGAGCAGCGAAAGCGGGAGCTACCCACAAGAGAAAGAGCTAAAGCAGTCATGAAAGAAAATGAAAGTGCATCATGGAGTGGTACTTTTAAAGTGACTCAGAATAGTACCTCACATGGATGGTACATTGATTCAGGGGCAACAAGTCACATGACAAGTGACGAGACATTCTTCACAGAAATTGATTTTAGTGTAAAAGATAAAGTCTTCCTAGCAAATGGGAAAAGTATTACAGCGGAAGGTAAAGGTCAGGGATTTCTGAACTGCAAAACGCCATCAGGGGGCAAGCAGAGCATCCTTGTAAAGAATGTTCTATCTGTTCCAAGCCTAGAAGGAAGCCTCCTATCAGTTAAAACCCTTGCAAGCAATGGACTCACTGTCCAGTTCAGAGGTAATGAATGCACAATTCAAAATGGAAAGCAAATTCTAGCAAGAGGAAGATTAAATGAACATCTGTACAAACTCATCACTGAAAGTGAGAAGGCTAATGCGGCAACTCATAACCCACATGACAAGTGCATCCACCTGTGGCATAGAAGACTGGGGCATCGAAACCCAGAAGCTATAAAGGACTTTGCAAAGAGAGGTCTATCAGAAGACATGAAAATATTGCCTTGCCACACACTCAGCAAGTGCACGTGTTGCATCAAAGCAAAGGCCACCCGAACCCCTCTTCCACAGACCAGTCAGAGTAAAACCACTAAACCCATGGAACTGATACACAGTGATGTGTGCGGACCAATGAAAACCATCACACCTGGCGGGAGCAGATATTTACTGACTTTCATCGATGATTATTCCCGGTACACAATAACGTATCTAATGAAGCACAAAAGTGAGACATTAGAAAAACTTCAAGAGTTTGTAGCTATGACAAGCAACAAGTTTCAAAGGAAACCTGGAATAATACGCACTGACAATGGAGGGGAATATATGAATAAAGAGATGGAATCATACCTAAAGAAACAAGGTATTATACACGAAACAACCGTACCATACACTCCTGAGCAAAACGGTGTAGCGGAAAGAAAGAATCGCACTCTTGTAGAAATGACAAGATGTATGATTACGGACGCTGGCTTACCTAACAAATACTGGGGAGAAGCAATAATGACTGCAACATACCTACAAAACAGGCTCCCATCAAAAGCTATTGAGAGTACACCATATGAAATGTGGAATGAATCAAAACCTAACGTAGGACATATCAGAGTATTTGGCTGTAAAGCATATGCCCACATTCCAAGTCAGAAACGCTCCAAGTTGGAGAACAAAGCCATAGAAGGCATTCTGGTTTGCTACAGTGAGCAGAGTAAGGGATATAGAATCCTTTGTCCAAAGACCAACAAGGTCACAGTAAGCCGCAGTGTTTATTTTGATGAAAGTGAAGCACCAGATAATACAATTTTTGAAAAATGTGGAGAGAATTTACGCGCTGAATCGGCAAGAGACACTGATTTATGCAAAGCAGGACAAGAGCCAGAACAAGAAGTGGAACTTACAATCAACGATCCAATAGAACCCACTGAACAACAAGAAATCAGAAGATCCTCTCGAATGACAAAAGGGATACCACCCCGCAGGTTATCATACGCTGCTAAAACACATCAAACACAGGAGCCAACATCCTGGGAAGACATAGAAACTTTGCCGAGAAGGGAAGCCGATCAGTGGAGAAAAGCAGCTGAAGAAGAAATAAAATCACTTCAAGAAAATAAAATTTGGTCACTAACAGAACTCCCTCCCGGTCGTAAAACCATCGGAAACAAGTGACTGTTGCACTCTCTTCAACTGAAGCGGAATACATAGCAGCAGCACATGCATGTCAAGAAGCCATTTGGATTCGTCAACTTCTACTAGACATGGGACTGAATATGTCACAACCCACACCCATCTTTGAAGACAATCAGGGATGCATAAAGCTTACACACTCTGAGAAGATTAACCCAAGAACCAAGCACATTGATGTAAGATATCATCTGCTCAGAGACATGCAAGAACAAGGGGTTATCGACATCCAGTACTGCCCATCAGAGGAGATGACTGCAGACGCACTCACCAAACCTTTGCCAAGGGAACGTCATTGTTTTCTACAAAAGAGACTAAATGTCATATAATTATTCACATGCCGTTGAGAAGGGGTGTTGGGAATGCAACAGCATGTACTATAATGTACTATATACAGTATTCTGTGGTAATATCACTTGACCAGTAGATGGCACTGTACGCTAAAGGTTACTAGTTGTGTATGTGTAAAACTTGCTGCTTCTTTCTTCTTCTCTATCATCTCTTCAGGAAGTAATATGTCTGCTGTTATACAGTCTGCTGAAATGTGCTCTGTATGTTTGTAACTTAAGCCACACAAGTAAAACCTGAATTCTGCTATCACTACCAGTGTCTTCTATAACACATAACCAACATCCAGCACCCTAAGGTGACTGTCTAAGCTGCCTTATGGTAGTGCTGGCTCTGTGCCTAACACAGAGCACTGCAATGCAGCTCAACGCACGGAAGCTGCCATGCACTGAATTCTAGTGTGAATGGCCTCCTAAATGCTTTTCCCATATTGATTTTCTTTTAAAGTGTAGTAAACTCTGTTTTGTCAAACGTATTAGTATTATTATTATGTAGGTTTTATACAGCACCAGCAGTTTGTGCAGCGCTTTACAATATAAAGGAGGACAGTACAATTACAATACATTTCAATACAGAAGGAATAGCAGGGCCCTGCTCATGGAGATTACAATCTAATGCTCACCTGTAGGTAAAATGAATATCTTCTTAACATTATTATTATACAGGATTTATATAGCGCCAACAGTTTGCTCAGTGCTTTACAATATACCGGGAGACAATACAGCAACAGTACAATTCAATACAAGAGGGATAGGAACATGCAGTGTTCAAGAGATATTCACATGTTTTGTAGTCAGCAACGCCTATACACACTGTGCTCTGAATTGGGGGTACACTGAACGTGCTTTAAATCCAGAGCACTGTGCCGCAACGTGACTCTCATGCATATGCGTGGGGGTGGCGTCATCATGGCTTAGCCATTCATATGGCCAGAGCCCACAAGCCCAAAAGGAAGACCGGGTGAAGGTGAAAGCCCTTACAGTGGTGACAGCACATTGCTGGTGGGATCTGTTGTACAGGTAAATCTTTCATAATGTGCTAGTATGCAATGTGGAATACTTTATTCTTTAACTTCCACACTACCCACTACTATTTTACTGTATAAAGTTAAGCCCATATCATTCGGACTTCATCTTTACAGCAAACATCAGGCTGTCCAATCTACATGTGGTTTAGTGAGTTTAAAGAGCGGTTATATTTTTGCTAAAAAAGAAAAAACAAATCCAGCCTCCCCCCTCTCCTTAGTCCCTTATCTTAATCTCAGATAAAACCTCCCAGTTTGGCGCACTTTTTTGTTGTTTGAATTTTTCTTGAAGACCCATAGAAAAGAAATTGTCACAGGCATAACCAGGGGTGTATCCACAGTGAGGCAAACAAGTCATTTGCCTAGGGCGGCATTTTTCAGGGGGGCAGTACCGCCCCCCCGGAAGAAGGGACACACAAGGCAGCTGGCAGGTGACTGATGATGGGCACCAGGTGAGGGCCGGCACTGCATGAGCTCACTGACTGGCTGCTACACTCCAGGTCAGCGCAGCGCTTGGTGTCTGCTCCTGGGCTGAGCCAGGTGACAGGTGAGTGATCCGCAGCAGCAGAGAGAGGGGGTCAGCTGGCTGCAGCCATGACAGTTGCTGGTTGGCAGTGTTGTGTGTATGGAGGGGATGGAAGGAATATAAGCAGAGATAGGCAGACATGTCATCAGGAGATAGCAGAGCAAGTAAAAGGAGGAAATTAGGAGAGGAGGATAGAAGGATGGGATCTACTGCTCCATGGAGTCTGAGGAGATCACAGCCAGGGAGGACTACAAGCACCAGCTGTACCCAGGATCCTGTCTGCTGTGGCTATGGAGTCACCGATCTGTAATTGTACTACACACATATTCTATCTACTGCTGTTATATACTGTTATAGTGAGCAGAGCTATACAGCCTGGGGGACTACAAGTACCAGCTGCACTGGGGATCCTATCTAATCAATAAATAAATTATCACTCTGCAACTCAAAATAAAATAATATTCACATTGTGTATAACCCAACTAGTAATCCCAAGAAAAAGTCACACTTTCACCCTGGAAAGTAAATTAATATTTCAACCGTTTTCCTTTCCTTAAATATATAATTAATAAATAAAATAATATATATAAAATAAAATAATACAAAGTCCCAAAAATATATTTTCATGTCCAAAATAATCTTTCAGTCCTGTCTATCCAACTTCAATATTTCAATCACTCCGGACCCGGTGAATACCTCAATAAAATAAAACTAAAATAGTGCATTACCTCCATATAATAGGTATATACTTTCATAACTCATAAGTATATACTAAAATAAGTGCAAAAAAGACAAAAACAGATTCAACCATGAGTAACACGTGAATCGTGCAATCACTCTGTGTACACTAATAAATAAACTAACAAATGTGACAAACCGTGTACACTCCAAAGTAAAATAAATAAATAAATAATTAAATATAAACACTACAACCAAATAACTAATAAAATTAAATAAATAAACAATATAAATCAATAAATAAAATGAAAATGAAAAGGTGAACACTCCGTGAACACTTCTATAGGGCAAGAATGCATACAATTACCCTCATAGAGTAATATCAAACCTTTAAGGAATACTCAGGTGTTTAACAGTCACTCTCAAGCCTCCAGAAGCTGTATATAGGGTATGCCTTTAAACCACCATCATCATTAGGGACAAGAGTAATCAGTAGTATATTCCCATGACTCATGACCCATGACTTCTTCTGAAGGGATCCCTTCAAAAGAAGTCTGGAAGTGATGAAACGCGTCAGAGAACGTGACGTCTGACGTAATTGCGCAAAATCAGAAGTGGTGGCACGGCCATTTTGACTATTGGAAAAACTTGCTGTACATCCTAGGAAGCTGCTGTGGCTCAGTCATGGGAATGTACTACTGATTACTCTTGTCCCTAATGATGATGGTGATTTAAAAGCATACCCTATATCACTCTCCCTCTATCTTTCTATATATCTCTCTTGATCTCTTTCTCTGCCTCTTTATCCCTCTCTTTATCTATCTATCTATCTATCTATCTATCTATCTATCTATCTATCTAACTATCTATCTCTCTTTCTCTCTCTCTCTCCCTCTATATCTTTTTCCCCCTTTTTATCACTTTCACTCTTTTTCTCTCTTTATATCTCTCTCCCTTTATCCCTCTATCTTTCTATCCCTCGTTATCTTTCTCTCTTCCTCTCTCTCTCTCTCTATCTATCTCCCTTTCTTCCTCTATCTCTCTTTCTCTCTACCTCTATCTCTCTCTTTCTCTCTCCCTGTCTATATCACTCCTTCTCTCCCTCCCTTTTTCTGTCTCTCTTTATCTTTTTCTCCCTCTTTATCTCTCTCCTTTTTCCTCTCTTTATATCTCTCTCCCTCTATCTTTCTTTCTATCTCTCTCTCTTGATCTCTATCTCGCCCCCCCCCCCTCTCTCTCTCTCTCTCTCTCTCTCTCTCTCTCTCTCTCTCTCTCTCTTTATCACTCTCTATCTTCCTCTCCTTCTTTATCTTTCTTTCTCTCCCTCTTTCTTTTTATATCTCTCTTTTTCTCCCTCCCTCTTTATCTTTCTCTCTTTATCGCTCTCCCTCCCTCTTTATCTTTATCTATCTATTTCTATCTCTTTCTTTATCTCTCTTAATATATCTTTCTCTCCCTTTCTCTTTATCTCTCTCTCTATCCCTCTTTATCTCTCTCCCTCTATCTTTATATCTCTCGATCTCTTTATCTCTCTCTTTATTCATCTATCTCTCTTTCTTTCTCTCTCTCCCTCCCTCCCTCTATATCTTTTCCCCCTTTTTATATCACTCTCACACTTTCTCGCTCTTTATCTCTCTCTCTCTTTATCCCTCTATCTTTCTATCCCTATTTATCTTTCTCTCTTCCCCTCTTTATCTCTCTCTTTCTATCTCTCTCTCTCTATATCTCTTTCTCTCCCTCTCCCTCTCTCTGTCTCTCTTTCTCTCTCTCTCTCTCTCCCCCTTTACCCCTCTCTATATCTCCCTTTCTCTCCCTCCCTCTTTCTCTCTCTCTCTTTATCTTTCCCCCCCTTTCTATCACTCTCACGCTTTCTCTCTCTCTTTATATCTCTCTCCCTCTGTCTTTCTATCTTTATTTCTTGATCTCTCTCTCCCTTCCTCTTTATCACTCCCTCTTTATCTCTCTGTATATCTTTCTCTCCCTCTTTATCTTTCTTTCTCACCCTCTCTCTGTTTATATCTCTCTTTTTCTCTCTCCCTCTTTATCTTTCTCTCCCTTTTTTTCACTCTGTTTATCTTCCTCTCCGTATTTCCTTTTTTATCTATATTTTGCTCTCTCCCCTCCAATTTAGATGGGGGGGGTGCAGATGTTAGTGTTGCCTAGGACAGCACAAAGCCAAAATACACCACTGGCATAACGACATGTAACAATGCATCAAACACTGAACGTGCAGGTGTAAATGGACCCTTATGTCAAACTGACTATACATTTTCCTTATGGCTAGTATACTTGGACCTAAATTTGGATGTATGTGAAATATAATGTTTAATTTGACTTGAAATTTATAAAGCAGTGTAAAAAATGTAAAGTGACTCTCAAAAATAAAAATATAAAAACAGAAGTAACCTCTAGAAGAATCTTCACATCCAAGACACATCAAAAATATGTCAGATACCTGTGTTTCCTGTCACGCAGGGCATAGTAGTGCCATAGGGGCCAGTAGGAGGAACTACACAGCATAGGGAAGAACACAGATATCCCGCACATCTAAAAGCGTGGCTAATATAAAGAATCCTTCAGGTGGCTTTACTCCACCCAATTCTATAAATGGGCACAGGAACATCTAAATCTAATGGGGTTGGTTTACTAAAATTCACTTTGCAAAAGAATGCACACTCGTGAGGAAGGAAAAAAAAAAACAGTATTTTTGCTTGCAAATGATTGGATGAGGGAAGACAGCAGATTTTCACCGTATTCACTAAGCTAAGTGAAAATTCCCTTTTGAAATTAACAGCTTGTTTTCTTTAGTTAATAAACCCTAATGTGTCTTGTTTTACAGGCGCATTGGGTTTTTATTTTTTAATTTAGTGACAAACCATTTAATCATGCACTAGCTTTGGTTTTCTTTGCTTTATGATCAAATAAAGCAGCATGTTCTAATCTGTTACTTAGAAGCAGCTCAAAAGCTTTGAAAGGTTAATGTATATAGGCTTTTGAGATCAGAAACGAAAAGTCTATGTAAAATCTCAGATACTATACGCTTTAATGGGTAATGCAAATTTAAACATAGTTTCCAATCTTTCTGAAACTGCAATCTTTCATTAAAATTATAGTTGATGATCCTGCAATGAAGGTCCTTGTTCAGGAACTTCCTGTTCTAGGCTGATGACACTCTGCCTTTGTCTCCTAGTTATGTTCCTGTGTTGTCACCCAGTTATATGGTTATGGAGATTTCAAGTGGAGGGTTCAACACACATTAGCTGGGAATGGTCCACAGTTGTGATCAGGACACCCATGTGAAAACAGCTATAGCAAACTTGGGGGTTTATTTACTAAAAGTGGAGAGCACAGGCTGACTTTTGCATAGAATCCAATTAGCTTCCAGGATTTATTGCCAAAGCGTAATTGAACAAGCTGAGGCTAGAAGCTGATGCACTGTTACACCAGATTCTGAGTGATCCAGTTTTAGCAAATCTACCCTAAAGGTTATTCAGTTATAGTTGACATCTCCTTTACTTAACACCTTCCCGCCCGGCCTATAGCAGATTGACGACCGGGTGGGACACTTGCCGTTATGACTGGGCGTCATATGATGTCCTGTCAAAACAAGCCGCTCACATGGCTCATGCAGCGGCATGATCTGTCACCGGCTGTGTCCACGGGACACAGCCAATGACATATCACTACACTAGCCCGTTACCAGTGTCATGTGACCGCTGTGACCAATCACAGCAGATCACATGTGAATTGTACACAATGGATGGCTTCCTGTCATGCCATCCATTGTATACAATTATGTTGTTAGCTGTGACTGGTAAAGGAAGTCACATGATACAGACAGGGTCAATCACAGCCCATCTGTATAATGTGATCAGCTTTGCCAAGTCACAGCTAATCACAACAAAAGACTGAATGAATCAATTTCATTCAGTAACAATGATTGCAAATATCAATAAAATACATTGGTATTAGCAATCATAGTGTGGTAAAAAAAAAAAAAAAAAATTCTGATCACTTGCCCAGAGTAGTTCAATGTTACTATGGTAATATTGTATTGCTTTGGTCACAGTGTGCTGGAAAATGAAATAGTAAAAAAAGAAAAAATGTAATAAAAAATAAAAAAAGAAACATTTGAAAAAAATACAAATTCAATTATTTTCACCAAAGAAATGTAGCAGAATACATTTTGAGCTAAATGTATGAAGAAATGTTATTTATTTGCTAAATTTTATAACAGAAATGAAGAAAAGTGGGGGGGGGGGTTTCAAAAGTTTCAGGTTTTTTTTTGTTTTTTGTTTAATTATTTATTTTATTAGCAAAAAATAAAAAACTCAGTGGTGATTAAATACCACCAAAAGAAAGCTCTTTTTGCGTGACAAAAATGATAAAAATGTCATAAGGGTACAGTGTTGAATGACCGCGCAGCAATTGTCATTCAAAGTGCGACAGCACTGAAAGCTGTAAAATTGGCCTGGGCAGGAAGGGGGTATAAGTGCCCGGTATTGAAGTGGTTAAAGCCAGGCATATCTCACTAAGCACATTGTATTATAATGACAAGCCATCATCCTTTCTTTGTCTTTTCTAGAACTGTGTGTTGGGTGATGCATTTAATCATGTCGTAAATTGGTTACGTTCCACTTAAAAAATATTTTAAAACAAAACACAATTTTTTTGTTATCTGTTGCATTTTAACATTTAAGAAGGGGCAAGTCCATGCTCTTTGTTGCTGATTTGTTTCTATATTGTTATATATATATATAGACTGAGTATGGCAGTACATTATTCACATTCCCCTAACACATGGAGCTACACAGAAGATAATGAAAAGCATCTGGAGTCAAGAAATCTATAATCGTCTCCATAGCTGATTAGCTGCCAGTGCATGCTAAGATCTGATTGTTCTGTACAAAATCACCATCAGAACTCCGCATGGTGCTTTGTTCACCTGATATTACATAAACCATGAAAGAAGGACTATGTTCCAAAGATTTTCCTTCATTTGTAAAAAGGAAGAGTTGATAAATTCCCCAAATATGACCTACTAATAATTTAGTTTCTGAGACAGGGAGGGCTGCTATTATGCAAGGTATTTGATCTCCTAATCTCAGAATCATATAATGACCATTCCCTTTTAAATCTTTGGCGGTTTGTGAGAGCCATAGTGTATCTATGCCCATCTCCTACCAATGCATAGTAGGGGTGTTTATGCAGCTCATGGGCTTTGGAAGGTCAGTGATGTCTGGTGTAAATCCCCCTGTAAAAACTGCCATGCAAGCTGTCTCAGTTGCTTACTGACTGGCCACTGGTTAGACCTCACTACATAATGGCCGGGAAACACAACCCACCGTTCCTTTGCTTGCTTTAACCACTTGAGCTCCAGAAGATTTTACCCACTTCATGACCAGGCCATTTTTTTATACACCGCACTGTTCTACTTTAACTGGTATTTGTGCGCTCATGCAATGCCGTATCCAAACAATTTTTTTCACATGAATAGAGCTTTCGTTTGGTAGTATTTGATCACCACTTTTTTATTTTTTTGCGATAAAAATGAAAAAAGACCAATAATTTTGACAAAAAAAAACCCAGTATTCTTTACTTTCTGCTTTAAAACATATCCAATAACAAAAAAAATTTTTAATCAAATTTCTTCATAAATGTTTGCCAAAATGTATTCTGCTACATGTCGTTGATACAAAAACAATCCCAATAAGCGTATTTTGATTGGTTTACATGAACGTTACAGCATCTACACTCTCTGGTATATATATTGGAATTTCTGTTTATTTTTTAATTTTTTTACTACTAATGGCAATAATCAGTGACTTATAATGGGACTGCGATAATGCGGCGGGCAATCTGACACAAACTAATGCTGGGAAAACTGGCTAACTGTGACATTAATACAGTGATCAGTGATAATATTATACACTGTCACTGTACTAAGGACACTGACTGGAAAGGGGTTAACATCTAGGGGGATGAAGGGGTGCCTAACAATGTATAATGTGTGTAACCTGTGCTGTTTTTACTAATAGATCTCTTATTTTCTCATCCTTGCCTTGCAGGGACAAGAAACACAGAGATTGTTCCCTGTGTATAGAGCTCTGTGTTAAATGCCAACACAGAGCTCTTGGCCATGATTTTACACAGCTGATCAGCAGGTCCCAGGTGTGAATCATTGGCCAAGACTAGCTGACAGGCTCCCACTCTGTACAATCACAGCGGGTGCAGACCAAGGGACGCACATGCACACCCAAAACCCTGAAGAAGGCAGCGACATACAGGTATGTCACTTTGCCTACAGCAGCCTCCCATCAGCAGTACATTGCGAGCGGGCAGTCATTAAGTGGTTAAGCAAGAGAGTATTTGGCATTTTGCACAGTAGAGTTGGTACTGGCCAGAGAGGGATCACTTTGTCAGTTGGCAATCTTGGGTGATCAGGAATGGATGGGAGTAGACTTGATTGGTCAGGAGGAGTGGCTGGGGAAGGAAGGAAGGAGGAGAGAAGAGAAACTCAGAAGTGACACATGGAATTGAAGAGACACAGAGGGGAAGAGAGGTGTGAGACCAGAAGCTGTTGCAGCTAATACTTTACTACTGATTCAAGATGGACATACCCTCTCCCCTTCTTCCTTGTGGCATTGCTGGCCAGGGTCTGACTGAGCCCTGCAGTACATGATGACCACGTCATCAACTCCCAGTAGAGGAGAGGGATTGCCCAGACTGAGCAGCTGCTGCATCGCACTCCTGGGGAGAGAAAGTAAAACTACAATGGCAAGGTGCTCTGACTAAAGAGACTGCGGGTTTGATTGGCTAAAACTGGAGATTGTAAAATATGGTGCAGCTCTGCATAGTAACCAATCAGCTTCCAGGTTTTATTGCCAAAGCTTAATTGAACAAGCTGAAGTTAGAAGCTAATTGGCTACAATGCACAGCTGCACCAGATTTAGCACTCTCCAGTTTTAGTAAATCAACCCCAGTGTTTGTGAATATCCCTACAGCTCCATCCCAGTGCTGGGATTGTAAACTGTGAACTATGGGGCAAATTGCTGCAGTAACCCAAGCACTGACAAGAGTCTAAGATCCATTTCCAAGCTCAAAGGACACTTCCTTGCCTTCAGAAGTGGTGAGAGGTCTTGTGGCCACTAGTGAATTTTATACTAGTCAATAAATGCTCCAACAAGAACACACAGGGCCCCAATGCCAGCCAACAAAACACTTAAGCTGGACATAGATGGTTCGAATCCTTGCTGGTTCAGCAGGGACTGGTAGAGATTTGATCCATGTAAACTGTCAGTGCTATATACAGTAAGTCTGACAGACAGACATGGAGGCGGAAGTGGAAATGGAGGTGGAGCGGCCATGTTACCAGTTCTCTATTTGGCTAGCTGCAGAAGAGACACGGAGGAAGAGGTGGAGCCTTCATGTCACTGACAGCTCTATTGTCAACTTGTTGGAAGTCTCCTAGTTGCATAACTTGACAAAGCGCATGTGCGCAAAACGCGTTGTCCTGGTCGCCAGCTCCAGCTTGCGGTCCATGTCCAGTGCCAGACTTCCCCTCTGGTGGTGTGACGTCCTTTCTGGTACACCATGGTCCCTGGCCCGGTTAGCCACCTTAGTCCACACCTTTCCCGGCCCGGGGATGCAGGTGAGCGGACATTCTTCCAGTCATGCCTGGCCCACACCGCTGCATCTGGAACTATTCTGGTTACATTGTACCCAATTTGCATGTAATAAAACATACCTTTTATGGAATTGAAGTAGGGTTATCATTAGGTATACCCTTTATGGAATTGAATTATGGTTACTATTCATCATCATTCCAAGCCACGGTCACCTTCGCGCTGGTTTTCTGGCATTCCAGTGCTATATAAGTACCTGTGATTAACCACTTGCACTTCAGAGGATTTACCCCCCTTCCTGACCAGGCCATTTTTTTTGCGATACGGCGTTGAGTTACTTTAACTGACAATTGTGCAGTCAGACAATGCTGCACCCAAGTAAAATTTATGTACTTTTTTTTCCCACAAATGGGGCTTTCTTTGGGTAGTATTTGATGACCTGTGCAGTTTTTTTTTATGCGCTATAAACAAAAAAAGACTGACAATTTTGAGAAAAAAAAATAATTTTGACTTTTTGCTATTAAATATGTCCAGTAAAAAGATTTTAAAAATCAAATTTTGTCATAAATTTAGGGCAAAATGTATTCTGCTACATGTCTTTGCTAAAAAAATCCCAATACATGTAAATAAATTGGTTTACGTGAAAGTTACAGCTTCTACAAATGGCGGTATAGATACTGGAATTTTTTTTTTTATACTGGTAATGGCGGCGATCAGTGACTTATAGCGGAACTGCGACAGGCAATCTGACACTGAGGGAGGGGGAACTGACTGTCACTGACATCCCCAGTGACACTAATACAGTGATCAGTGCAAATAAAAAGTACTGACACTGTACTAATGACATTGGGCAGGAAGGGGTTAACATTTGGGGCGCACAAAGGGTTAACTGTGTGTGTTTTACCTATGTGCTGTGTGTGTGTTTTACTGTGTCAGAGCATTGCTTTGTATTGCTCTGCATAGCATAACAAAGCAGTGTGCAGGAGCTGACAAGGGAGAGATCTGTATTGTTTACATATAGACCTCTCCCCCGTCAGTGATACTCGGCAACGGGAATAACCGGCCGGGACTCAGTGATCGACAGGTGAGGTCACCAATGGTGTGCAGCTAGGGCGCATACAACATCACATATATATATATACACGTTATTTAGTGCAGCCCTGACGCCCTGTAGCAGTAGTTCTGCTATAGGGCAGTGGGCAAGCGGTTAATAAATAAACCCATCATAACCAGATATCCCTCAGGGGGTAGTGCTATAGTTCTTTTTTTATTAAGGTCCATGCACATTGGCTTAAAAAACTGCTCCTGAAGGAGTTTAGCGTTTTTGCCTGTATAAGCAAATAATGTTATCCCATGTGTCCATGCACATTAGGTTGTTTAGAGACATATTTTAAGCTCAGCATTTAGAGGCAGAAAAAAACACTAAATGCTCCTAAATGCTAGTTCACAATTAGCGCTTTTTTCTGCCAAGAGTACTGGTGTTTTTTTAAGCCAGTGTGCATAGACCCTCAGACTGCATTCACACTTGAGAGATTTGTAGCCTGAATCTTCAAGCTCCAAATACACTCAAACTTAAAAAAATAAATTGTTCTCTGTGGTGCCAGTTCGCGCGATCAGGTGTGAACAGGCACCATAGAGAACAACTGATTTTCAAAGTTTGAGCATTTTTGGAGCTTTGACCTTCAAGCTACAAATAGCACAAGTGTGAATGCAGCGTTACTGTGAGAGGCTGCCCACTGACATCATAGGTAAGAGCGTTCACCACAGCTCCCTTCTGCCTACCAGCAAACACAGTAGACATCATGGGTAAGAGCGTTCACCAGAGCTCCCTTCTGCCTACCAGCAAACACAGTAGACAACATGGGTAAGAGCGTTCACCAGAGCTCCCTTCTGCCTACCAGCAACACAGTACCAGGGGCTGACTGACAACTCATGGGGCCCCTGGGCAATAGGGGATCAAAGGGCCCCTGTGTCCTTGCCTAAACTCAAAAAAGCCTATGAAAAAGGTACCGGGGCATCTCATGGGGTCCCCTACTGACCCCGGGCCCTCGGGCAGTGCCCGAGTTTCCAAATGGTCAGTTCGCCCCTGCACAGTACACACCATGGGTAAGAGCATTCACCAGAGCTCCCTTCTGCCTACCAGCAAACGCAGTAGACACCATGGGTAAGAGCGTTCACCAGAGCTCCCTTCTGCCTGCCAGCAAACGCAGTAGACACCATGGGTAAGAGCGTTCACCAGAGCTCCCTTCTGCCTACCAGCAAACACAGTACACGCCATGGGTAAGAGCGTTCACCAGAGCTCCCTTCTGCCTACCAGCAAACACAGTTGACGCCATGGGTAAGAGCGTTCACCAGAGCTCCCTTCTGCCTACCAGCAAACACAGTAGACGCCATGGGTAAGAGCGTTCACCAGAGCTCCCTTCTGCCTACCAGCTAACACAGTAGACACCATGGGTAAGAGCATTCACCAGAGCTCCCTTCTGCCTACCAGCGAACACAGTACACACCATGGGTAAGAGCGTTCACCAGAGCTCCCTTCTGCCTACCAGCTAACACAGTAGACACCATGGGTAAGAGCATTCACCAGAGCTCCCTTCTGCCTACCAGCGAACACAGTACACACCATGGGTAAGAGCGTTCACCAGAGCTGCCTTCTGCCTACCAGCGAACACAGTACACACCATGGGTAAGAGCGTTCACCAGAGGTCCCTTCTGCCTACCAGCGAACACAGTACACACCATGGGTAAGAGCGTTCACCAGAGCTGCCTTCTGCCTAGAAGCAAACACAGTAGACACCATGGGTAAGAGCGTGCACCAGAGGTCCCTTCTGCCTACCAGCAAACACAGTAGACACCATGGGTAAGAGCTTTCACCAGAGGTCCCTTCTGCCTACCAGCAAACACAGTAGCACAGCTTCTACCGCTAAGTGGGGAGGGGCAGCCTTGACGCTGCAACAGCACAGACATCAGATTATACTGTCATGATATTTGGTGTCTGAACAATTAAAAATGCAAAGGTTGTAGATGGTCAAGTATGCTGAAAGTCAGTATGTGGATAAAGAACATACTTGCTCAGTAAATGCTAGATTTTATTTGAAGTATATTTTTTATCAATATTTAATTGATGAATATAATCACATTTCATACTGTATATCATTTCACACAACAAGCACCAGAATGGCAAAGTACTCCCACATGCTGCTGCTTAAAGATCATGAACTATTTCAGTAGCGGCATAAATAACTATATTTGGAATATTTTACAGTGCACTTGTCATTTCTTGTTTTCTTAAAACACTACATAAAGGATTTAACAGAGCTGAAATAATATGCCTTTGCTTACTCTAACATGTATTTACTTTGATTTATGTTCTAATGTTTGCAGATGACAGTTACCTGGAGGTGTAACCGAAACACTGCAATACCTCCTCCATGCTGCTCCCCAGTTATGCAGCTTGTCAGCACAGACAGAATAGCTAATCGGTTGCTGGGGGTTAGTGCAGAATTAGTGATCTTACTATTCCTTCACTGTTCCTGCTTGACACTGTTCACCTTAGTTATCTTTTACATCCATGCTTTTGCTTCAAGCTCCAGACAGGCTCAGTACTGTGATAGCAGGTCTCTCATAGTGACCGACAACAGATCCTAAACAGAAATGATACATGATACTATTTCAGCACCAGGACAAGGTCACCCAGTGCCCAGGGCGGAGATGGGAAACTGCATCCTCCCTTCCCAGAACCTCACCCCCCCCCTCCTCATTGAACACACCAGGGGGAGGGGGATGGGGTCAATAGTTGCGCACGCCAAAATGTTTGTAACATTTGTGGTACACTGTAGAAAACGGAAGAGTTTAAGATCAGTGCACAAATGCTGAGCTAACAGTGGCAAAGAAACAAAGTATCCATGGATTGTTGGTGTCACTAAAAGGAAAATAATGTCCCTGCATCAGAGTTGGTGGTGTCACTGAAAACAAAAAATGTACCCTTGTCAGTGGTGTCACTGGAAGGAAAAAAAATGTCCATGAGTTAGTGGTGTCATTGGAAGGAATCCCCCTGAATTGGAGGTGTTGCTGAAAAGAAAAAATGTCCCCTTGTTTGTGGTGTCACTGAAATGCAAAAAAGTCCCTAAGTTGGTGCTGTCACTGGAATGAAAAATGCCCCTACATCAGTGGTATCACTGAAAGGAAAAAATGTCCCTGCATCGGTGGTGTCACTGGAAGGAACAAACATTCCTGCATTGGTGTGCTACAGAGAAGAAAAAAATGCCCCTGCATTAGTGCTCCTCCCCCACCACCACCTCCAAAGTACTGAGCTCTTCCCTTTGACCCCCCTACACTGTAAAATTTGTCACTGGACACAAGACCAAACTTGCCAGAGCTATCCCACTGGGACGCTTTCAGTACCAACAGGCAATCATAGGGGACTGAGCCATTCCCCGCCCTGCAACCACATGTATACACACCCCTTACATATGTGTAGCTGTGGTACAGGGAATGCCTCCACCGCCTATGGCAGTCCGCTTTGACAGCTTCTGGGTGGGATTGTTCAGGTGGGTTCCAACTTGTGTCTGAATTCATCATTATTCATCAACCATCTCCCCTCAATATAGAGCTACCTGCTGCCACTACAAAGCTCCTGCCCCATTCCAGTACAGAGCTCCTCCACCCACTCCAGCTACTTAGTTACCAACATTTCAAAAAACATTTTTAGGGACACTTTTTTTGTTGTATGTCCAGAAAGCCAGTGTAGATGGAGGGATATGTAAATTAGGGGTGGGGGCATCAACTGTGTGTGTAATGTTTCACATGACTGTCATATTGACTGTCATATGCCTTTAAATGTTTTCAGTGTTTTGTCTCTGCTCCTCCCTTTCCTTTAGTTTAGCTAATGTTGCATAGATAGCCCTCCCCCTTCCCAGAGATGCATTGCAACAGCCTCATGGCAAGAAGCAGAAACAGCATGTTCTTTTGACCTATGGAATTTCATTGTTGTAAGATTCTCTCAGTTTATGGAATAAACTTCACAAGATCTACAAGATGTCTTATCGATTGAGTCACTGACTGTGGTATCCAACAGAGGTTGAAGTTATCTCTATCTCATCACAACTGTAAGTTACAGAGATCACACTATCAATGCTTAGATTGGATACACAGAACAGTGGGTGTGGCTTGGAGATAAAAATATGGCAGCATGCTAAGCGGGCCACAGCAAAAAGTGGTACTCTAAATGTTGGGTGTGGCTTAAAGGGGGTGTGGTTAAATAAAGTCTGAGATTTTCTTGGTCTCCCCCATACAATTTTGCTCTCCACCCCAACAGCACAAAAAACAAATAAACGCACACATAGACTTATCTAAAAAAAACAAACTTTAATAATATAAATATAAAAAACTGGTCCAATCTCAGTGATTGGTTGCTAGAGGTTACAGCACATTACATCTCACTGATTGGTTGCTAGAGGTTACTGCCATTAGTGCAGGGGAGGGTCAGTGACTGCAAGAGTAGTACAGGAGATGGTCAGAGACTGCAGACCTGGCACAAGGGATGGTCAGAGTACAGTATGATCCACCACAAATATTACAGTATGCTCCACCATATATTTTACAGTATGCTCCACCATAAATTTTACAGTATGCTCCACCATAACTTTTACAGATGCTCCACCATAAATATTACAGTAAAACCTCCATGTGTCCAAACATAAATTGAACCCAAGTTCTTCACAATATGGGAACTGACAACAAGCAATAGTTACTATAAAGAACATACAATGCAATCTACTGAAGTCTCGTTCCACAAAACCAATTTAGGACGTGGATAGAACCTAACCCAATAATGTTTTACATCCAAATACTTTTAAAGACAGCATTGAAACCTTGAACCTATTTCCACCTTTTTCTCCAATTTTAAACAAGGATAATAGCTTGCACACATGTAGTTCCAAGATTACATAAGTGACTCCAAACAATAAATTACACCAACAAAACTGAGCATCCAATGCTATCCTTACGTAGCTATTACTCTAATGATGAAGAAAGAGAACATATGGAACTGATGATGTGAGCACGCTGGAAAATTTATGAAATAGGTTTTTTCTTTCACTTTATTTATCACATTTGTTTTGGGACACTGGACTTTAATTTGGGACTTTTCTTGGACTTATATTATAATTGTATTTTTATTATTTGCGCTGTGTTATATTATGAACATATGGAACCTACATGGTTGCATAGCAATAAGGAGAGTAGACCGGCCACCTGTCATGATTACAATTCCACAAAAAAACCTCACACTAAAATCAATGGCAGTGAAATATCACAAATTGGGAATAATTCTTATAGATGACTTGTAGGTTGTCAGAACATTGTACCGAACTTGTCACCGTAATTAAAGAAAAAAATGTGAATGGCCACATGCCAGTGGGAAATTGAAACTTTTCTGCTGCTATTCTTCTCAATGGATCCACCTTCACCAAGGGATCTAAGTATAAAACATTCACTGTACAAATGTGACAAATATCCATACAATCAAACCCCCTATTCTCTGCAATATGAATAGTTCTTATATTGTTAGTGCCATCTAGAGGGTGCAATGCATTTTTTCCAACAAATACATCTTTCTAGAATAAAACACATTATGGGGATTAGATGGCGCTGTTGATATAGGAACTACACGCAGTACATAAAATACAGGAGGGGTTCATTTTGACAATGTGATTGTTTGTCACAGTCATACTGTGAGCAAAGAACTTTTTTTACAGACTCTTAATATTTCCAGCTCTTGAAATTACAATCTAGTTTAATTATTAGACACAAGAAACAATTTTCCCCTCTGTAAATTGCTAGTGGGTACAGGAGAGTAGGAGAAATAAAAGTACTAAGTGTATTGGGAAGTGGACCAATATCTCTATCGTAACCTGAAGTTATTAGATAGATGAAGCTTATACTTAGACCAAGTTTAGCAATGTCAAGATGGGCCAATTAAAGTTGAACTTATAAGGCAAAAAACGGGGACACAGACAGTGATCAAAGCCTGTCAAACGTTCAAAGCCCTCTCGATTCTATCAAAAAACTAAAAAGAAAAAAAATTGCCTTTAGATATACTTGTCTATAACTATGTAACTGATTTCTTAGGCTAGGTTGAGACATAAGGCAGCCCTTGCTGCCCCTCCTATAAACAATCCACACTAGATCTCTTTTCAAAGGCTGGCACGAGGAGGAAATACTGTATGTCACCTCCTCAGTGTCTATTTAAACCTGTAAATATTGCCCCACAGTGAGTGCAACCATAAGCATTGCACACAGTTGCAGGGCAGTATGTAGACAAGTGCAGTTTATTTTTTTTACTGTAGGTGACGCTCTTCCAGCGCAGTACTGCAGCTGCAGGGAAGTCAAGGGAAACTTGGTTTCTCTATGGTTTCCTTGGTTTCCTGGAGCAGCTTTCCGGTTGGCTATGCTGAATCCAGGTGACCCTGGTGGCCATTTTGGGTCACACAGAGTCTTCCTGCCCCCAGGGTTTGGCACTCATTTTGCAAAGTGGTTAGTGTAGGAAGAGCATACCCATCTATCAGGGACAACACTAGTGGTAGGGACAGGTTCTGGAGGAGTAGGGATAACTCAGGGCCTACATCTGCTTCTCAGCAAGCTACCATTTGGTTTGGACCGACCAGGTTGCGTTCCACCCCCCTTGGCAAGCGCTGTCTTCTGTTCTGGCTTACACGGCTAACTCTCCGCTATGTGGATTGTAAACTCCTAGTTGGGTGAGCTCCCCCATTGGGTTGTTGCACTGTTTGCAAGTTCTTCAACACAACGATTACTACACTCCTCTGTGTTTTTACTGCAGCAGCACCTCGCTGCACTCACCTGCAATTCCATTTACTGTCAACAGGTATAATTAAGTCGGGAAGGAATGTAAAATAGGTCTCAGCTGCTTACTTTTAGCACCCCCCTTAGAGCCCTAGGTCTACAGACTATGAACATGAATGTGTACATCCCTAGTTCTCTACTGTGACATTAATTAATGTTCTTACAGCACAGAGCATTGTGTTTGAAAACTTAAACAGGAGTATTGTGGTTACAAAGTGTGTATGTATAACAGGCCACAGTATTTGACAGTCTTCTTGAATATAAAGTTTAGTTTTAGGCACCAATTAAACTGGACAGAATGCAAAGAAGAATATGGAGGACCTCAAATATAAGCAAATTAAATGAACTTAGTTTATTTTCTGTTAAAGTGAATATCAAATAAATATGATCTCCTTATATAAATATGTAAAGACCCATATAAAATGAAATAGGAAAGCAAAGCTGTTATTAGGGCCACCAAAGAAGACACAAAGGTGTCCATCACATGGATGAAAGGAGGTTTCATTGCCAGCCATGGAAAAGGTTCTTTACTGTAAAACTGTGATAATGTGGAATCTTCTTCAACACAAGCTTGTTGTAGAAGTTACATTAGATTGTTGCTTTTCAAAAAGGACAAAATAAAGGTCACTTAGATCATTGTTTCTTAACTTACGCTCTACAAGTGATTTTAATCATTATCAAGAGTTTATAGGTTGCTCTGGGAGTTTCATCTGAGGGAAATAGTGAAAACATGACCTGATGTACTTGAGGTCTGGAATTGAACAAAACTGACCAATGTTTCTAAAAAAACACAGAAGACGTCAGTAGAGGTCAAAAATGATTTTTTCCAGTTAAAACAAACTGGACAACAATTTTAAGGGATTTTGTGCTCCTCTGGATTATTTGTGGTTGGAAATTATAGACAATTGGACATATGTCTTTTTCAAAACCTAATTGTGTAACCAGGGGTTCTTTGAGGTTGAATATGAAGGACATATGTCTTTTTTTAAAAATAATTGTGTAATAAAAGCATCATTTGGTATTATTTGATAGGGAAAAGGATTTCATAAACAATCTGCCTATAATAATAAACCTACTACACCTACATAACATTGACCATATGGGAAGATTTTCATTCACTTCTGTAAGCAATATTTTGTGTCATTTTAATCTGACTACATTAACAGTTCATTTAATTATTTCATCATTTTTAATTTAAATTACCCATTCATTGTACAAATAAACTCTGTCATTCTATATTAACCACACATTTCACGCGTGTATGTATTCAATATACCTCATTAGCATAATAAGAGAGATAATTACAGCACCTTAAAGTGATTTGTATCTGCATCCCAATTATATATGTTATGCCAGTGATTTTGCGTTTGGCTCAGTGGCTTGATTAGATGACTGATCATAAGGTTACCCACGTAACATATGTCTAGAAGATCTGTTAACCTGTTAACAAACACTCCCAATTTAGACTATAATGTAAATAAATAGATAAATAAAAAAAATATAATTAAAAGAGGACTGATGTTACCAATGAAAAACCACTCATGGCAGTTCACTGTTCTCATGAAATGAATATATGTGAATTCAGGTGTCTAATCAGACATTTGTCTTTTCATATTGTTCTGACCTAAGCAGGTCTGCCATTCACCTCAATCTCTTGTTCCAGCATGGGCAGGGCCACCAATGTCCTTATCCTCTAACTCCAGCCTGCGAACGGCTGCCATTGTCCTTATCCTCCTTCTCCAGCCTGGGCAGGGTTGTCAATGTCCTTATCCTTCTTCTCCCACCTGGGCAGGGCCACCAATAGCCTCTTCCTCCTGCTTCAGCTTGAACTGGTCTGACAATATCATTATCCTCTATCTGCAGCCTAGGCAGAGGCAAAATCCCTATCCCCATAGCAGCAAGTTCTGACCCCATTCAGTAGGTGGCGTCTGGCCACTGTGTTGTTGGAGTGGAGATTCAGAGGAATAATGTTCTTCTACAGTCTCTACAAGCATCACAGGAGGAGCAGCTGTTCAAAGTAACCTTCTGTGGCCATCTTGGATAGGGCAGCCCTTATAAATAAGGGACCCTGCTGGGATTTGGCGTGCATTTTGTAAAGGTATAGAGTAAGTAGGCCTGTTAGGGATAGAGATTTAGCATCAGAGAAAGATTCCAGTACGAGGAGGGCACGGATACCGCTGAACACTCCACAAGCACAGGTTACCAGGGCTGCTGCCACCCCTTTCTCAATAGCCTCCCTATACCAGCAGCTGAATTTGCCGCCCTGAGAGTCGGCCACCCCTCCTGCAGCTGCCATACCAGTAAAGTAGTGTGACGATCATGGCGTCAGACCCCAGCCCTTCTCACCAAACTTGTGACCGAAAGACTAGCCAATCTAAAACCGTGTTGTTACGTGCGTAACAATGCCATGCCCAGCTGCACTCTGCACAAAGATTTTCCAGCTAATGGACCACAATCTGTGTATCTGCAGCCTGGGAGCGATTTTTACTGGGTCAGGTTATTTACGCAATTAACCCTTCACACTGCCACCACCTCCTTTTTGTACAGAGAAAAAGGAAACTCGGCAATATGAGCAATGACACTATGATGGTTGCATAAGTGGCGGTATACCACTGTCACCGCAGGCAGAGATATACTGAAGTTTAAAACACACACACAGTAGCGCTCTTCAGAAGCAGGGGTTCTTAGTTTGCATTAAAGAGCTTTAAAAACAGTTCAACACTTTCAGACAGTAAGATTTATTACTAAAGGGTCAAACGGGTGCAATAAAAATATTTACAGAACAAGATGTAGCCAATATATATATATAAATATACAGAGAGCAATAACACAGCCAAGAGATAACAGAAAGAAGTTTAGAGGGATAAGGTACTTGCCGTCAGCCTTGGTTTAAGCAGATCAAGTTTCCTGAGCCAAAAGGATGCCTTATCTCCCAAAGTTAGTTCCGATGTTAAAAGGGAGAATCTTCAACTTAGCTCAACTCAGCTTAGCTTTTTTGTAGGAACTCAGCAGGGTGTCTCCCTGAAGCAGAGAACTAATCGCCTTATTTGGGCGGGTGTTGCAGGCGGAGACCCAAGCTATGACCAAAAACCCTCCCAGTTGATGTCATGGTTCATAACTTACCCTGGATACATATAACATTCTATCCACGAGTAGATTAATATGCAGAATCTTCTGCTGAATGTCTACATATGAAATATGACATACCTGTTGTGACGGGTAAGGAGATATCATTTTCTGCTTTCCTGTATATGTCAGATAGGGGGTGTAATATATCAGACGACTTGTATTAAAGTGACCGGGTTGAATATCTGCCTGGTTTTTATCTAAGTCTCTCATATTCAAAGATATGTACTCATAGGGGAAAGTGGGTCCTGAATGTGATGTCTGCTTTATTGCTTATCTGGAATGTCTTTCAGGCTCAGCAAGGGACTTGGTTTATGGATTTACGATCCCTTCCCAAGCAAGAGTCTCGCAGACATATGGGCACCAGCTAATTGGGGTTTATAGCCAGGACGCTCTCCCAATGAGTTTGCTGCCTGTGATCTCTGCATCAAACAGACCACATGTCACTCAACAGAGAGGGAGGGGGATATCGGAGGAATCTGATTTGGGAGAGAGAGATACAAGATGGAGGGGTTTGGAGAAAAATTGATTACCGCGTCCATCTCTGTGTACACGATTACCACAAGTAGGCCTTGCCTATAATGTGCTTTACTGTGCCTGAAGAATTACCCCTGCATATCTTTATTGATGCTGTGTGACTTGCTGGTATATCCGGTGAACCTGCTACTGTTACGCTACCTTCAGTGCCATTACTACCTGCTCCCACACATTGTTGGGGATTGTTCTGTGGTGGAGTGAAGCACTGATATTACCAATTACTGCACCTGTTACTGCAGGTATTACTGTGTCGGGTACCTTAAATGTCAATACTAGTAATACTAACTGTGTTGTCACAAGTAAACTTGTAACAACATAAACTACTGCCTATGAAACAGGAACTTGCTGGTCCCCCAAATGTGGGGACCTGGAAGAAGCTACAGGGTGCCTCCATAATGGTCAAGACGTGTAGGCACCTGGGGAATGGCTAGCAGCAAGAACTCTTTCCAAAGTCCACCAGGGTAAAGTGCTTGTCCAGCTGGTCAACCTGGGGGCCATGCAAATGTACCTACCAAGCTGACTTGCTCTTGCTGATATATATGTAGTACCTAAGAAGTGTGTTGTGGTGTCCCAACCTGGAGTAGAGGCCATTTGCTCCCTTCTGCCAGCTGCCATGGCTGCATTGGAGGACTCGCCATGTCAACATCTGCTGATCAGTTGGCCCTCCCTCTGCAGGAGTTTTCACTGCTGCAACAATAGATGCTACACCAGCTGCTAGAAAAGCACACGTTGTTGTCTGTAGCCTGGCCCAAAAGGCTATAGGTGCACTGCAGAAATGGACCATCTTATCCTCACTGGGGAAGCAGCCCCATCGGAAAATGGTGCCATAACATCCCCCTACTCTCTGCCAGGAGGTCAATGACTTGATCTGTAATATGCTCCAAAGCAGTATCATGAGGGAGAGCCATAGTCTGTGGGCTGCACCCATATTTCTTGTCCAAAAATAAGACAGGAGTTTATGCTTTTGTGTAGATTACAGGAAGTTAAATACTTGTACCCATTATGATACATACCTGGTATCACAGGTAGAGGAGCGTCTCATGGCCTGGGCCAAGCCTGTTTGTCAGGCTCCGCCCAACGGGATCTCTAGTGGTCCACAGCACGGGGTTTCCCAGGATGCGGAGTCTAAGTCCCAGTCTGCCTCTTCACCAGGGCCCCTGATGGTGGGGATGGACTTGGTGCAAGACTGAGACCAGGTCGCGCCCCTGGGCACCCCCGGCGGTGGTAGAGGGGTCCCGCTGGGGGTATGTGCCCGGGATGAGCCTGCTGCGAAGGGGATGCCAGATCCCGATCCGAGCGGGATGGATGGGTGACAGCTAGGAGCGAGCAAGGTCAGACTAGCCGGGTCGGTATCGTGCGGGCAGCGTGGTACAGGGGGAGTAAGCGGAGAATGGTCGGGGTCACAAGCCAGGATCAGCAGGTAGCGGGCAGCGCGGTACAGGGGGTCAGGCAGGAGGATGGTCAGGGACGAGCCGGGGTCAGAGCAGGAGAGGGTCAGCATAAGTCAGAACAGGCAGAGTTTGGCAACTAGGAAGCGTACTTACAGAATCAGGAACAAGACCTTGCGGCAACCTGGAGATGCACAGGGCAGCTTTAAATAGAGCGCCCTGCTCTCCCATTGGTGCGGCCGCGATCGCTACTGCGCATGCGCGGCCGCCGCCGCGATCGTCGGCCAGGACAGATCGGCCGTCTGCGCATGCGCGCACCGCCGAGGACCCGGGATCCCTGACATTGCCCCCCACCTACGGGCAACCTCCGGATGCCCAACCGACCCCTACCGAATGGCTGGTTCTGAAAAAATTCCCGCACAAGTCTTGGGGCGTGCACATTTTGGGCCGGCTCCCATGAATTTTCCTCCGCCCCATATCCTTTCCATTTAACCAGAAACTGAGTTCGGCCTCCCCTCTTCCTACAATCTAAGATAGCTTCAACTTCAAACTCCTCCTCCCCATCCACGTCTACTGCCTCCGGTGGTTTGGACCTTCGATCCGGGAAGGGATCTGGAGTTGCTGGTTTCAACAGGGACACGTGGAAGACCGGATGAACCTTCATAGACTCGGGCAGTGCAAGCTCGTATGCCACCTCGTTGATCTTACGTTTCACACGAAAGGGCCCCAAGAATTTGGGAGCCAGTTTCTTCGAAGGGCAGGGCATTTTCAAATTTGCGGTGGACAACCAAACCTGGTCCTCTGGCTGCAAACTCAATTCCCCCCTTCTCTTCTTATCAAATGCCCTCTTATTGTCACCCTGGGCCTTTGCCATTGCTTCCTGCAATACCTTACTATTGGTTGACAAAAAGTTCAACATATCCTGCGTGGCCGGGACTGCGACCTCCGGGATCAGATCTGGCAGGAATACAGGGTGGAACCCGTAGTTTGCGAAAAACGGGGACTGTCCAGTAGCCGAGTGACTCGCATTGTTATATGCGAATTCCGCAAGTGGCAGGAGAGTAAACCAGTCATCTTGGAGGAAGGTGGTATAGCACCTGAGGTACTGTTCTAGGGTCTGGTTTGTACGCTCCGTCTGGCCATTGGTCTGTGGGTGGTAAGCAGAGGAGAATGACAGCTTAATTCCCAGGGTATCACATAAAGCTTTCCAGAACCTGGATGTAAACTGAACCCCTCTGTCAGATACAATATCCCTGGGAATTCCGTGGAGTCTTACCACTTCTTTAATAAACACACGTGCTGTCTCAAGGGCCGTAGGTGTGTCCTTTAGAGGTACAAAATGGGCCATCTTGGACAGGCGGTCTACAATCACGAATATTGCTGTGTGGTCCTGAGAGGGTGGAAGTTCCACAATAAAGTCAATGGAAATCATTGTCCATGGTCTGTCGGGTATTGGTAATGGACGCAAGAGACCCCAAGCCTTATTCCTAGTAGGCTTGTTCCTCTGACAAACAGGACAGGTTTTTACGTACGTTTCGCACTCTCTGGCCATATTAGGCCACCAGAAGGTACGCTGTAACAGCTCCAAGGTCTTACGTACCCCAAAGTGCCCGGCCAGTGGGTGATCATGGCAGTATCCCAATACCAATGTACGGGCTTCCTCAGGGACCACAATCTGATCCTCCTTCCAGAGGAGTCCCTCCCTATTTAGTAAGGGGACACCGGGTGGGCCTTGCATACCTACGGATGCGGTCTGCAATTGAGAATGAAGCTCTGATTGGAGAGCTAGGAAATTCCCTGGGGTCAGGATGGTGTCCGGCTTGGGACTCTCTTCGGGGTCCCCAAACATGCGGGAGAGCGCATCAGGTTTCGTATTCTTAGACCCTGGCCTATAAGTTATATGGAAAAAGAACCGTGAAAAGAACAGTGCCCACCTGGCCTGACGTGGCCTCAGACGTTTAGCTGTTCTCAAATACTCTAGGTTCTTGTGATCCGTGAAAATCAATATCGGGTGTACCGCCCCCTCTAACAGGTATCTCCATTCCTCTAGTGCCACCTTGATCGCCAAGAGTTCCCGATCCCCGATATCGTAATTCCTTTCAGCAGGAGTTCGTTTCCTGGAGAAGAAAGCCACCGGGTGCACAAGCTCTTTGATGCCCTTCCTCTGGGACAGGATTGCCCCGACCGCATTCTCGGATGCGTCTACCTCCAAGATATATGGCAAGGACGAATCAGGGTGGCTCAAAATAGGAGCTGCCGTAAACAACTCTTTTAAAGCTTCGAAAGCCCTCTGTGCCTCAGGCGTCCACTGGAAGCGGACCCCCTGCCTGGTCAGCTGGGTGATAGGGGATACTAGACCCGAAAAGTTCTTAATGAACTTTCTATAAAAGTTCGCGAAGCCAATAAAGCGTTGGACCGCTTTCTTATCGGTGGGGGCTGGCCAGTCTAAGATGGCCGAAACCTTTTGGGGATCCATGGCTATTCCCGTGGGCGAGATGGTTAGGCCCAGAAATGAAATACTCCTCTGTTCAAAACAGCACTTGTCTGCCTTGGCATACAAGCTGTGTTGGCGGAGCCGTTCTAACACGCGCTTCACATGACCCCTATGGTCCTCCAAGGTTGGGGAAAAGATAAGGATATCGTCTAGGTATACAATGACGAAGACATCCAGATAGTCCCTGAACACATCGTTTATGAAATGCTGGAAGGTGGCTGGAGCGTTGCATAGGCCGAAGGGCATAACCAAATATTCATAGTGTCCGAATCTGGTACGGAATGCTGTCTTCCACTCGTCCCCCTCTCTGATACGGACTAAATTATAGGCACCTCTCAAGTCTAATTTAGTGAAGACAGATGCTGACTTCAACCTCTGAAAAAGTTCGGGGACTAGTGGTAGCGGGTAACGGTTCTTCACCGTGACTTTATTCAAGTCCCGGTAATCTACGCAGGGCCGGAGGGACTTGTCCTTTTTTTCCACAAAGAAAATGCCCGCCCCAGCTGGCGACGTGGAGGGTCTAATAAACCCCTTATGGAGGTTTTCATCGATATATTCTCTCAGTACCCCTAACTCCCGCTCGGATAAGGGGAATATCCGCCCAAATGGAATCTCCGACCCTGGGAGGAGATCAATTGGGCAGTCATAACCTCGGTGCGGGGGGAGAGTGTCCGCCCCCCGCTTGCTAAACACATCCAAAAAATTATGGTAGGCCGAAGGAATGACTTGCGCCAGTTCCACATCTGTCTCTAGACACAACAAGGTCTCCGGAATCGGGGAGGTCTTAGGGAGGCAATGCTGCTGGCAGTATGTGGAGAGGAACTGGATAGAACCCGTCTTCCAGTCCACCTGGGGATTATGGGCTCGTAACCACGGGAGCCCCAAAATAATTGGAAATAATGGGGACGCTATGGCGTCTAACCGAAGGATTTCTTCATGATGGGTCGATATAGTGGTACGGATAGGTGGGGTTTCTTGGTCCACCACCCCTGACTTAATACGGGATCCATCTGCCAGGAAAATATTCAATCCCACCTCCTTTGCTTGTAGGGGGATTCGTTGCTGAACTGCAAAGTCCAAATCTATGAAGCAACTACACGCCCCAGAATCCACAATTGCTGTGGTCACCACCGTTCTCCCTGGCAGCTGAAGTGACACAGGTACCGCTAGATAACTAGTGTTGCCCACACTGGTAGAATTGATCGTAGAAAAAACAGCAGAACACTTACCCCCCTTGGCTGGACAGGTACGTACCACATAGCCTGCTCCCCCACAGTATAGACAGAGATGGTTGGTAAGACGCCTCTGGCGTTCCTCAGGTGTAAGTGTCAGCCGTGTCCTTCCCGGTGGCCCGGTCTTGGGTGTACCCATAGCATCCTGGTTCTGGCTTGCCGGCTGGAACTGGGTTGAAGCCTGAGGGGGTGTTTCAGTTGGTCCTCGTCCTTGGTTGCACTTTTCCTGCCTGCGCTCCCGCAACCGGCGGTCAATTCGAATAGTCAATGCTATTAGGGCCTCCAAAGTACTAGGTATGTCTATTCGGGCCAATTCGTCCTTCAGTGATTCAGCTAACCCAATGCGGAACTGGTGGTGCAAAGCCGCCTCGTTCCATTGGCTGTCACTATGCCAACGCCTGAATTCGGCGGCATAGTCCTCCACTGTCTGGTGACCCTGCCTGAGTGTATATAGGGCCCTCTCGGCCGTTGCGGTGCGCAGCGGGTCGTCATACAAGAGGGCCATAGCCTCAAAAAATACTGTCATTGACCTCAACAGCGGGTCTTGATTCTCTAGGAGCCGGTGGGCCCAGTCTTGGGGTCCACCCCGTAGTAGGGCAATGATGAACCCTACCTTCACTGATTCGGAGGAAAAGGTCTGAGGCTGGAGGTCAAAGTATAGCTGACAGGAGCTACGAAAGGCCCTGAATCTACTTCGGTCTCCAGAAAAACGTTCTGGTGTGGGGACATGGGGTTCAGGTGCGGGTAACAACCCTGGTGTCTCCCTAGTGGGTTCCCCAGACCCCCCGGTAGATGTAGCTATGGTCTGCATGCGATTGTCCAATCTAGTATAACCCTCCTGTAGACCCCTAATTCCCAATGTAAGGGTCTCCATCTGTCGGCAGATGTCATCCAGAGGGGACGTTCCCCTTCCAGGCTCAGTCATGGCCGCAAGGTACTGTCAGGCTCCGCCCAACGGGATCTCTAGTGGTCCACAGCACGGGGTTTCCCAGGACGCGGAGTCTAAGTCCCAGTCTGCCTCTTCACCAGGGCCCCTGATGGTGGGGATGGACTTGGTGCAAGACTGAGACCAGGTCGCGCCCCTGGGCACCCCCGGCGGTGGTAGAGGGGTCCCGCTGGGGGTATGTGCCCGGGATGAGCCTGCTGCGAAGGGGATGCCAGATCCCGATCCGAGCGGGATGGATGGGTGACAGCTAGGAGCGAGCAAGGTCAGACTAGCCGGGTCGGTATCGTGCGGGCAGCGTGGTACAGGGGGAGTAAGCGGAGAATGGTCGGGGTCACAAGCCAGGATCAGCAGGTAGCGGGCAGCGCGGTACAGGGGGTCAGGCAGGAGGATGGTCAGGGACGAGCCGGGTTCAGAGCAGGAGAGGGTCAGCATAAGTCAGAACAGGCAGAGTTTGGCAACTAGGAAGCGTACTTACAGAATCAGGAACAAGACCTTGCGGCAACCTGGAGATGCACAGGGCAGCTTTAAATAGAGCGCCCTGCTCTCCCATTGGTGCGGCCGCGATCGCTACTGCGCATGCGCGGCCGCCGCCGCGATCGTCAGCCGGGACAGATCGGCCGTCTGCGCATGCGCGCACCGCCGAGGACCCGGGATCCCTGACACTGTTATTTCTCCACCTTGGCTAGCAGCACTGGCAAGTCCAGGTGAGGGAGGAAGACCAAGAAAAAGACTGCATATTCACCATTTGAATTGTTTAACACAATATGGACTGAAACTGAAACCTAGTAAATGGCATGTGATGAGCAAACAGATCCAATACCTCGGACACGTGGTTGAGACTGGAAGAGTGTCACCAGATCCCACTAAGATACAGCAAGAAAGACCGGGGTACCTCCATGGCTTTGATTGAATTGCACTCCTTTTTGAGGTTGTGGGGTACTACCATCACTTTATCCCAAAGTTCATTCAAATTGGCTCGTCCCTCACCCTGTTGTCATGTGGACAAACTACCCAGTCGAGATGCAAAGCATCACCATCTATCCAGGCTCAATGGCAGGAACCCCAGCAGATTGAGACCCTCAAGAAATGAGTTAGTGTACTAGCGTATGCGGTCTATACCAAACCATTTTGAGCCTATACCAACAGAAGTCTGCAGAGCCTGGGAGCAGTACTGGCTCAAGAGCAAAATGGAATTGAAAAGGTATAGTGTATGCCAGCTGCAGTCTATGACCCTCAGAGTGTAACCTGCACAATTAGAGCTCTTTTAAATTGGAACTATTGGCTCTTGTCATGGCTGTGATGGAGAAATTTGTCAAGTACCTTACTAGGACAAAGGTGGATGTTTACACAGATAATAATTCTCTGCCCTACCTTGACTCAACTAAGATAGTAATTAGAGCAAAGGTGGGTGGCACGATTAGCTTGCTTGACTTACAAGAACTGCTATAAACCAAGCCGCCTATACAGCAATGTGGACGTCCTATTTTGGTTCCCCATAAAGCAGCCTCAGGGAGATGTTGACCTGTGTCCAGAGGATCTAGAAGTAGCCCGTCTTAGCCCAGCCAGGAATATGTCAGTGGTTCATGTTGGCCAACTGCCTCCCAATACAGTGGAAGTCTACACCTTAGAAGAATGGGATGCCCTGCAAAAGCAGGACCTAGAAATCTCCCATATGTGGTGGTTCCTTTTTGGGGAAAGGAAGCCTTCTGTAACAAAGAATCTCCAGCTTCTGGCTGTAGTTAGGCATTTGATCTTGCAATGGGCCACCTAGAAATATGAGAGAGCATCTTGTACCAAATAATCCACATTTCTTCTGAGCAGCAGGACAACATGGTCTAAGGACTTGCAGCCCCTCTGAAAGTTAGCTCAGCTTGTTGAAAACTACACAGAAATGTCTTTTCTCCCCTATAGAACTGTTCCTAGCTCCACAGCTTGCATGCACTACCAGCCTTCCTGGCTGCTCTGAAGATCTCCCAGGGCAAGGATAAAGGATTAAGCACAGCACTGTGGCAGTCTCTCCTCTTGTGACTCCCTGGGTGTGCTGATGTACTTACTCTGTCTTCCTTGCTCCCACTGCTCCCAGGCTCTGATCCCGTTTATGCTGTGATGCTGAATGAACCCTCCTGAGCCAGCCTGAGCCCAGGCAGGAGGCCAGTCCCCCTGGACCTAAGGGATCCCTCCTAGGTCACCGACAGTCTCTTCAGCACTCCATTTTCTGCCCAACTTCCCTACCAGCCTGACTCTATGTGTTGGTCTCACCACTCTACTACGGCCTCCAAACCTGGGATTGGTTAGACTCCTGTAAAAATGCAGATTAGGTCTCCACCCCTTTGCCCACTGGCTTCTGGAAGGTTCTATGATCCTCCAGAGCCAGGTAGAGGTCATAGAGTCCCAACCTGTTAAGCCATCCACCAAGACCTGCAGTAACTGGACCTAATTACAGATTCACACAGTTACCATATGTCATACACAATAACATTTTCCTACACTATACTAGTAACATACTAGAGGGTGCTACATTAACACATTGAGAACCTTTAAGTAATAGCATCAGGAACAGTGGTACCAGTATGTGGGTGAAGTTGTCTGTGCCTATAACCATACAGTACACCAGACCGCCGGCTGCACACCTTTCTTCCTAATATTTGGGTGTAGTGGTCGCTTGCCTTTGGATTTGCTGCTAGAGACTCGAGAGTTTATACCTCGTTGTACAACAAATTATTGGGTCTAGGAACAATGGACTTGGCTAGACAAGTGATTCTAAAACAACATTAGAACCTAACATTGGAGACTGCCATTGACCTGCTACACTAGAGACCTGGAGATAGGGTGCTGATCAGGAAATCAAAATTTGAAAAGGGCAGCAAGTTGGAACCCAGGTATGAGGATTGCCCATATAGAGTAGAGAAACAACCTTGCTTGCCCTCTCCAGTATATGATGTTGTGGTTGAGAGTCAAGAAAATACCAGAAAGTGCCTCCACCAGAACTTGTTGAAGCCTTGTGTGTTTGGTTGGGACTTTCCTGCTAAACTTATCACACTTTGGGGAGGTACTATTACCAAGGACATTACACCTATGCAAGACGCTCCCCTGGAATTGTACTTGCCTCCCACTGAAACTTGTCCTCTGGGCTTGTGAAACCAGCTGTGGATAATAATGAGGACACTGACGAAGGTCCAGGTGAGGGTGCTATGTTTTACCATCATAGCCCCCAAACACCTGAGGCCGTGGGGCAATCTTCACCTGTGGAGCTTGATGATGGCCTTGTGGACAATGGTGAAATATACCGTACTACTAGGCCCACTAGAGGACAGATACTTGCTAAGTTTTATGATTATGTTGCCTATTGCTTCCCTATGCATGTGTTTATTATGCTATTTATTGTGATCATATGATGAGAACTGTATCTGTTAAAGAGGGGGGGGGGGAGTGTAGGAAAGTGTAGTTCACACTAAGAGAAATAATTTAAAAACCAAGGAAAAAGCCATGCTAGGGCCTATAACAATATCACCCTAAGGCAGCTGTCACTGTACTTAGATACAAAGTACCTTAGAATAGAAAACCAGAGAGTAAAGCGCTAAAATGCAAATAACACCTTCCAAATGGCTAAGTGCAAATTACGGCAAACATAGTATATAATAATCCCCAGAGGTTAAAGTGCAAATGCCAAACAAAAATTCATGAATATGTCTAAGGGTAAAAATCAACAAATGTTATACTGTATATAACATGTACAATATATAATGTTATATATAACAATGCCCATGGGGATTGTTTATATATAATGTTTGTTGTTTTTTACCATTAGACATATTTATGAATTTGTGTGTGGCATTTGCAATTTATCTGCTGAGGATTGTTATTTACTATGTTTGCCGTAATTTGCACTTAGATATTGGGAAGGCGTTATTCGCTTTTTAGCACTGCAAGCTTTGGTTTTCTATTCAGAGGATTAATTACTAGGCACACACTGAGATGATCACACTGGGAAGCTCTTCTGGTCAGTAACTAGTAATACATTAGGAGAATCTGATATGCCCCTTTCTCTCACTTTGCTTTTGGATTTCCAGTTCAAATAAACACAAGCCATAGCCTGCAATCCCAATCCTGGACAAACTGTTGCCTGTAACTCTTTTGCCCACAAAAACCAGCTGCAGGTTATCTGCATGGCCTCCTACTTCTTCCCCAACAAACAGCACTGTAGAGAACATATTTTCTGCATATTTTCTGCATTTCACCTCTCTGGACAGTGGTCTTTGACATGCCCAACATAGTTACCGAGTGAACACTTCCAGGTATCCACACGTGTAAGTCTGGATCCTCTTGATCCTAATGCTGTAAAGATGAAATCCTGTACTGAATGTTCCTTTCTTTCAGCTTGTTGGAACTGTAAAGCGAGCTGAAGGCACCAAGAGGGGTCATTGTTTCCCAAAAGGTTTAAAGCTCTTTCCAGACACAAACCACCTTTGTATGGCAATTTGTCCTGCTGAGTCCAAGAATACCCTGTCATGGAGTCATCTGGAGTGGCACTGTTGCTGGACCCAAATGGCTTGGTATGCAATTCTGCATTGTTCCATAGCAGACCACATACAAGCTTTGGTCCTCATCTTGCCAACAGCATTAATTGCTTTTAGTTCTCAGAGGTTGATTAGGGATTTTTGGGATTGTCTCTTATAGAAGGTTACCTGTTCAATGGAAAAGAAAGACAAACAAATGAAAAACTGTTTGAAAGTCTGTCTCTTTTAAAATAAAAAATATGCACTGAGCAGTTTTTGATGACATGTTACTCCTCACAATGAATTCCAGTCTTTAGTACATATTTAATATGCTAGATCAAGCCTTAAATCGGAGTTCCAGACATTTTTGTGTTTATAAAAGGCAGCAGCTATAAAAATTGTAGCTCTTGACTTTTAATAAACACACACTTACCTGTCCCATGGTCTAGCGATGTTCTTACCCACACCGTCGCTTCTCTCCTTCTTCTCTTCACGGTGCCAGCATCTCAACTGTGGGCAGCAGGCTGTGCCAGTTTGCGGCTTCACAGCCAGGTGCCCACTACACAGGCGCAAGTCGCGCTGCTCATCCTGATTGGTCCAGCAGTCTTCTGGGACCTGTGAAGGTTCTCAGGAGACTGCAGGAAGAAGGAGGGGGCCGAACTTCTGGATCACTTCTCTCACTTCATTCGCTCCCCCCCCCAAAAGGTGCCAAATATGGCAGGGAAGGGGGGGTGGAGGCAAATAAGCAGAGCTTTCACTTTTGGGTGGAACTCCACTTTAAGTGCAAGGTTCAATTGTTCAATCCAGGCACTAACTGGAGTCCTGCATTTTATAATAAAGTCTAATTGCTTTATCCAGGCACTAATAGGCATGACATTTGGGTCCAGCAAAATACCACCACTGCAGCTAGTCTGTCGTAGACCAATGTCCCAAAGGCACAGGGACAAGAGAGGGCCGACAATGCATGAGATGTTGTCCTTTATCGCTTGTCCTCAGAAGGCCAACTATCATGAGAGCCCTGAAGTTCCCCATTCTGAATGGCATGCACACACTAATATCCAAGCCTCCACCAGCCGCAGATCACAGGTTTGTGAGAAACTTTGCTCTTGCCATCATGGCCATAAAAATGCATGCAAGCAGACTACCACAAAGGCTTTCAAATACCACACATACTGCTCTCACTATATTTGCATGTTAGTTAAACCAGGTGTAGGCAGGTCCCTATCTCTTATCTACCGCACTTGCAATATTCCTTACCTTAAAAAGTATTTTATGTTTTCAGCTGTTTTGCGCTGTATGTTCTTACTGTGTTGGGTTATGGTTAAGCTGTTAGCTTAACTCCCTAGTGTTCACAATACCCCCCACTTCTGGTTGCTTATGTAATGCCCTCCAGGTTAACTAGATAGGCTGTTTGTTTAATTCTTTTTAGTCAGTGGCTGAGTAGCAGCCTGGGATGAGTCAGACTGCGAGTGAGGCAGGAGTTCACCTTAGAACAGTCTAGAGAGGTTCTGAAGGTCAGAGCTTCTGGAGCCCCACCTGTCCAGAAACCTGAGAGCTTTCTGGAGGAGGGATGGAGGAGGGGAGGAAACTCAGATCTGCATGCTAGAGGGACCTCGGAAAATGCCCTGGCAGGAGGCTGGGTATGGTGACCAAGGCAACCCTTAAGAATCACAAAACCTGGGAATGCAGGGCAGTGTCAGGTGGAAGATGGACTGAGAGAAAGACTGGAGTGAGAACCTGGAAAGGGGCCCCAGAGAGGGAAGCCCACCTGCAGGCAGGATTCTGGAAGGGAGGATCTCTTCTTTCCCATTGTCTCCTTGGGAGGACAGCCTGTGAAGCAGGGAAGGAACCAGCCACCAACCCACCAAGCAGACAGAGAAAGACAGAGTGAGTACTTCTACACCCCCTGGGTCAGATAAGATGGGGTGGTCAGGTGTAATACCCAACTAGCTTCTCATCTGTTTCTAAAACTACAGCTCTTGGGCCTCCCCGCCAAGGGATACCCTCAGACAGCTGGGTGAAGAGGAGGATTCATCTGGGGTCTGAAGAGGTACACCAAAGAGCTTTGAATGCTCTTAGAGGAGAGACTATTTTTTGTCCACATTTTCGTACATAGTTGCTCTAAGTTGTCCTCACATCTACAATTTCCTTGGGTATCCCATATACCCCTAGACCCCATCCAACTTGTTAACCCCTTAATAAAACAACAAAACCAAGCTCAAAAACAGGTTACTGACTCCAGTTTACAGTTACAGTTTAAGTGTGGAAGAAAATGTATGTTGCATGGCTGTGCAGAGCTTTAGGAGGACCCAAAACTCAGCAACTCCTAATGGCGTAGTGCTACATGTGGGGACTCATAATTATGGGATATCCCTATAGCAATCTGCACTGCCATTGCCCCTGGCAACCAGCAACCAACAAGCCAGGAAATTGTTGCTGCTGTAAAGTGTCACGGAGCCAAGTGGGAAAGCAGAGTTGTGCTGTACTGCTGGAATTGTGATTGTTGCTGTGAGTCAAATACAGTTGCTAATGCTGAGCTGAAATTTTCTAAAACATAGCAGCCAACTGACCAGAGCTAGTTGTAAGGGGGAGTATGATTGAGCGGGTGTTGGCGCCAAACTGAGCATGTCCCCACCGTGCTTCTTCCTGGATAGGACAACTACCCATCTGTTGTTGATGTAAGTCTCCACCATATTGTGCCATGTTTTCAACATCCCCAGCTGTAGACCTTAATATTTTAAAAATAGGAATGTTCATACATAAAATGCATTTTCTTTACTTTACTGTAACTTCACAGCTTCACAAAGCTTTCTGTGATATCTGAAATCACATTTGAAATACTATTAAAATTCTTCATCACAGAATGTCACACACAAGAGTAAACATTCTGTAATTTCTATGCAGAACTCAAGCACATGTATTAAGCCATCTTCTCTTCTCTTCTCATCTCCATTCCTCCTGGAGAGTATCATCGAGTTGGGACAATTCCCCATGTATACTAAGTCCACAACATTAAGCTTCCTTCACCATGTCACAAGCCTGGCAGCTGAGATTCAGGGGGATGAAGATGCTTTCTATAGTATACCAGTCTCTTCCCAAGGTCAGTTCTATAGCTCTGTCCAGCTGGGCACAATCCCTGATGATATTTTTGCCCAGGTTCCACTGTCACTTACATTTAGAAGACTCGGTCCAGGCCTCTTAGGCCATCTGCACCATGCTACAGGCCCTGCAAAAGAATATCAGGGTTAACTAAGCCAATGGCCACAAGCGCTGATCTGTGTATTCTGACAGGGGGATCCCTGCTGTCAGAATACAAAGACACAGAGGGAGAGATCCCTGCATCAACATCGTTTTTGTTGATGTAAGGATCTGTGAGCTTTTTTTCTTCCATTTAACCCACTGGTTGAACAAAAACATTCAGCTTGTATACCCTGCTTAACCACTAGCCTACAGGGCACTTATACCCCCTTCCTTACCAGGCCAATTTTCAGCTTTCAGCGCTGTCGCACTTTAAATGACAATTGCGCGGTCATGCAACATTGTACCCATATGAAATTTTTATAATTTTTTTCTCACAAATAGAGCTTTATTTTGGTGCTATTTAATCGCTGCTGGGTGTTTTATTTTTTGCGCTATAAACAAAAAAATAGCAAAAAATTAAAAAAAAAAGGTTTCTTTGTTTCTAATATACAATTTTGCAAACAGGTAATTTTTCTCCTTCACTGATGTGCGTTGATGAGGCTGCACTGATAGGCAGCACTGATTGGCATTGATAGGCAGCACTGAAGGGCATGGATAGGCGGCACTGATAGGTGGAACTGATAAGCGGCACTGATGATGGGTACTGATAGTCAGCACTGACTGGCGGCACTGCTGGGCACTGACTGGCTGCACTGCTGGGCATTGACTGGCGCAACTGCTGGTCACTGAGTAGCAGCACTGCTGGACTGCACTGATGGGCACTGGTGGGTGGCACTGATGGGCACAGGTGGTTGACACAGGTGGGTGGCACTGATGGGCACATGTGGGTGGCACTGCTGGGCACTGCTGGGCACAGGTGGGTGGAACTGGTGGGTGGCACTGCTGGGAACCAATCATCAGGGCACTGATCATCAGTGCCCTGATGATCGGTGCCAATCCCCGCTCTGACAACTGCCAGTTCTCGGCAGTACTTTCCCCACGTTCTGACAGCGTGAGGAGAGTGCAGCCGAAAACCGGCAATTGCATTTGCCTGTGATCAGCGTGTCATTAGACACGGCTGATCACATGGTAAAAAGCTGTTGTGATTGGCCTTTTACCACATCACGTGATCAGCAGTGTCCATAGGACACAGCGATCACGGAGATCGCCGGGTGTGTGCTCCGGGGGGCGCGCAGGAGAGCGCGTTCTGGGAGGATGTCATATGACGCTCTCTCAGAACTGGCCGGCCACAGTGTAGCCGTCATTCGGCTATCTGCGGTCGGCAGCTGGTTAAGATGCCAAGCAGAGTGCTACCTTAACACCACCTCACAAGTTTGTATACAATCACTCTGTCAGCCTCTAGGAGCACAATGGTGCATCTGAACTTCTTTTCCCCCTGTTAACAGTAAACTCCACCCACACAGGCCATACTGCTTATAGAGGTATTGCAAAAATGTATTAAAAATCTCTTACCACCATGAACCAGGGCGGACTGACAACTCATGGCGACCCCAGGCAATAGGGGATCATGGGGCCCCTGTGTCCATGCCCAAACTCAAAAAAGCCTATGAAAAAGGTACAAGGGGCATCTCATGGGGCCCCCTACTGACCCCAGGCCCTCGGGCAGTGCCCGAGTTTCCAAATGGTCAGTCCGCCCCTGCCATAAACCATTATAGGACAGCTATCAAAATCTGACTGGCTGGCTGACTGGTAGGCTGAAAATACAAGCAGATGCAAATCTTGCACACAGTCTGGTGCATAACACAACCTCTTTTAAATATTTCTATCCTACACCTGCCAAAAGTTTAGCCATCTGTAAAGAAGACCTTTAACTTCCGTAAGCATTATTTCATGCATACCATAGTGCATTGTCCATATTAGCCTTTCTCAATCAGAGTTCCTTCTAAGGTCGATAGGCATTCCTTGAGCAGTAGTCGATTGATCACCCACTTGACAGTCCCTGAGTAGTCCTGGTACTGTCACAACTGAGTCAGTCGTATGGGAAGAATGACCATCAATGTAGAGGACCCTCCTGTCATAGGATGCTAGGCAAATTTAGTTTTTGGCTCCTTCTGCAGTCATGGGAGCACTGATTGTTTGTTTTGGCCTGCTCAAGGTTTCACAGGCTGGGAGTTTAATTGATATCTCCTGCCTCTGGACGAAGCTTATAGAATATAGGAGGGAGATACAAATGACCATCCAGAATATTTATCATGCCCTAGCCAGTCCCTGGAGAGTTGTGTCCAGAAGGTTGCTGGGGAAGTGATAAATAGTGTGGAGCCCTGGAGAGATTGTTATTTCCTCAGCATGGAGGACTCCAGCTGAAAAAAAAAGCCTTGAGTGCAAGATCCACATGAAATCGCCTGGTGGGCCAGAATCATCCTGCAGGCCTTGTGCCTGACACGTGTTTCTATACTATTTTGGGAAAAACCAGCTATTACTAGCTGTCCCTGCAGGGGTAGCACTGCTACCAACCACCAATTGAATCTGCTACTGCTCTAATTATTACTGAAAATAATTTTATCATTTAGGGCAAGACATGTTAAAAAAATGTATGCTCTCAAAGTGTCCAAATCTACATGTACCCCATATTCTTTTAATTACGGTACCTTTATATTTATAACTTGAATTATTAATGTTCCAAAAGCTGTAGATGTATTAATTTTCAGCAAGTATTCCTTGAGACTGCGATTGAGTTACTGTGGTAGAAGGGAGAGAAACGCTGGTCTACACTTTATAAAGCTTGACTAATCCTTCATACAGGCTTAAATGCTTTACTTTTTTTCTGTTTTTCTCTCTCTCTCAATTCTTCTTATAGAACTTGCTAACCAATAACAAATAAAAAAAAAAAAAAGACTATGATGATTTTTTAACAAATGACTGTTTGTGGCTTAGTAACACTATCTGTGAAAAACTGGCAGCTGATCCTTTGTGATAAGCAGTATGAAATGCTGGCGATAAACAGAAGATAAATCATTTGACTACTTTATGTGACTGTGCCTAGTCATGTGCACATTATACACAAACTACAGGAAATATGGTGGCTTTAACTCCTCTATAGCCAAAATGTGAATAACTTTATCTACTTTCACACGAAGGAGGTATAGTAGGACTTTTAGTATGAAGTATGTACACTTGCAAGGAGCTTGGTGGAACCCTGTACAAAGAGGTAATAGAGGTATGATACTTACCAGTCCTCTGATCTTTGCTCCTTTTAAGAGCTAAGCCAGGTGATGATTCTTCTGCATGTAATATACAGTTGTGCTTAAAAGTTTGCATACACAGGCAGAAATTGTGAAATTTTGGCATTGATATTGAAAATATGACTGATCATGCCAAAAATGCTCTTTTATTGAAGGATGATGATCATATGAAGCCATTTATTATCAAATAGTTGTTTGGCTCCTTTATAAATCATAATGATAACAGAAATCACCCAAATGGCCATGATCAAAAGTTTACATACCCTGGAATGTTTGGCCAAGGTGACACACACAGGTTAAAATGTGAATTAGAGGTTAATGTCCCGCATCTGTGGCTTTTTAAATTGGTGTCAGTGTATAAATAGTCAATCAATTTGTTAGCTGTTACATGAAAGCACTGACTAGGCTAGATACTGAGCCATAGGGATCAGAAAATAACTGTCAAAAGTCCTGCGTAACACGGTAATGGAACTTTATAAAGATGGAAAAGGACATAAAAAGATGGTACAGTACATCACTACAGGAAACAGTAGTGAAGAAGAGTGAAGATCAGCACTGATGGTAGGACAGGATATTCAATTTAGGTACAACATGTTATTGGGTACTTAAGTAGGTGTAGCATTAGGTTGGACTCTTTAAGATTTACCCCCCTTCATGACCAGGCCATTTCTTGTTATGAGGGACTGTGCTACTTTAACTGGCAAATGTCAGTCATGCAACACTGTACCCAAATGAAAAAAAAAAAAAAAAAAAAAAATATATATATATATATATATACCGTATTTTCCGGCGTATAAGACGACTGGGCGTATAAGACGACCCCCCTACTTTTCCTGTTAAAATATAGGGTTTGGGCTATACTCGCCGTATAAGACTACCCCCCTCTTCCAACCAATCACGGCAAGCAATGTACCAGTATTTTCTGTGCACACTGTGCACACTGCATACAAAGCCTGCTTGGATTGGGTGGGTCAGCTCTCCCTGCCTGCCCAGCCCTGACTGTCTCCAAGATACCATAAATTGCACAGAACTGCCACAGACATTATAATATTAATAATTACCGTATCTCATAGCAGTTAAGGGGACAAGGTCGGATGCAGCAGTACCATACCGGTACTTCCGAGCTGACACTTCTGCACATGTCTAGGGCAGCAGTAGACGATCACTGATCACCATTCCTCGCAGAACTGCATGAGACGTCGGATGCAGCCGTTCAGTGCTCGATTGATCGTGACTGAAACTGTGACATGCGCAGAATCACTGTGTATCCCTTCTCTGCATATCACAGTTTCAGTCAAGCTCAATCGAGCACTGCTGCATCCGACGTCTCATGCAGTTCTGCGAGCTACGGTGATCCACGATCGTCTACTGCTGCCGAAGACATGCGCAGTAGCGTCAACCCGGAAGTACGGTAAGGTTTCAGCACAGCACCCGGCGTATAAGACGACCCCCGACTTTGTAGACGATTTCCAGGGGTTAAAATGTCGTCTTATACGCCGGAAAATACGGTATATATATATATATATATAAATATATATATTTTTTTTTTTTTTGTCCTCACAAATAGAGCTTTCTTTTGGTGGTATTTGATCACCACTGGGTTTTTAAAAAAAAAATGTTATTATATAAACGAAAAAGACCGCACATTCAAAAAAAATATTTATTTTTACTTTTTTCTATAAAACATATCCAATAAAAAAATTTAAAAAATACATTTTTTCATAAATTTAGTCCAAAATTTATGATGCTACATGTCTTTGGTAAAAAAAAACCCAATAAGTGTATATTAATTGGTTTGCTTGAATGTTATAGCATCTACAAACGACGGTATACTGGAATTTTTGTTTATTTACTTTTTTATACTAGTAATGGTGGTGATAGCATGGTGATAGCATAGCAGGAAAAGACTAACTGACATCACCAGTGACACTAATACAGTGATCAGTGCTAATAATATCTGCTGACACTGTTGTAATGGCATTGGGTAGGAAGGGATTAACATTTGGGGCAATCAAAGGGATAGCCGTGTGCCTAGGACGTGTGTGCACTTTGTGCTGATTTTACTAAGGGATCTTGTTGTTTTAATACCTGCTTAGCAGGGAATACAAAAAACAACAAGATTGCCTGTCACTATACAGAGCTCTGTGATGTTTAACATCACAGAGCTCCGTCTGTGAATCATTGAGCCTGGTGGGCATTCATTGGCCAGGACCTGCTGATCAGCTTGTGCTGTAATGAACAGCCGGGTCAGCGGGTTCACGCACCCTATCCGGAAGCACTGCTCATGTACCAGGTACATGATCCAGTGCAGAAGAGCCGCTCTGCGGCTGTATATGTGAATTATGCGGTTGGCAAATTGTTAAATCCCACACAACAGTACTAAGAATAAACAACAGAAATGGCATTTTTTTCTCTGCTCTCCAGTCCCTAGCAGCCTTGAAGCATCAGGACTTCTGATTGGCTGCTGGTCAATGCAAGCCCCACCCAGCACAGGGAGAAGAGCATAAGACCCTAGGGGAATTTCAGAAAAGCCTCTGGTGACCTGAAGGAATCTATGCGTGTGTCCCATGAAGTGTCATTAGAGACTGGGGTGAATTACAGGGAACAGCTGCTGATGCCATGATCACTGCTGGTCTGAAAGCTCCAGGAGCCCAGTGCTACTGTGCTGTGAGCAGGGCCCTGTACATAGAAGGGCTTCAGAATCTGAATACTGGTTACAGAGGTAGACTTAGGGCTGTGGGCTACCCTTTGCCTGAGTTTACCACTCAGGGGCTGCAATCTGTCCTATTTAGTTACCACCTCAAGTGGGAATGTGACCGGTGTCTAGAAGCACCCCGCCATAATTCTGGAATGGTGAGAGGTTGCTTGGCCACCTTGTTTAAAATACAGCTGTTGTTGAACGTTGCTACCAGGGGATACTGTCACTCTTAACTACCGTGGGATTACAGACACTCCCACTGGGGAGTAAACACACCACTGTAAGGGCCCCAACATCTGCAGGAATTTTTTTTGTATCCCACTGGCCAGTGGTAAACAGGGTCTGTAATTTAGTAGTTCGACTACACTGCCATTGATACTGTTGCTACTGTATCTCTGTTGAACCAGTCTCATTTATTTACTTCAGACTGTTCTGTTCTAACTGGAGGGGAACGGGCAAGAAAATGCTTTGACTTGGGTCACATGTAAATGTGTATTGGCACTTCTGTTACTCATTGTTTTTTAACCATTCTTTTCTTTCCAGTATTTCTTTTTTTGGTAATAAACTCCATTTAAAATGCAATACAGGTGTTTGTCTGTGTTCTCAGATCCAAGTGTCCTCACTGAAGTATGGTAGAGGGACTCAATACAATCCAGTGGCTCCCCAGGGTGGCATTACATAAGCATTTTCCATTTTACTATGGCAGCTTAAATGCTGTACAATCATTGCAGATTTCAAGAAGTTTTTTAAGTTAAGATAAAAAGGGCAGATTTTAGTGGCAAACAACACACAATTTTTAGAAAACAAAATAACAGCGCTTGTTTTCTTTTCTATGTTTTTTTCACTTGGTATCACAGTGATTAACAGCTGCTTTGTTTTTCTTTTTTTATCTTAGCGCAGATGTATTTTTTTGTTTATGTAGCACACAATTGTTATTATTTTTGTATATTAGGCCCAGAGTTACTTGAAGAAACAGAAAACTGCCAGCCTACTTGCTAAGCAAATGTATACAGAAGTCCATGCTAGAGATGAGTGAATAATAAAATTGAATTTAAAAAAATATACTGCCAGAAATTCAGTGGCGCGTCCAGTTGGTGAAATCACTGATTTAGCAAATAAATTCACTTGCATATTAGAGAAGCACCTAAAAAGTACTATAAGGCTGCTCATTTCACAGGAATAAGCCCTACTAACCTTAAAAACAGGATCCCCATTGGACCCCACTGGATGGATAGAGATAACTTCCTATTTTGGGAGGAGTACCTGCTGCCACTCATGGAATACTCTGATAAGAGCTCCTTTTGTGACTCTCTACCAAGCTCCCTTGAACAAATCCTATTTACAGGCAAAGTGAATAGATGTTTCCCAATAACCCTGTTTCGGAGTGAGCCAACATAATCCACTACAACAGGTACAAATCAGTTTGTTCATTCCCAATGGACACAACTGGTGCAAAAACAACAAATAATGTGTTAAAGAAATAGGTTCTAGCACTAAGTGACACAAAGAAGATAATCTACAGTAAAGGAAGCAACAAAATCAGTATGGACTATTCAAGAACTTGATCAAAAACACTTGAAAGACATCGGGCATGTAGGAAACATGGGGGTCAGCATTACTGAGCAACAAAGGATATTTGTTGAAATCTCAATGTATAGAAAATAGTAGAAGTGGATGTACCTGTACATATACACATCACAACTATAACCACTTGCCCTCTTGAAGATTTTACCCCATTACTGGGTAGGGCATTTTTTGCTATACCACACTGTGTTAATTTAACTGACATTTGCATGGTCATGCAACACTGTACCCACAAAATGTTTATAATTCTTTTCACACAAATAGAGCTTTCTTTTGGCTGTATTTGACCACCACTGGGGTTTTTATTTTCTGCGCTATAAACAAAAAAAGACCAACAATATAAAAACATATATATTTTTTTTACTTTCTGCTATAAAACATATCCACTAAAAAACAAATTTCTTCATAAATTTAGGTCAAAATGTATTCTGCTACGTTTTTGGTAAGAAAAATAATTCCAATAAGCGTATAAAGGGGGGAGTCCTCTTTTTGATGGGACTTTACCGGCACAATTCTCTTATATAATAAACTTATACAGTTCAAAAAAGATTTTTTTAAAAGATATGCAGTTTTATTTTTACAATCTTAAAAAACAAACATAAGGCTACAATACAGATTACAGCGGTGTCATCAATGATGGTATTTCGAATATAGAAATGGGTCAAGCATAAATCGCACATGACGCGTTTCGAGACCAACAGCAATCTTTTCCTCAGAAGTGCTCAAGAAGGCATGACGCCTACAACAAACACACACAAATCAATATACATAAAAAGGTTTTATGTATATCCAAAATGGAATTGTTTTGCAGTCAAATGACATCGTGAACTTTAAATTAAGATCGTTGACACTAATTTTGTCCATGAATTCTCTTAGTTGGGTGGTAGAACCCTCTCATTTCATGAACACATCGTCAATATATCTATACCATAATGAAATAAAATTAATAAAAGGAGCCAACTCAGTAGTGTCCATCAAATTGCATTCCCATTCCCCCAGGTATTAGCGAGCAAGTGGTCTTGTTTCTGGTGCATTGGGCAGGGCCCCTTCAGGAAGCATTTGGGCGGCATCCATCCTCTCCGTTTTTCCTTTTTTCTTAATTTCTTGTTCTATTATTCCTGCCTGAGATATCTGAGGAGTCCGTGGCTGTGTTCATGCAAAATAAGTTCTTAATCTTTTGGCTGTTCTCACCCCACATGGGATCATGTAAGTGTATAACCACATTGTAAATTACCATATTGTTAACACCAACAAAACCTTTTTATGTATATTGATATGTGTGTGTTTGCACCACACTCTACACACATAAAGCACTGTTAGGCATACACTTAACCCTTTGATTGCCCCTAGATGTTAACCCCTTCCCAACCAGTGTCATTAGTACAGTGTCAGTGTATATTATTAGCACTGATCACTGTCTTAGTGTCACTAATTCCCACAAAGTGTCAGTTAGTGTCAGACTGACCGCCGTACTATTACAGTCCCACTATAAGTGGCTGATCGCCGCCATTACTAGTATAAAAATAGAATAAATAAATAAAAATTCCAGTATATATCCCATAGTTTTTAGATGCTATAACTTTCCCACAAAGAAATCAATATATGCAATATGTGGCGTCATGCCTTCTAGAGCACTTCTGAGGAAGAGATTGCTGTTGGTCTCGAAACGCATCAAGTACGATTTATGCAGGACCCATTTCTATATTCGAAATACCATCTTTGATCACACCGCCATAATCTGTATTATAGCCTTATGTTTGTTATTTAAGATTGTAAAAATAAAACTGCATATCTTTTTAAAAAATCTTTTTTGAACTGTTTAAGTTTATCATATAAGAGAATTGTGCCAGTAAAGTCCCATCAAAAACAGGACTCCCCCCTTTGTATTCTTTAGGGATGATGGCACCCTGTGTATCATATCCCTTTCTCTCTTCGCTCAATAAGCTTCTATATAGCATCTAAAAACTATGGAATATATACTGGAATTTGTATTTATTTATTTTATTTTTATACTAGTAATGGCAGGGATCAGCAACTTATAGCGGGACTGTAATAGTACGGCAGTCAGTCTGACACTAACTGACACTTTGTGGGAATTAGTGACACTAATACAGTGATCAGTGCTAATAATATACACTGACACTGTACTAATGACACTGGTTGGGAAGGGGTTAACATCTAGGGCAATCAAAGGGTTAAGTGTATGCCTAACAGTGCTTTATGTGTGTAGAGTGTGGTGCTTTTAGTAGGGGATGAGCTGTTTTTTATTCCCTGCTTTGCGCGGAAACAAAAACCGGCACATCCCTGCTGACAGGGCAGAGCTCTATGTTGTTTATATACACAGAGCTCTGTCCTGTCAGCCTCTTCGCCGATGACTGGGTCACAGCCATCGATCATTGGTCGGGCCCCACTAACTGGTTTGTGCTGTGTGCTCGCATGCTTCCTACCCCCTACCCATAAGAGCTGAATCAGGTACTAGGTATGTGATCCAGCACAGGAGAGCCGCCTTGCCGCACATCTAAGTGATATGGTTCATAAACGGTTAAATTTATATGAAACATTTCCTACATATTTGGAGTAGGGGTTATGTTATATTAAAATAATTGTGGTTACAGTGGCATATCATGTAATCAGCCTTACTGCCCCTCATATTATGTGACCTGCTGAGCCCCCCATGTAATGTGCCCTGCTGCCCCCCCACCATGCAATGTGCCCCACTGTCATACCTCCCAACTTTTTGAGATGGGAATGAGGGGGAAATATTGGCAAATGTCTGTAGGTATAGGACACACCCCCTGCCATGCCCCTTTAAAGTAGAATTATTCAAAAAATTTAGTTAAACCCACAAGTGGTTTTTTTTACTACTACTATTCCTTTGTATTGGCTTATGATGTTTACAACAATTTAGAAGCTGGATGAAAGGTTTAGCACTGAAAATACTTTTTGAAAAGTAAATAGTGCATTTTATATACAACTTTATAGTTCAGACCAAAATGGGGGACAAATAAGGAGGAAAGAGGGATAGAGGGACTTTGTTCCAAATCAGGGACAGACCCTCAAAATCAGGGACAGTTGGGAGCTATGCCCATGTATCATGCTCCACTGCCCCTCATGTAATGTGCCTTGATGCTCCCCTTATAATGTGTCCTGTTGCCCCCATGTAATGTGCCCTGCTGCACCTTCATGTACTGTCCCCTGCTGCCCCCCATGTAATGTGCCCTGCTGAACCTCCATGTAATGTGCCCTGCTGAACCTCCATGTAATGTGTCCTGCTGAACCTCCATGTAATGTGTCCTGCTGTCCCCCATGTAATGTGCCCTGCTGAGCCTCCATGTAATGTGTCCTGCTGTCCCTCAAGTAATGTGCCCTGCTGAGCCTCAATGTAATGTATCCTGTTGTCCCCCATGTAATGTGGCCTGCTAAGCCTCCATGTAATGTATCCTGCTGTCCCCCATGTAATGTGCCCTGCTGAGCCTCCATGTAATGTGTCCTGCTGTCCCCTATGTAATGTGCCCTGCTGAGCCTCCATGTATTGTGTCCTGCTATCCCCTATGTAATGTGGCCTGCTAAGCCTCAATGTAATGTATCCTGCTGTCCCCCATGTAATGTGCCCTGCTGAGCCTCCATGTAATGTGTCCTGCTGTCCCCTATGTAATGTGCCCTGCTGAGCCTCCATGTAATATGTCCTGCTGTCCCCTATGTAATGTGCCCTGCTGAGCCTCCATGTAATGTGTCCTGCTGTCCTCTATGTGATGTGCCCTGCTGAGCCTCCTTGTAATGTGTCCTGCTGTCTCCCATGTAATGTGCCCTGCTGAGCCTCCTTGTAATGTATCCTGATGTCCCCCATGTAATGTGCCCTGCTGTCCCCTATGTAATGTGCTCTGCTGAGCCTCCATGTAATGTGTCCTGCTGTTCCCCATGTAATGTGCTTTTCTGTTCCCTTAGCAGTGTGTCCTGCTACCTTCATGTAATGTGCCCTGTTGCCCCACTCCCATCATGTAATGTACCCTTCTGCATCCCCCATGTGCTGTGCCCTGCTGCATTTCCCATGTGCCCTTCTTCCCCCCTGTGCTCTGCCCTGCTAAACTGCTCTGCTCTGCCTTGCTAAACCCATGTGCTCTGTCCTGCTGACCTCCTATGCTGTGCCCTGCTGCCCCCCTGTACAGTGTGTATCTCAAGTTTAACCCAAAACTGAACATCTGTGCAGAGAAAAATAAGCACAGGTTTCAAATTTAATAGGTATGTTTTAATATATATTCTATTATTTAATGCTACATATTTCTAAGAATAATTGTTGTTATATCAACTGCTTACTGATTACACCAATGTTCTGTGAGCTGTAGATCTGAATGTTCTTTCAGGATTCCCTGAGATCTCAAACATTTTGCCAAGGGTTCCTCTGGGGTAAAAGGCTGAGAAACCCTGGCCTATATTGTACATTACAGACTCCTGCACTATATACACTATATTGTACATTATATACTCCTGCATTGTGTATACTATATTGCACATTACATATGTCTGACCAAAGTGTTCATCGTCCTGGCAGTCACTGGCTGTTAAGCAGTCCCTGACTATTCTAGTGAAGTTCTTCTGTAAGGTAGGCTCATACCAAGGGCTAGCTCTCTGTCTATTTTCAGTGTACCCAAATGATATGTAATGGAGGAGATTCAGCAAAATGATTATGCTGAGATGTATACATATCCGTGAAACTCTTGTTTGTGGCACAGCAACCTAAGCATATTTTATGAATACAGGAAGGCTTTTGTTTTATGTAACCATGCCCCTTTAAGTCCCTCTCACTGTTACTACAGTTTGTCCACACCCAACGTTCACCATGGCATGCTGTGTGCACCACATGACTGCTCTACTTGAGGTGTACAAAGCTGCCTTAGGTCTTTTGCCATACTAGTAACACCCAAGGTACAATGAAAACCATGCTCACTCTTTGCTGCAGCGCACTAAGCCCACCACATTTTTTTTATCAAGCAGTGAGGCCCAAATTATATTCTTTCTCACAAGTCCACTAATTTCATAAAACACTCCTGTATGGTTATGTTACATTAGGTATAAATGGTGCTTATTAGTGCTGAAGTAGAACTCTTAGATTAGAGTCTTTTTCAGGTTTTTATTGCTGTTTATATTCCCATTAGGTAGTTGTTCATGTGAACTCCTATATTCGAAATTGTGCATTTTAAACATCTACATACCAGATCAAATGGAGAAAAGTTAACTTTTTAACTGGTGGACGGAACTTTCTAGCAGTTGCTAAGCAAACATATCAGATAAAACGATGTCCTCAGATGCCTTGTGAAAATATGTGTTTTGTAACATTCAGTCTAAACAGCGCAGTGGTGTTAATAGAGAAGATGAAATTAACCTTGAGCATTCTCTCTATATTACAAATAGATGTTTGAGAAATGGCATTTAAAATGTTTGACCAAGAAAAAAAAACTCCATCTAGTGACCCTGGAGGATGTTACAGAAACACAAAATGCAACATGTGCAATAGCTAGGTTTAACTATCTAGTATCTGGCCCATAAGTTATATGTTTCACAGAATGAAACAGACATAGCCTATAGTTATATGCAAACTCTTCCTGTTGAATCATGATTTTGCAAAGAACTGGCCCAATTGGTTACATAGTTACATAGTTAGTCTGGCTGAAAAAAAGACAAAAGTCCATCCAGTTCAACCATTTAAAAAAAAAAAGTTATAATCCTATACTCAAAGTTGATCCAGAAGAAGGCAAAAGAACCCCAGCAAAGCATGATCCAATTTGCTCCCACTTGGAAAAAAATTCCTTCCTGATCCCCCGAGAGGCAATGGGATATTCCCTGGATCAACTTTACCTATAAATGTTAGTATCCAGTTATATTCTGTGTATCCAAGAAACAACCCAGGCCTTTTTTAAAGCAATCCACTGAGCTGGCCAGAACCAACTCTTGAGGGAGTCTATTCCACATTGTCACAGCTCTCACTGTGAAGAAACCTTTCCGTGTTTGGAGATTAAATTTCTTTTTCTCCAGACGTAAAGAGTGCCCCCTTGTCCTCTGTGATGACCTCAAGGTGAATAACTCTACACTGAGTTCACTATATGAACCACTGATGTATTTATACATGTTGATCATATCCCCCCTTAATCTCCTCTTCTCAAGAGAAAATAAATTCAGTTCCTCTAATCTTTCCTCATAGCTGAGCTCCTCCATGCCTCTTATCAGTTTGGTTGCCCTTCTCTGTACTTTCTCCAGTTCCCCAATGTTCATTTTGTGAATTGGTGCCCAAAACTGAACTGCATATTCCATATGAGGTAATACTAATGATTTGTACAGGGGTAGAATGATATCTCTCTCTCTGGAGTCTATACCTCTTATAATACAAGAGAGGATTTTGCTCGCTTTAGAAACCGCAGCTTGGCATTGCATGCCATTATTAAGCTTGTGATCTACCAGAACCCCCAGATCCTTCTCCACCATTGATTCCCCCAGTTATACCCCCCCTAGTATGTATTATGCATGTATATTCTTAGCCCCCAAGTGCATAACCTTACATTTATCAACATTAAACCTCATTTGTCACATAGTTGTCCAATTAAACAGTGCATTGAGGTTGGCTTGTAAGTTGAAGACATCCTGTAAGGACCTTATTCCACTGCACAGCTTGGTGTCATCTGCAAAGACTGAAATGGGATTTTTAATCCCAGACCCTATATCGTTAAAGTTGAACTCTGGGGTAATTTAAAAACATCCCTTGCAATGCAAAAGGGGGTTCATTTTTGCCTAGAGTACCATTAATAAGCAGTTTTACTTATCTTATTCCTCTCTCCTTGGCAGCCAGCACTTTTGTCTTACCCCTGATGCTCCGGGTTCTGGGCAGAATCACTGTATCCCCCCTTACAATTGAGGATTGCTGATCCTACATTGTACGTGATGACTTCAGAGTTCGAACCTATGGATGGAATGGAGAAGCGAAGCAGCTTCAATGGAAGGGTTGCATGGAGAGGAGGAAACATACAGGAGCAAAGAAAAGGGTAAGTAAAACTTATTTTTAATGGTACTCTAGGCAAAAATTAACATTTATTTCTGGCAGTGTGGGGCAGCCAAAGTAATTAAAAACATTTTGACTAGAGATTTGTATGATTTGGCAACTTGACAAGCTCCCTATATTCTACAACTGTTCTTGAATCCTCAGCTGGGTCTTCTTACTTGTTACATCCTTGGACACCTTTCATATAGAAAAACTTTCCACAGAACCAGATTTTACATTGCAAAGAGACTGTTTGTCTATATAGTATTCACGCCAAATACTTTTTCCTATCGTCATTGTGAACTATATTCATCCCATATAGGCCTGCTTAATATTGCAGCATAGGTAGTCCAAATATAGGGGAGTCACGTTGGGCTCCAAAAGTTTTGTGCCTGCAGGATTTATTAATGAAAATCTAGTCCTCAGTCTCCCTGATTTACCATTGTAAGTGTTCTTTAGGGTTAAAATATATATCAGGCATGGTAAACTGTTCTTTTGGGGGGGCCAAATGTGACCCTCTTCCTCTCTATTTGCGGCTCAGTATTTGCTCGGTGGTGTAAGAATTTTAGCTGAAAAGGGGTCCATCTGATCTTCAGTTGAAAAATGCTACCCTTCAATGTTTAATTTTTCTACTCAGTACTTCAAGAAAATATTTATGGCCCCTTTGTTTGGTACAATACATCGTAAATTGCAGTTATTATTTGTGCAGTTGATACTTAACAATTAGTTAAGTCAACTAGTTACTTAAATTGTTATAATCTTTTTCTGAAATGTGCTCCCCTTGAAGATTTGTTACACATCTCATTTGAGTTTGACAAGCATGTGGGTGTTACAGGATTATTGGTGATCTGACAATGACCTTGGTATGTCAAAGATGCAGCCTGCAGTATCTGTATCAGGAGGAGAACAGAAAAAAAATGTTACTTACTTGCTCATTCTGAGTTTAATGTGTCTAATAGAAATGGATCATATTATACAGATAATTACTTTGTTTATAATGGCAGCGTAGGCCACATGGAAAAGCGCATCAATTTGTGTTACAGAGTTACCATTACTAACATTTAGGATACTAAACAGAGAAAGTGAATGTCAGAACAAGCACATAACTGAAGAAAAATAGCATAAAGCAAAAGTGGCTAACCCACTAGGAGAACAGAAAACACATGCTGCTCACCTGCTCATTCCGAATTTAGTGTGAGCTTGTTAGTTGTTAGTTTCCTGAAACCACACTACAAATAATTAGAGCTCCTTCTAGTTGCAGCCTAGTATTAGCATTACTGGGAGGTTTATTCATTTACTTGCTTCATGGGCGGGGCCTACTGTGCCCATGTACTGGGGGTTCCTTTGCCTGAGGGCAAATGGGGATCAGGCAGAGATTGCGGTCTTGTGCAAAGTCTAACTTTAAGGCAGTTCCCCAGCTTGATGAGCTGAGATGAGTTTTCATTGCATGTAGTAATGAAGCGGAGTTTTTCTGTTAAGTGATATCCCATCGCTCCACACACAGTGACTTCTGCTTGTTGCATTAGAAGTGGCAGGTTGAGTTGTACAGTCTACATCTGCCATGGTACCACTGTTACTCACTAAATATATATTTATTTATTTATATATATATATACAGGGGCGGACTGACCATTTGGAAACTCGGGCACTGCCAAAAGGCCCGGGGTCAGTAGGGGGCCCCATGAGATGCCCCTGGTACCTTTTTCATAGGCTTTTTTGAGTTTGGGCAAGGACACAGGGGCCCCATGATCCCCTATTGCCTGGGGGCCCCATGAGTTGTCAGTCCGCCCCTGTGTATATATATATTTTTTTATTTTATTTCCTAGGTCTGTAAGATTGTGTTGAACCACATGACTGCATGGCTGTTTAGCTTTACATTGAGTTGAACGTGGCCAAGGAAGCACATTTCCCCCCTCCACCAAAAAGACATTTTCAATGTAATGACATTGCTTCCCTTCTGCATCTAGCACCCCTATGTACAAGATTTTAGGAATGGGAAAATGCAAGTTTGTTACAAGGTTGCCTTGAAAATAACTTGTTTTCTGGATTAAAAGTATAACTAAAGGCAAAACTTTTTTTTCATTTTGGGTAGAGCAGAGATGGATTAGAACACCAGTTTTTTACTGCTGTTTTGTGTCCCCGTTATGAAGCATCACACTCTCATGGTCCTGTAGGTAAATGTAAATCTTCCAATGTGGTCACTAGTTTTGGTGGCCCTGGTGATAACCAGGGATTGCCTCACTTTACTTTCTGTGGATTTCTCCTCACTTCCTTTTTTGGCATGGGACAGAAAGTAAAGTGAAATCTCCACAATGGGACACAGATGTCAAAAAGTGAGAGGGGTTATAACCCTTCCTTACTGTATGCAGAATGAAAAATGTTTAGGTTAACGTTAATGCTGTTTACTCTATACAGGCTACCAGTAAATCCAGTTTTTTTAAAATAATTTTGTATGCTTTGCAGCATAAGGCTCAAGCAAGCATATGTTCAAGCATATGTATGGAGGCTCATAGTGACAATGTTTATGTTTGTAGAAAGTCAAAATAAATTAAAAAAAAAAAAAGAAAAGTAGGAGATTTAAAGGAAACCTGTCCGAGTAAAAATACGTAACTGCTGCCTTGTTTTTTAAACCTGCAGGCTCAGGAGCTGTAATCTTTGCCTTGTCATCCAGTCAGTCTCTGACCTAGAATAATATGGTGACTGGGAGTTTAGATTTCATGGCTAGTCTCTTTGTTCTAGGTCAGAGATTCACTTGTAGCACCCCATGACTCTTGGAAGCATGAAGGTACCTCCAACGGCAGGGGTTGGCTGACATCTTACAGTAATGCAGTGTTTCTCAACTCCAGTCCTCATGGACCCCCAACAGGTCATGTTTTCAGGATTTCCCTCAGATGAAACAGCTGTGGTAATTACTAAGGCAGTGAAACTGATCAAATCACCTGTGCAAAATAATGGAAATCCTGAAAACATGACCTGTTGGGGGTCCATGAGGACTGGAGTTGAGAAACACTACAGTAATGGAATGTGAATGGATGGGTGCCAGTCTAAAAAAAATGAACAGCAGTTTATTAGTTCAAACTAATACTCCAGGGGAAGATGGTAAGGGCAAAGGACACCCATGAATTAGCCAATGGCTCCCAATGCTTTCAGCCAATCCTGTAAGAGCCAGAAGAGGGGAGAAGAGTTGCTATAGACATGCACAGAGCTGGACTGAGAACAGACTCAGGTGAGTATTTAGGGGGCTGCCGGGGAGCTGCATGTAAAAGGCTTTTTAACCTTAATGCAAAGAATGCATTGAGGTAAAAAAAGCTTTTTACCTTTACAACCACTTCCAAAGCAGTTGCCAGCACCCTGGGTAGAAGACACCATACACCAGTGAGAATCAATCTCCACATCTGAGCTTCTTCTGGACCCTCAAGACACGTGGAGGTCGTTCTTGGTTCCTCAATCCCCAAGCTCCACAGACTAGGCTCTAAATCAAGGCATCTCTCCAGCCACAGGGTCACCCACTCAGGCAGCAGGATCAAGGCTACATTCCCACTGGCGATTAAGGCTAGTGAAAATTGTATGGCAGGAATCTTCTGTCAACTGCTGCCATAGCTACTCAAGACTCTGCACAGCCAGAAATTACCTGCGGTGATAGCTGCTGGATGCACACAATGTGAGTCCTTCAGCAGTTACCACAGGTAATTGGTGGCTGTACAGAGAGCCTTGAATAGCTGCAGCCACCAGGCGTTCTGTCAATTTAGTAAACGGGGACAGCAGCTGCACCTAGCCACTGAGAGCCACTGCAGGAAACAGAAGATTCCTGCCACTACAATTCACACTGGTCTTAATTGGTGATGTGAATTTATCCTAGGTGGTTTCAGCAGCACAACGCACCCTTCCCCCAAGCAGGACCCCCAGAGTAGAACAGACTGACTTCCCAAGGTCACCTCCCGGATATGCCCTCTCCCAGCATGCACCAGTAGTCAGGAAACTCCTACTTGCTGGCCAGGAAAAGATAAATATTTAGCAGAGCCACTGTCTGGCAACAGAAGGACACATACAGTAACCAGGGCCCAATTCAGTTAAGCTGAATGTAGTTTAGCACCAATAAATTTAAACAGACACTCCTGCTTAGGGCAACTAAGGTACAATGGTAAAAATCTTGCAACTTCCTTTATGAGGGTGGCTACATTCAGTCTTACATGGTCCCAGTGTATGCAGAAAAGTAACTCACTGCTGACATTGATTACAATTATACACCCTGGTGCAGCCAGTGCTGACACTTAAAAGTTTCTCTTTTAAAAGAGAGGTTCAGAAAACAAAAAAAAAAAACCATACATACTCACCTATGTGGATGCAACATCGTTCCATGCTGAATCTGTCCCCTTCAGGCTCTGAGACTGCATTCACACTTGAGCAATTTGCAGCTGGAACCTCGAAGTTCGAAGAATTGAAGAATCTATTGTTTTCTATAGTTACTGTTTACACCTGATCAGGCAAACAGGCACCACAGAGAACAACTAATTTTTTTAAGTTTGTGTGTCTTTGGAGCTTCAAGCTACAAATTGCTCTAGTGTGAATGCAGCCTAAGACTGAGAACTGAGAGATCAAACACTGATCACTCAGCTCTAGGTCTTCATTCTGCTGAGAGCCAATGACTGTCAGTGTCACTGAGCAGGTTTAGGCAGCTCCAAGCTGAACGCAGCAGTTATGCATTTTGCCAAACACTTGCTAACTCTCCACCCCTATTAATCCACACCGGCTCTAGGAACTTCCTGTCTTTAAGGACCTCTTCCTGGAAGTAGGTTACCACTTTGGGACCTAGGTCCCTGTAATCAGGGTTTGAAGGCTCTTCCTCACTCAAAGTCTCTTAGAGACTCAGAATTCTAGGTCCCAAATGAGGACTTACCAACGCTGAAAGAACTGCTAACTGGTCCTCTACTCTCCAACTGGACTACCCTGAAACAGCTTACTCTGCATGGGTGAGAACCCCAGAGTACACATCACGTTTGCCATCCTCCTTATTGAAACCACAATCCAAATAACAGTTAATTATTGTGTCTTTCAGGAACCATCTTTGGCATCCTGTACTCCCCTTACCTACTGCTATATAGACCTATCACTAGCACCAGCTTATCTGGCTCTGTCCTTGACCCAAAGGGACTGTTTACCACACATCACACCACAACGCTTGCCATGTGCATTACAGTGTGCTGAAAGTTGGATACATTGCCACCTACTATAGTTGTGAATTGGAGTGGCACTCTAAATTTACCACACCACAAAAAGTGTTGTGCATTAAAGAAATGCCCTGTGTTATAAACACAGCAGGCATCATGACTGGGGACGGTCCCTTCAGACTAGTCTGTAGGGTAATAAAGAGGTTAAGTGATGGCAGAAGGACAGGATGGTGAAGGGGCGTGATATAGATTATGGTGGCAGATCATTGGAAGGAGGAAGAAAAAGGAGGGGACTCCTGCATCACATTGAGTCCCGTGACATACTGGTCACTCAGTTGGCACCCTTCCACGAAGAAAGAAGTCCCCACCCTCCCTCCTCAAGTTTTTGTTCCTGGGTTTTGTTGTTATGGCTTTGCTTATGACTTTTATAACCAAATAAGAAAATTAATATATTAATAAATAATTTGAAAAAAAAATTAAAAAACAAAGAGAATACATACATGAATTAAAAAAAAAAAGATGTGCAGTTTTTTCTTGCAATAACTACAAAGTGATTATTCAGTGACACCTTGTTATTATTGGTTCCAGTCCGGTATATTTGTTGTCACGTGATATTTTTGTCACAGCTGGCGTTTATCCCTTTTGCGGGCTGAGGTGGCAGGTGGCTGGTAGAAGCCGTGGAATTGGTAGCAGGAGGCCCAAGTAAGCCCCTGAGCCTAACCCGGACGGCTGGGAGCCGAATCGGCTCCTGCTAAGGAAAAAAAGTGAAGATACGCCACTCAGCACTGCTAAAAAGGGATTTGGTGTTTTATTGGTTGATTGTTCATTATTCATAGATATCAAGGTGGCCGATACTTAAATATTAAAGTATCAACCAGGGGCAGACTGACAACTCATGGGGCCCCCGGGCAATAGGGGATCATGGGGCCCCTGTGTCCTTGCCCAAACTCAAAAAAGCCTATGAAAAAGGTACCAGGGGCATCTCATGGGGCCCCCTAGTGACCCCGGGCCCTCGGCCAGTGCCCGAGTTTCCAAATGGTCAGTCCGACCATGGTATCAACGCAGTTAAAAGTATCTTTGTTGTCAGTGTGGTCATTTTAGTCAAGCTCAGGGAGAAGTGAACAGTGTACCAGTCATGCGCATTGCTGTATCATGCAGTAAAATACACATATTACTGAGGTTTACTGAAAAGCAATAGTTTGAAGCTGGCTTTAGGAAGAGGATTTTAGTACAGCACTAAATAGAGAAAGCTGTAAGGGCTTTTAGTGTGTGCTGCTTATTTAGTTTCACTTGCCTGCAATTTTAACTGCTTTACAAAAAGATAAAAGGGTGCATTTTAAAATAATGTCGTTTGATATTTTAGATTTTGTAGGAATTTTGGAGATGTTGTTTTATGACCGCTAACAATGATTTTAGTGTAGTTCTATCAAAAATATTGTTTGATAAACATTTGTGCAGCTATATGGTTTGGGGTTTATTTTACAAGCTTTTAAGGCTGTAATGTGAAAGAGAAAAAAATTCAAAAAAAGTTCAAAATAGTAGGCATGGCATGGAAGCAAAAGGGTTAATAGGTAGAAAACAACTTCTCCTTCTACTCTCATTTTACTGTTTTTATATATTTCAGTTCAGTGAGCTCTTGTACAGTAAAAGGATCTTTAAATGTATTGTGCTGAATCCTGCTTTCCTAATCGATTTAGAACCAAAATTTTTCCATACATTGAAATCCACCACCTCTCTGAGTAATTTTATATGAACCTGTAAATTGCAGGCATTTTAACCCCTTCCCATCTGCAATCTGTAGATCAGTATAATGCCTGAGCTAAAGGAACGTTAATCTACATTCCACTTTGAAAGCTAGGAGTGTGCAGTGCTGTGTGTTCCTAGCTGTAAAACTGTCACAAATCGCTCCCAGTCTCTGATAATGAAATAGCTCCCCATCCTGAAGCAATGGGATGGATTTACTAAAGGCAAATTAACCAAGTGCAGTTGAAATCTGGAAGGGCATTTTTTCCAGAGCTTAGTAAATGAGTGGGAAGCTCTGCTGACTGCCACCCCATTTACTAAGATGTTAGTGTATTTTTTTGTATATACAGAATGGAGAATGGAAAATGTGCAGCATTAATAAAAATGAAATAATGAACAAGTTAAAATATGAACAAAATGAAAAACATATGACCAAAAATAAAATTAAACTTTTTTTGTTCATAGGACAGCCTATAATACATCTAGTAGTAGTGTATATATTATAACATTGTACCAAATATAAATGTATATGTCAGCTTAATTATGTCAGTGATGTGTTAGAAATAAAATCATAAGTCCTCATGCACACTGGGCATTTTAAAAACGCCGGTAGTGTTACCTGCATAAAGTCATGTTAAAAAGGCAAGTTTTTCCACATTTTTAGCTTTTTTGCATTAGCATTTAGCTGCATTTTTCTGCATTTACATTTTTTACACACGAAAAAAGGCCAAAAATGTCAGTTTTCCATGTTTTACCACATTTTTTGGCATTAGTGCATCTTTACAGCTAAAAAACTCCTCTAGAAAACCACTAGTTCTGGGGGGGTTTTTCCAGCCATAAAACGCTCCTGCCAAAAAATGCTGATTAACCATTTGCCACCCGCCCTATGGCCGAATGGTGGCCGGCAAATGTCATCAGCTTTCCAGGTGGACGCCATATAGCGTCCTCCCGCACATGCGCAGGTTGTGCTCCTGCAGAGCCGCGCAGCGGCGCGATCTGTCACCGGCCGTGTACCTCGGACACGGCCGATGACAGATCTGAGTATCGGTCTCCGTTGCCGGTACCATGTGACCTGCTGTGACCAATCACAGCATGTCACATGACAGTTGTATACAATGGATGGCTTCATTCATGCCATCCATTGTATACTAGTGTCTAGCTGTGAATGGTCACAGCTAATCACATGCACATGTCATGTGATTAGCTGTGGCCAAATCACAGCTAAGCACAAAAAAAAAAGAAAAAACCCTGAATGAATTGATGTCCTTCAGGTAAATGCTTGCTTATAGCAAACTAATTCTTTGGTATAAGCAAATTGTGTAAAAAAAAAAAAAAATACTGATCACTTCGCCAAAGTAGTACAATGTTACTATGATAACATTGTACTACTTTGGTCATAGTGAAATATGAAAAAAAAATCTTAAAAAAAATAAAAAAAATGTAATAAAAAAATAAAAAATAATAAAAAAAATAAACAAAATATATATATATTTTTTTTTCATACTGTCACCGGTCAGTGTCCCTGATCACCGCCATGCCAGTTATATGATTATGCTGTACTGCACTGGTGACAATATGTAAGAAAAAAATAGTGAAACTAATTTTTTTTAATTTTTTAATTTTCTGAAAAATTATGACAAAAAAAAATACAACTTCAAATAACTCGCCATGCCTCTTATGAAGTACGTCAGACTGTCTACTTTACAAAAAGGGGTCATTTGGGGGATGTCTGTACTGTTCTGACATTCTTGGACCTCAAGAAATTAGATTGGCTGTCAGTACTTCAGGATTGATCAATATTCTTATATATACCATAGTTTGTGAACTCTATAACTTTCCTACAAACTAAAAAATACATCCTAATTTGTGTTATTTTCATCAAAGACATGTAGCAGAATACATCTTGGCCTAAATTTATGAAGAAAAATTAGTTATTTGCAAACTTTTATAACAGAAACAAAGAAAAATGTGTGTTTTTTTCAAAATTTTTGGTCTTTTTTTGTTAATTTAGCAAAAAATAAAAACCCCGGCGGTGATTAGATACCACCAAAAGAAAGCTCTAGTTGTGTGAAGAAAATGCTAAAAAGTGGGAGAGCGCTGAAACCTGAAAAATGGCCTGGGCAGGAAGGTGTAAAAGTGCCCGGTATTTAATTGGTTAAAGACTATGTGTGCATGGACACATAGGATAACATGCTGGGAAGTTTTCTGGCTGTAGAAAAAAATGGCAAACGCCAAAAACAGCAGCTGTAAAAACATCCAGTGTGCTTGAGGACTAAAAGTTAAATAAAAGTGTAAACTTTTGGCTGGAGTTACACAATCTGAAAAAGTCTTTTTTATTTTGAGGGATACAGCCCCCAATATTGATATGCATTTCTTTGGGGCTCAAACTGTATACAATTACCATTATCATTGTCTGTTTGCCTTTAAAAATGTTGTCCCTCAGTAGCTAGGGGATGCTCTATTTAGTAAACCCCACCCTTCTTTATGCTTCAGCCTCCATTCACCACATGTACTAGACTCTGCTGGAGGTAGACACTCTATGATTTTTTAACCTGTCTGATGTTCATCTGTTATGATCTACACAACTTTTCAATGAAAGCTTTCTACAATCTGCAAGATGTCTCTGTCCTGTCTGCCAAGCTACTAAGAATTTAGGTTAAGCTATCTCACCACACCTGGATCAGTTATAGAGGTCACACTTTCAGTGCTTAGATTGAGGAAGTAGAACAACCACCAATATTTCCAGAAGAAAAAAAGGCATACTAGATAACCTGAGAAGCCCTTCTATATTATTCTTGCACTGACTTATATCAGCAATAACATTTGTATCTTTGTTGCACTGGCATTTGAAACCAGCCAGTGTGGGCTAGACAAATAACCCTTTAGACATCTTACTAGATGGGTAGAATTAAAACGCAATGTTTTCAACTGATTTATTTTTTAACAACAAATTTCATTTTAATGTTTTAACTGCTATCACAAGGTATGCAATTGTTTCTGCTTTCAATCACATTCAAGAAGAGTGCATCCATACGTTAAATGTAATTATTTCCATGGCAACATTCAGAACAATATATATATATATATATATATATATATTATCTTAAAAAGCTTTTTGAGTGCAGCTATCATTGTTTATTGTTTAATGGCACTCTTTATTTTTTTTTTTTTATTTCTAACTGTTACATGAAAGTGACAGAATATTTCAGTGATTATACAAATGCAGTCATTCTCCCTCATCTCCAGGGAGCATCCATTAATGTTCCATTGATTACTGACTCACTGCCTGGCCTTAACTCTGGATTTCACAAACGGGGACAATTAAATGCGTGATGAATCCTTCAGCAAGGTATTACAGAAAGTTCTATGCGGCTCAGAGGTGGCACTTTGTAGAAGACTGGGTCAATGTATTCACTGCGTTTTCTTTTCACTATTCAAAAACATGTGATTGTAACTTCAATAAGGGAAATACTGTATATAGCTTCAATTTTCGCCAAAGCATGCATCTCTTTTTTCCAAAGTAAATTCATTATCTTATTACATTAATGTGAGCACAGAACAGCACTGCCCAGTACCATTTTAAAATCTTTGGAATTCTTTGAATGTATAAACCAAACAATACCAAGAGAATTATTGCGATCAACAGCTATTGAGGTAAACAGATCTTATAATACACGTTTTGAAGGTCCAGTAATGTTAAAGTTTATTTAGAGAAATTGTTGCGGCATTAATAGACGTGTATTGTCATGTTTTCTTAGACTCTGCAATATTTTTTTTGGATTATTACTGTAGGTTCAAAGACACATTGCACAGAAGATGACCTGCAAACAAAATTACTATCAATTGTTTGGGGTATTTTTCAAACTTACATTCAAAATGACATTTTGCCGGGTCCGTGACGTGATTTTTTTTTATATTGTTTGGATGATCTGGAAGTAATTATTCAAATGAGTGAAAAAGAGTGATTGAAATAATGTTTCAGAATGGGTTGTGATTTTGTCTTAAATATATCTCAGAAACCCAAAATATCTTGTTCTGCCTCAAATGAAAAAAGTAAATAGATAACATCTTCCTTTATCTGTATACATATACATGTATACTGTGTTTCCTGTGCAAAATAATTTTAAAGGCAAAGTATAAAAATGGAAAACAAAAGGTGTTTATGTGTGGTGACCAAGCACAGATTTTGGGACTAGTGCATCAAAGCTTCAGACATTGGTTTCTCATTTTCTTTGTTTTATTACTTTTCTTCTGTATTGTGGTATATAGTCATTTGTGGTGTAAAGACATTTTTTTGCATTATAAGTATTACACATTTTACATCAAATATATCATGCAAGGCAATGGGAGCTAACATAAAGATTTAGGGCAATACAAAAGTTATTTTTAAAATGGTCTGAAGGGCACCTAAATAAAACCGAGTTGTGCTGGTTGCTGGTTTTAAAGGGGCTGCTTAAAGGATAGGTTCACCTTTTGAAAAAAAAAGAAAATTAAATGCACATGTGCATTTATTTATTATTATTTTTTGCTAAGGAGCCCGTAGAGCATTGCACCTGCAATCAGAAGATCATGGGTGCAATCTCAAGCTCCTGCAGACTCTCAACGCAACTGTCTGCCCATACCACACTGGTAGGCAGTTACCTGGGAACAGGAAGCCCAATTGACTTTGAGAGCACTCACCAGCACCCCCCCCCCCCCAGTTCATTGTCAACTGCAATGGCTGATGATACCTGTACGCATTCATTCACAGGATACTGTGAATGAATGACACGGACATTGCGTTATTTTCAAACTGTGACAGCTGGTGAGGGGAGAAGATCCCCCGCCCCATGTCACAAGGAGAAGGAACTTGGGGGAGGGGCTGCAGGTTCTGGGACATGTTCCACACTAAAAATGGGTGGAACATGTAACCTGTTCCAAAGGTGAACTTATCCTTTAATCCATAAACCAATTATCACAGAAGATAAAAGGACCACAAAACCTAATTATTAAAGAGACCCTGTCAGGTTAAAAAGGAATACTGGTGAAAGGTCCTTGCAAGAGTAGAGATATTATAGTCACCTCCCCAGTGGCCATGTCTCCTACCTTCCTTCCATTCTAGTGTAGTAGCTTCTGGAAGTGCTTTTGGAATTTGATACTTATAGGGGTGTTGGATGCAAGTGGCTTGCTATGGTGGTACTCATCGGGAGGGAGGGGCCAGGAACGCCAGCGGGGGACCCCAGAAGAGGAGGATCAGGGCTGTTCTGCGCAAAGACATTGCACAGAGAGGTAAGTATGACATGTTTGTTATGTTTTAAAAATACAAATGTTCCCTTTGCAATCACTTTAACTCTAGTGGGTAGAGGCCGTGGTGTTTATTACTATTATTATACAGGATTTATATAGCGCCAACAGTTTGCTCAGCACTTTACAATATAAAGGGAGACAATACAGCAACAATACAGTTCAGTACAAGAGGGTTAGGAGCAGGGGCGGACTGACAACTCATGGGGTCCCCGGGCAATAGGGGATCATTGGGCCCCTGTGTCCTTGCCCAAACTCAAAAAAGCCTATGAAAAAGGTACCAGGGGCATCTCATGGGGCCCCCTACTGACCCAGAGTTTCCAAATGGTCAGTCCGCCCCTGGTTAGGAGGGCCCTGCTCCTTGGAGCTTACAATCTAAGAGGGAGGGGTTGGTGGTACAAAAGGTAATAACTGTGAGGGATTCTGTTATAGCTGAAGGCAGGATAGGCTTCCCTTGAGAGAGAGGTTTTCAGAGATCGCCTAAAAGTGGGCAGACTAGGCAATAGTCGGATAGACTGGGGTAGAGAGTTCCAGAGAATGGGGAAGGCTCTAGCGAAGTCCTGGAGATGAGCATGGGAGGAGGAGACAAGGGAGCTAGAGAGCAGGAGGTCGTGGGAGGAACGTATTTACTAAAGCTGGTTTACTCAGAATCTCATGCACTTCTGCATAGAAACCAATCAGCTTCCAGGTTTTATTGCTAAAGCTATTTATTGCTATTGAGTAAGCTGAGGTTAGAAGCTGATTGGTCACCATGCATAGGTGCATGAGATTCTGAATGAACCAGCTTTAGTAAATAAGCCCCTGTATTTCTTACTCCAGCACTCTTCTCCCTGAGACTTCAGGCTGTGGGCATCCCTCAGGGTCATCATGTACAATGCAGGAATATCAGCCCTGCATTGTATGTGAAAAGGTATGCATGTGACAGCAGGCCAAAGAACCTTAGAGAGGAGGCTGCGGTGGACAAGTCATACAAAGAAATGGAGCCTACTGGAGCGAGGAATAAAGTATTACACCCTATTACCCTACCTCTAAACATAAAGTGATTGTAAAGGTTTTTTATTTGTATTTTAAAATACCAAACATGTTATACTCACCTGCTCTGTGCAATGATTTTGCAAATACATCTCAAAGATAATAATTTAAAAGTGGAACTTCACTTTCTCAATCACCATTGACTATTTTTAATCATTATACTGTTAGTATCAGTAGATACTAGTAGATCCAAAGACATGTTAGTAGGTTAATTGGCTCCTGTCTAAATTGTCCTAGTTACATCCCTGGCCACGTGGGATTTCCTGCATGGTAGGGGTTGGGGAAAGACCTGGCAACCTACCCTGTAAAAATAATTGCTAATAGAATTCATGGAAAAAGTCGCTTACGAGTGACGGTCCATGCAATCGCCAAGGGTCAAATACGACTGAATGGATAGATAGATCAGTAGGTAGGAAAGTATATTATATTTACTTGTTTTAAAAACTGTTTCTATTCTTTTCTTCAGTTACTGCCTGGTTTCTATGCCTAGGCAAATGTTGTCATACATCCCAGGAGTTTTCAAGAGGGGAGGAGGGACGTTCTCAGCTAAGCACACCCTCTTGCCTGTGTGCCTGAGCTAAGTGCAGATGAATTCCAGGAAGTAAATAGTACATGAATCATCTGCCCTTACTCATCATGGCCATGGCCAGAAACGCTAGGGGGTGTTTTTCAAAGTGATTTCCCAGCAAAATAAAGCATGCAGACATGGATGGATTGGGAAGTTTGCTTTGAATACTAAAAAATAATTAAGTTGTGCTTTTGTTTTGTGGTGCTCAGATACAGTGTAGACCTGTTTTAACTACAGATTTTGAATTTTATATTATTTTATGTGTGTAATACATCTACATAAAATGTACCTGGTAATATAACAAAGGAGATCTTTTTGTATCACTGCATTCATGAAAATGCGTGATTGAAAACAAATCTTTTGCCAGACAATGAGTATAAAGACTGAACAAAAATGAAACACTTTTCATGCTCATTTGTTCTGATACACATCACCAGGATCCCCATCATCTGAATAATCACATGGAAATTCATTGGATGCACCCAGAAGTGGACAGGACAGGTAAGCAGTGCTTGCTTTTTTTGCAGGGGTGTTTAAAAAAAAAATGCAACAGAGTCAGTTTAACTCCAAATTTGCCTTTGTTAAAGCATTTGGTAGAGTACAAGCCCTGTAATGGGCAGATTATATGCAACAAAACTGTAAATATGTGAGCTTCTTTCAGTAGACATCTTGTTTCCTGTTTCTCAGTCTATGTGAGGCAACTGTAACATTTATAGCCCCTGTGCTCCTTGCAGTGTCACTGGAGGATGGAGACTATATTGGACTGCTATTTATTCATGAGTCAGCTTAATACAAAGATTCATCTTCATCTTTCACTGTAATGTGCTCCCTGTCCTTTGGAGAATTACAGTAGATCATAGAAATACAAGGGATTTCTACTAACAAAAGGTACTTTTTTCAGTCTTTGCTACATAGTTACATAGTCTGGCTGAAAAAGACAAAAGTCCATCCAGTTCAACCATAAAAAAAAAAAAGTTATAATCCTACACCCACAGTTGATCCAGAGGAAGGCAAAAAAACCCAGCAAAGCATGATCCAATTTGCTCCTGCAGGGGGAAAAAATTCCTTCCTGATCCCCTGAGAGGCAATCGTATATTCCCTGGTTTAACTTTACCTATAAATGTTAGTTTCCAGGTATATTCTGTGTATCCAATAAATAATCCAGGCCTTTTTTAAAGCAATCCACTGAGCTGGCCAGAACCAACTCTTGAGGGAGTCTATTCCACATTTTCACAGCTCTCACTGTGAAGAAACCTTTCCGTGTTTGGAGATTAAATTTATTTTCCTCCAGACGTAAAGAGTGCCCCCTTGTCCTCTGTGATGACCTCAGGGTGAATAACTCTGCACCGAGTTCACTATATGAACCACTGATGTATTTATACATGTTGATCATATCCCCCCTTAATCTCCTCTTCTCAAGAGAGAATAAATTCAGTTCTTATAATCTTTCCTCATAGCTGAGCTCCTCCATGCCTCTTATCAGTTTGGTTGCCCTTCTCTGTACTTTCTCCAGTTCCCCAATATTCTTTTTGTGAATTGGTCTCCAAAATTGAACTGCATATTCCAGATGAGGTATAACTATTGATTTGTATAGGGGTAAAATGATATCTCTCCTTCTGGAGTCTATATCTCTTTTAATGCTCTTTCTTTCTATCAGCACATGTGCACTACAGAACAAACTGGTTGGCTCATAGCACTGCTTCTGCTTCTTTAACTGTGTGCTGCTGTGCAAGGGTTTACAGGAGGCTAATAATAAGGCAAATGTAGGCGCTTGCATAAGTTGCATTTAAAACACATGTATTATTAATTGAATAAATAATCGTATTAAGTGTTTATTACCTTTAGATTGTAAGCTCCACGAGCAGGGCCCTCACATTCCTTCTGTACTGAAAGTATTGTAATTGTACTGTCTCCCTTATATTGTAAAGCACTGCGCAAACTGTTGGCGCTATATAAATCCCGTATAATAATAATAATATTACTGTATTATTATATTTGCATATAGCTTATCAATAAGGATATTGCCTCATTTCCCACTTATGTAGGTGCAACCGACACTTGTGTGTTATTATGCGATTTAGCGCACCCCATTTAGGGCAGCACATTAATTTCAATGGGTTGCCCTATGTACGAAAATTGTACAAAAGAAGTGCATGACCCTTTTTTTTGTTAAACCACACCAAAACACAAGGTATTTGTGCACACTAAGAATTGATGGCACCACTATGTGCCTGCAAAAGGGATGCACTTTTTTGTGTGTTGCGGGAACTTGTGTAATTTTGCGTGTGTTCCTGCTATGCATGAAAGTGAACCTAGCCGAGGTGCATGTGCGGTAGCTTTCAAGATGGTGGCTTAGCCTGGGATCTCTGTCTCACTCTGGTCGATCTGATCACCGCAGCTAGCTTGCCGCACAGCTCTCTACCCAAATATCTGCACAGGATCGGGAGGTGCTGAGGTTCCGAGGCATTGCCCCATGCCTAGAGGTTCGGTCCAAAGGGCCCTCTCTCAGAAGCTCAACGCCAGCAGCCTGACCACGGAGACTCCTAAGATGGCGGCCGCACTTCAGTCATATGGGGATGCACTCAGAGAGGACTCTGGATACCGATCTTACCTCCCAAGCTGCTGGCAACCCTTCAGAGCCACAAGTGAGTAATCCCTCATTCCTTGATCCCTCCCCTGCCTCCACGGAGTCCTTATTGTGATGGACATTTGATGATCTTTTTCTTTCACCACTGAGGGAGAACCCAGCAAGCCCTAATCCATCTCCTCCCAATGGGCAATGCCTTTTTGGGCAACAAATGGATAATGCCTCCATATTTGATAAGTTCTCTGAGCTTTTAGACTGTGGTTTGTCCCACACTGCAGCCAAAATCATAGCTAACATTAAGGCAGGCTTACAAAACTTGGGTACACGTATAGGGGTTTATTTACTAAGGCTGGTTCACTCAGAATCTGGTGCAATGGTGCATGGTAGCCAATCAGCTTCTAACCTCAGCTTGTTCAATTAAGCTTTAGCAATAAATCCTGTAAGCTGATTGGTTTCTATGTAGAGGTGCACGAGATTCTGAGTGAACCAGTGTTAGTAAATAAGCCCCATAGAAGCCATTGAATTGAAATTAGATTTAATGATTTCCTGGGCTAACGAAAATACTGCACGCATATAAGATTTACAAGAACAACCGGACTGTGCTTTATCTAAGACTGATGATACAATTTGTGACGAGATCTGTACAGATATCTCCCTCACCCTACACTCCTTACCCACCTGCACAATCTATACTTCCCTTGTTTAACCCAGCTACTATAGAGGAGGTTGGTAAACTGTTTTCTAAAGCCCACCTAACCATCTGCCCCTGGACCCTGTTCCCTCGTAAATACTACGGTCACCCTCTGGCTCTACCCTCCATTCTTTAACTCATATCTTCAATCTCTCCCTTTCTACTGGCATCTTAACCAACTCTCTAAAACATGCGCTAGTCACCCCCATACTTAAAAAAGCCTCACTGGACCCCACCAATCTTGGCAACCTAAGACCCATCTCCTTACTCCCTTTTGCCTCCAAACTCCTTGAACATCTAGTCTACAACCGGCTGAGCTGCCACCTTATTGAAAATAACCTTCTCGATCCAATTCAGTCTGGATTCCGCCCACAACACTCCACAGAAACTACTCTCCTAAAACTCACAAACGACTTACTAACCGCTAAAAGCAAAGGTCACCATTCCGTACTCTTGCTCTTGGACCTCTCCGCTGCCTTTGACACAGTTGACCACCCCCTCCTCCTCAAAAAACTCTATTTACTTGGTCTCCGTGACTATACTCTCCGTTGGTTTATATACCCTCCTCATTGGCTTACCTTTACATAGGCTATCCCCCTCCAGTCCATCATGAATACTACTGCCAGGCTCATCCACCTTACCAACCATTCAGTATCTGCTACACATCTCTGCCAATCCCTCCACTGGCTTCCACTCGCTCAACGAATAAAATTCAAAATACTAACAACAATTTACAAAGCTATCCACAACTCTGCCCCCAGCTACATCACCAACCTGGTCTTAAAATATCAACCAAACCACTCTCTTCAATCCTCCCAAGACCTTCTGCTCTCTAATTCCTGTGTCACCTCCTCCCATGCTTGCCTCCAGGACTTCTCCCAAGCTTCTCACATCCGATGCAACTCTCTACCCCAATCTGTCCGGCTATCTCCTAATCTAGCAACCTTTAGACGATCTCTGAAAACCTTTCTCTTTAAAGAAGTCTATCCCTATCCTGCTTCTACCTAGTAAGCCGCCATTTATCTCCTCTATCAGCTCATCCTCCCCGCAGCTTTTTCCTTTTGTATCACTCAACCCTTCCTCCTAGACTGTAAGCTCTAACAAGCAGGGCCCTCTGTTTCCTCTTGTACCAAATTGTATTGTAACGGTAATGTCTACCTTCATTTTGTAAAGCGCTGCTCAAAATGTTGGCGCTATATAAATCTTGTATAATAATAGTAATAATGACCTCGAAAATTGATCTCGGCGGTATACTTCATGATTAGAGGACTACCAAAATCTATCAAGGATATTCATTCAGCTGTCTGCTCATTTATCATAGAGCTTATTCCTGGCATTTCGGATCACCGCATGGAACTTGAAAGAGCACACAGGTCCTTGCAACCTCTATGTGCAGACAGCTTGCCCAGGAATATAATGGTGACATCTCATTTCTATTCAGTAAAGGAAGATATTATGAAAATGTTAAGGTCAGTTGATTCTGTAGCAATTCAAGGACACTGTTCAGATCTTTGCAGACCTCTCCCCTACTACTATTTAAAAACGGTGATTCTTTAAGCCCCTGCTGATGGTCCTGTCACAAAAAGCAATCAAATATTGGTGGGCATTTCATTTTCACCTAGTGTTTTTACACCAGAATAGGCAGTTTGTATTTTCCACTTTTACTGAAGGGGAACAGTTGTTCTTTAGCCTGGGCATTATCTCTCAAGTTCTGTTCTCCTCCCCATCTTGCAAAATCTCTGATGCCTCCAAACGACAGATCCCTCCAAGCCCTTTGACCCCGGTCTGGCAAAAATCAAAATCTAAAAGGTCATAGGACTCTTAATCATCTTGATCCTAAGTGCTTCCTATGAATCCCCTTCATGTTTATTTTTGCATTGCACTCCCTTTTATTGTTTGCTGAGAGTTTCCTGACTGGTCACAAGTTTTTCTATCCTTTTGATGGGTACTGAGTTCAGCCTTGGGCTGTGGACTGACAGCTTCAACTCTAATCATTTTAATGATGTTTGGTTATAATTGTGTCCTTCATGTTCTATGTTTGTTCCTCTTAACTGTTTTTGAGGCGCTTATTTTCAAAGGGTAATGCCTTCATGAGGGATTCCTGACCCAGCGGTTTGGGTGCAGTTGGATGGGACATATTTTTCCCACACTCTATTTTCCTCCATATTCTCTTTATGTTTTGCTTCCCCTTTCAATCCCTTTCCCCTCCCCCCCCATTTTTTTTCTCTCCACCCCTTTGGGTCTAGTCCAGAAACCCTGCCATGACACCTCAGGACTGCTAATTATCTACATTTATTATCATACTTCATAGCCTTGGATAGTTTTATTGTGGTGGTATGTAGGCCAGAGCAGCAGTCTTGCTCCTCTGCCCTCCTCTGAGATTTGGATTTCCCTTCTCTCCAAGGCAGGTTTTCATCTTCCTGTGAGGAGGTTGTTCTTTTGTTTGGGATACTGAGTGGGGAGTGGCTAGTCCCCTCCCACTTTTGGGAATTTTTCCAGGGTAATGTTTCTTTTTTTATCTTCTTTTTCTTTCTTTTCTCCTCTCTCTTTCTCTTATTTGGTTGCAGATTTGGAGTAATCCGTGGCCTCCTGGAGGTTCTGCCATCTTCAAGCCCAACAGGAAGAGGTATCCCTTTCAGCTGCTTTAGGGGACCTGGATAAGTGACTGTATTTTACCGGAGTTATTTTCCCCTCTTTTCCATGGCTAAGTGTGATTCAGGTAATTCTCCTCTAGGAATAGTTTCTCATAACACCCAGAGAGTGAATTCACCTGTCAAACATTGAAAAGTTTCCATTGTTATCATTCCCAAAAGATAGTTGTGCTACTGTTACAGGAGACACATTTCCCTAGGCAGTACAGTCCTTCCTTTATCCACTACAACTATCTAGCGTCCCACTTAGCTAACGCTAAAGAAAAAAAGAGAGGGATAGCAAATTTCTTTCTAAACTAATCTACTTCTCACTGAAACAAGAAATTAAAGACCAAGAAGAACACTATCTTGGGAAAGGGGGTCCTGGACAATAGCCTTTTTACCTTCGTATCCTACTATGCCCCGAATCAAGGTCAGGTCCAGTTTTTTTCTTCCATATTTTAGACTTCTCAGCTATCCTGTCCTCATCTAAAACAGCCACCAAAACAAAGACTACGTATTGCTAAATTCTAATACAAACAGGGTTTGGCTGATATAAGTAGGGAAAAACACGCCACCTCCTGAGACTATACTCACTTTTCGTGTCCCCATAAGACCTTCGCCAGGATTGATCATATCTTCATATCAGTTGCTAAAATTCCTAGAGTTCTTAAGGCTTTTATTAGAGACACTGTTTGGTCTGACCCCTCAATGGTCTTCATGGTGATGCAGCGGCACCTGGGCCCGCAGGGACCCCTTCAATGGCATCTCAATGATTCTCTTCTTAGTGACCAGGTAAAAAGCTCATAAATTAAGGGGGCCATACAGGAATAATAAACTCACAAACGACTTACTAACCACTAAAACCAATGGTTACTATTCGGTTCTCTTGCTCTTGGACCTCTTCGCTGCCCTTGACACAGTTGACCACCCCCTCCTCCTCAAAAAACTCTATTTACTTGGTCTCCATGACTGTACTCTCCGTTGGTTCGAATCTTACCTATCTCACCGCACCTTCAGTGTCACTTACAACTCTACTTCCTCCTCTCCTACTCCTCTTACTGTTGGGGTCTCCCAAGGTTCTGTCCTTGGACCTCTCCTATTCTTGATCTACACTTCTTCCTTGGGTCAGCTGATAGCTACCCATGGTTTCAGGTATCGCCAATTTACAAACAGACATATCAGACTGGATGTCACACCACTTCCTAAAACTCAATCTATCCAAAACTGAGCTCATATTATTTCCTCTCCCACGTGCCTCTTCCCCTATTTCTCAGTCAGGATCAATAGCACCACTATTAACTCATCCTTCATGCCAGGGTGCTAGGTGTAACCCTGGATTCTGAACTATCCTTTCAGGCCCACATCAATCCCTGTCCAAATCATCCTGCCTTAACCTCCGCAACATCTCCAGCATACGCCATTTATTTCCTCTATCAGCTCACCCACCCCCCCCCCCCCCCCCGCAGCTATTTCCTTTTGTATCACTCAACCCTTCCCCCTAGATTGTAAGCTCTAACAAGCAGGGCCCTCTGTTTACTCTTGTACCAAATTGTATTGTAACTGTAATGTCTACCTTCATTTTGTAAAGTGCTGCACAAACTGTTGGCACTATATAAATCCTGTATAATAATAATAATAATAATTTCTCCTGAATTATGTCACTAATGTCTCCCCAGAGACTCTATATGCTGTCCACATAGCTACAATACAGAGGAAGTTCATTCAATTAGCTTCCCAAATAAACAAGAATGCCAGACAGACCTAGTAAAATTAGAAAGGGAATTTAGGGATCTTAGTAAAAAACACAAAAGTTGGATTCAGCCAGACTGACCTTGAACTTGGACCTGACCACAGAAGTGGAAAAGGCCTTGCATTTGAGCGGGGCCCTCTTTTACCACCAGCATGACAAGATTGGGCCAAACTGACACCCAAAATTCAATATTTTGCTCTTCCCAAATTCGCACCTCTTTAGGCACTTTCACACAAAATCCCCAGCAAATCATAAGAAGCGTTCCATGATTACTACTCTGGGTTGTACAAGGCAGGAAACATAGTGGCGCAGTCCCAGATAAACTTCTTTTTAGACTGCCTACCTATCACTGAACTGGCAGTCCAACATAGACAACGACTTGAACTCCCAATTACTGAAGATGAGATCTTAGACATAATTAAACAGTTGAAGAAAGGCTCGGCCCAGGGCCCAGATGTTTTTCTGTTATTTACTATAAAACATTCGCCACAACCCTGGTCCCATATACTGTATGTCCCGCATATTTAATTCCCTTAGGAACGGCAACTCCCTGGATGTAGCCTTAAATTCAGCATATATTATGGTCATCCCTAAATTAGGGAAGGATCCCGCAGACAGGTAATTATAGACCTAACTCCCACATAAACAATGTTCCTAAAATTTTAACAGAAATACTGGCGAATTGATTCGTCATTTATCAGTGTTTATATTCATAAGGACCAAGTGGGATTCATCCCAGGCAGTCAGGGTCCAGACCAGATTTGAAGGGTGATCAACAAAATCTCTTTGCTCAGATGAGGTTGGAACGGTGGCCCTCCTCAAGCAGGCTTACTTCTATTGACAGATCTTCAAAAAGTTTTGATTCTGTATCTTGGTCCTATTTAATTGTAGTACTTGAATGATGGGGTTTTGGCCCCCGTTTCCTTCGGGTCTTGATAGTCCTTTACTCCCACCCTGTGTCCCAAGAATGGTTGCAAGGCTACTTTTTTAACCTGATTATCGTAGCAAAGGGCACTACACAAAAATGTCCACTGTCCTCTCTGATCTTCACAATTGCAATAGAAACTGTGTCCCAAGAATGGTTGCAAGGCTACTTTTTTAACCTGATTATCGTAGCAAAAGGCACTACACAAAAATGTCCACTGTGCCCTCTGATCTTCACAATTGCAATAGAAACCCTCAGACCCAAAATGTGTGCCTTATTCGCAGATGATCTCCTCCTCTTATTTTGACGCCCAACATTATTTGTTTGCTTCATGAATTCGGACAAATCATCAGCATTAAATGTTACTATTCCTACCAAACGTTTCCCTCCAATGTTTCAAAAACTCGGATATCTATCAATGGTCGCAGTATGATCTCTCCTGGCTGGGACGGGTTAACACAATAGAAATGATGCTAGTACCGCAATTGCTTTACCTTTTGTGATCCCTTCCAATACCAATTGTTCTGTTTACATTTATTAGGTTTTCAAACTTAGATTATACAGTATGTTTTGGGCACAAAAGGTTACCGTTTAGCCAAAAGAGGCCTTTTTCAGCTCTGGTTTTAGGATTAGGCCTTACTAATTTACTCTGGTACTACCAATCAGCACAACTAGCTCATGATTGTTATGTCTGAGGGCTCAATCCATATGAAAAGACAAGCAGTCCCTCACCACAATATCGATTTCTCTTACGGTGCCCCCTCATAAGTAGACCCCCAATTTTAACCCCTACTCTTTCTAACTCTATGGCCTAATGGGATGGCCATCAGGAACATGCTTCACTGGTCTCCTACCTTCGCCCCTTAGCAAACATTTTTTATAATCCCCCTTTTCCTCCGGGAATAGACAAGAAAACCTTCCAATAGTGGCTAAACAAAGGACTGTACAGAATAGGTCATTTCTTTAAATCCACCGGCCTTGGGTTTCTGTGTAAGCAACTTGAAAAGTACCCAGATGGAGGTTTTGATTTATTCAAATCTGCCACTTTTTACACTCTATTTGGGTAGACAAACCTGAACCACCCAGGATCACAGTCTATAAACAGTGGTGTGCCCGGATTTCAGAGCAGAGGGGAGGAATCTCTTTCATTTACAGGTCACTTGCTGAGGATCCTGGCAAACTCCCTTATGTGCTAGAATGGGAAAAGGACCTATCTAAGAATTGGGATCTAAAGGTCTGGCATAGGGGATTTTTCTGCTCCTTTCAAGTCGTAAAAAATGTTTCCTTGATTAAAGCAAATCTGAAGATTATAACTAGTGGGTACCTAGTTCCCACAAGGCTAGCAAAATGTTATCCTACCTTCTCCCTTCAATGGATGCAAGCTATTGAGTTCTATGCTCCACATATGGTGGACATGTTCTAGAATCCTTGAGTTCTGGAACAAAATTATCATTTTATACATAAAATCACTGGCACTGGTACCCCTATTCCTGCAGATAGCTCTGACTAACATGCCGATAGCCAAAATACCTAAGTGCATGCAAAGGTTAATCTTTTATATCCTCCTAGGAGCTAAAATAACCATTGCCCGATTGTGGAAATGGATTTCAGTTTTCCTTCAAGCAGCAAAACAGAAAATTTCCTGATAATGCTCCAGGATGGGCTGTTAGTATATTGATTAACACAGTTTGGAAGTTTAAGCTAAAATGGGAACTATGGGCCTGGAATATGAATATCCCTCTCACTTGATAAGCTAGGTATTATCTTGGATCCATGGATGTCTCCTGCTGCAGCTAAATAACTATTCTTCTTTCTCTTTACTTAGTTATTGTTATCTTCCTTTTCTCATGAGAATACCATTTCTTTTTGGGCCAAAGGCTTTTTTGCTTTAGAACATTTCTAATATTTGTGGTTCAAATCTAAATAAGATGTGTGTCTGGACCTCTGGATTTTATCCTGCCTTAATGTACTGCATGCCATGTGCATAATGCTTTCTTTTGTGCCTTCGTTACTAATGGCAGGGTTTAGACTTGGCTCTTTTGAGCTAGACATTGTTAGCATACTTTAGGTACTCAATGTTGTTATCTTCTACATGTTTGCACTGTATAATTATTTTCTGTATCATGCAACTTTTCTAAAATAAAAAAGAGTGAAAGTAAAAGTGAACCTAAAGTAATTCTAAAGGCCTATATTTAAAAAATAAAAATTAACAAACATATCTATACTTACCTGCTGTGTTCAATGGTTTTGCACAGAGCAGCCCGAATACTCCTCTTCTCGGGTCCCCCGCCGGCGCTCCTGGCCCCTCTTTCCTATCGGGTACTCCCACAGTAAGCAGCTTGCTATAGGGGCACCCGAGCATGTGCATTCCCCAGCTGCTGCTCCATGTGTCCATTCGCACATGGAGCAGTGACTCGGTCCTGCCCCTTCTCTCATCTAATTGGCTCACTGGGTGTGATTGACAGCAGCAGGAGCCAATGGCTCCCCCTGCTGTCTCAGCCAATGAGGACAGCCAAGACTCCAGTGCACATCGCTGGATCAAGAGGGGACTTAGGTAAGTAGTGGGGGGGGGGGGGGGGGCTGGGGATGCTGCACAGAGGTTTTTTTACCTTCATGTATAGAATACATGAAGGTAAAAAACCTTGAGTCTTTGCAATCACTTTAAGGTATTTTTTACTATCCAAATAACAAGATCATAATACTGATACACAGAGTAGCTTCTGCTAATGTGCTTGTTTTCAGTGCGGTGCTTATATATGTAAATGTTTATGTAGATATGCAGATATTCTGGAAATGTGAAAAATCAAATAAGTCTCTGAGTAACTGATAAAATAAAGCAGCTTGTTAAAAACTGTGTGCCCACTGGGTTTGAGCTGTTATAGTTTAGTAACAGAGATTAAACTAATATAAATATGCTGTTGATCCAAAGGGCAGAGAGACAGATGTTACTGCATATGCTGGTTGGCACGGGTACAGATGAATTGGAGAAGGCAGAGGCTAAATTGTTGCAGCAATATTAATAATTTCTCTTTGTGTAAGACTCTTGTGATACTATGGGGTTGATTTACTAAAACTGGAGAGTGCAAAATTTGGTGCAGCTGTGCATTGTAGCCAATCAGCTTCTAACTTCAGCTTCTTCAATTAAGCTTTGACAAAAAAACCTGGAGGCTAATTGGTTTCTATGCAGAGCTGCACCAGATTTTGCACGCTACAGTTTTAGTAAATTAACCCTTGTATGTCTTTTATGTGAATTATAAAATGTTTTAGTTATTTTAAGGCAGTCTATGGAAGGCTGAATGTCCTGTATTTTATATACCCTGTTCCATTTCTTGCCTTTTTATAACAATAAAAGAGTTTGGATTAAAAAAAACGTTTAAGGCAATATGCAGAATTCCCTGCCTAGTTACCTAATAGAGTTTCTGGTCTTACCTGTCCAATGCTGCTCCCAGTGCTGATTGGGGTATGTGCTCATTACTGCCAGGCAGGGCCATGTTCATGAGAACTCAACATTAGGGCGGCACCCCGCATTAGAAGTGGACCATACACCTGGTGCAACTGTACCATAATCTGAGGCTCAGTATTGTGAACCACTCTGTCCCTTGGTACCACACACGTGGTCCCTTGGAATGTAACATTTAGAAGGGAATACTGCTGAGCTTGTGTTCGATTCTCCAGTCCAGCTTTTCTATCACCTCACTCCCAGTGATAGAATACAGGTTCCGCCACATTACTGGATATCAAGGATTAGATGTGAAATAAAGAGTATTCTCAGTTATAATTGGCAGTGTCCCCTTTAAAAGCTCTATAATGTATTCTGCGTGCTTTTTAGGGCCCAATTGATGTGAAGTTGCGTCAAGGGATGGATGGTAGTTCCTTAAGGTGATTACATCAAAAACAGTGAGGGAAAGGAGAATATTTAAAACTTCCCTGATTGATGGTAAAGAATTAGTGCAAGGTTCCCTTTAAGAGTTCTAACTATGAATGGAGCTTGATAATAGTAAATAGCAACGAATGGCATAAATGTCTATGGACAAAGGCAAAGGATAGACAGTAGTAAGAATCCTGCTCTGCATAAAGAAAAAGGGACTGGTTGATTTAGTTGGCATTTCTTTATCTTGATCTGTAACTGTATATCCTGTGGTCAGCTAACTGTACTGCAGATGTACTCCAATGATATCGCTGGTATAACTAGGCCACAGACTAAGGCAACTATATGTAATGTTCACAACTATGTGCAGGTAGATAACTGAGGTGACAAACTATAAATGTTCACTTTGTTAGTAGATGCATGGGTCTCTCTAACCTAATCAATGTGGTTTGGTGGATTGTGGCGATCCATCTTTCCCAATGGATAGGGACAGTCTATGGGCCCTTTGGTTTAGACTCAGCATTCCACCCAGTCTCATGCTATCAGAGTGGCCTACTTGGTAGCGGCGCAGGCCGGGCAGTCAGTAAGTAATTTCCGCTCTCTCTCTCTCTCTCCAATCCTGGCTCCACGGCCTAGTTTAGCACTTCAGCCATCAGCACACCTTCTTCTCCTTCAATCTCCCTCCGCACTCACCTTGCCAATCTCCCGGGCTTTGATATTTATATTAAAAAAATCACTCCTAATATTGGTGATAATTTGCGGCGCATTATATATATGTGTCACATTAATTCCTTTTGATGGTCTCTATGTGCAAACTCATTTACACAAATATTAAGTGACATAAAATATAGAGGAGACAAAAAATAAACAAACAAATTATATATGATAATAGTGCCCACAAAACACCATAAAATATAAGTCCAGTGTAATTAATAATAAATTCCAAAAAAAGTCCAAAGAAATCTTCCACAATGTGAATCCTCTGTGACTCCCAGTGCAGAAATAAATAAACCACGTGCTGTGCCTTTCATACACCCCCACTTAGGTGTGCACTCACCAGAACATAGCCTTTAATGAGCCTTATTGTATAAATTCCAGAAATCAGGATCATCAGAACACAGCTTTTTTTTCCACTTTATACAGACTCCAAATTGTTAAGACCGGGAGGTTCCTCCAATAATCACCCATGATAAGAATGGTAGCCAGGATCATAATATATATATTCTTCTCCATAGTTACATAGAAAGAGAAAGAAATTCGCTCCAATATTGTATTACCAAAGGTTAACAACTTTAATAAGCCAAAATATTTCACTTACAACATTCCAAAAATAGTTAAGCCTTATTTAAAATAGCCTTTCAGTGAGACAGATATCGCAGGTGCTCTCATCACCTCCGGATCTGCCGGACAGAACGCCGTCTCATCACTACCGGTCCACCGCACCGTCACACCCTGACATGTTTCGTCATACCTGACTTAATCACAAACTCTTAAGCCACAAACCTATCTCAGTAGGTCCAGTCCTACATGCTTTTTTTTGCCATTGAAACCCCAATATATGTTTGTGATGTGTTCCTGGAAGATATTATGGCAGAAGGTTAGCACGTCCCCTGAAACAGCATTTAGGGTCATTGGTTCAAATCCCAACCACAGCACAACCTGCATGGCATTTTCATGTTTTCCCTGTGGCTGTGTGGGTTTCCTCCAGGCATTACAGTTTCTTTTTACACTCCTAAAACATGCTGGTTAAGTTAATTAAGGCTAGGTCCTGTCTATATTGTATTTATGTGAGTTAGGGACCTAATCTTGTAAGCTTGAGGGCAGTGACTGATGTGAATGTACAATATATATGTAAATTGATCTACATGAAAAGATGAACCTAACATTTAAGCTGTGGAAAACTTTAAAAGATGTTTGGCTGGGACAGCCCTGAAGAGGAGGTGAGTCCTGTAGCCAAAGCTGTTTTATTTTTTTCTCATTCCTCTTGGGGAATATTTGTTTTTCTTTCATTTTAGCCCTGAGTTGGGTTTTAAGTACAGCAGATATTTAAGCCGCAGTATATTACAGGGCTACTGTGTCATATTCTAAAGCTTGGATCGAGTCCTGAAAGGTTAACAACCGTTTTCCTGTTTCTACAAATTAGGGCAATTAATGAAAAGACTCCTGCATTTTATATAAGCATCCTGATTTCTATAGTGAAGGATGTGAGTTAAAAGTATGTGCAGCATAGGAAATTGGCCATTAAACACAAAATTCAATTACTTCATTCAGTTTGGAATTATTACATGAGTAAGACCTTGAATTAATGTTGCTTGGAATCTAGAAGATGGTTGTGTTCCCACACATATTCCCTTGGTCCTTACAAACTACTTTAGCTCCCTTCACCTATACTGTCAGCAGACTAAAAACACAGAACATGAGCAAAATCAAATTCATGCATCCAAGCATCTGGATCTCGTGCTTTATTGTTTTGGAGCCAGATCTGCATACTATTGGTGCAGAGGTGAATAGATGAACCAATACAGTAAATATTCAGCTGATAAGGCGTTATTTAGGGTGTCACCAAACAATATCTTTAGTTTCCAAAAATAATCAATACACATCCACTACTTTATAGCCTTGTAATCTATTTTTCATTAAATCTTTGCTATGTTTTTCTACCTCCTTGTATCATCCTCCATGAGCTCCTCTATCCTCTTACTTCTGTTTCTTTGGAATGAGCAGTGCACATTAGTTGCGATCATATGCACTGCTCTATGCATAATATAAATCCCATAGTTCATAGATCCTAGTCCATTTCATAAACCAGTGAGTGGGGCTTCTACACACAGTGGGACCATGGGGAACGATCGTAGCCACCATCTAACAGGAAGTTGGATAACAGTAACAAACAAAAGGAATTTGGAGGAGCCTGAGAACCATAGAAGGTACTTATTCAGTTAATACATACAGGGGAAACTTGAAAAATTAGAATATCGTGCAAAAGTTCATTTATTTCAGTACTGCAACTTAAAAGATGAAACTAATATATGAGATAGACTCATTACATGCAAAGCAAGATAGTTCAAGCCTTGATTTGTCATAATTGTGATGATTATGGCTTACAGCTCATGAAAACCCCAAATCCACAATCTCAGAAAATTAGAATATTACATGCAATCAATAAAACAAGGATTGTACATAGAACAATATCGGACCTCTGAAAAGTATAAGCATGCATATGTACTCAGTACTTGGTTTAGGCCCCTTTTGCAGCAATTACTGCCTCAATGCGGCGTGGCATGGAAGCTATCAGCCTGTGGCACTGCTGAGGTGTTATGAAGACCAGGGTGCTTCAATAGTGGCCTTAAGCTCTTCTGCATTGTTCGGTCTCATGTCTCTCATCTTTCTCTTGGCAATGCCCCATAGATTCTCTATGGGGTTCAGGTCAGGTGAGTTTGCTGGCCAATCAAGCACAGTAATCCCACGGTCATTGAACCAGGTTTTGGTGCTTTTGGCAGTGTGGACAGGTGCCAAGTCCTGCTGGAAAATGAAGTCAGCATCCCCATAAAGCTCGTCTGCAGAAGGAAGCATGAAGTGCTCCAAAATCTCCTGATAGACGGCTGCGTTGACCCTGGACTTAATGAAGCACAGTGGACCAGCAGATGACATGGCTCCCCAAATCAACACAGACTGTGGAAACTTCACACTGGACTTCAAGCATCTTGAAGTGTGTGCCTCTCCATTCTTCCTCCATACTCTGGGTCCTTGGTTTCCAAATGCGATGCAAACGTTGCTCTCATCAAAAAAGAGGACTTTGGACCACTGAGCAACAGACCAGTTCTGTTTTTCTTTAGCCCAGGTAAGACGCTTCTGACGTTGTTTGTTGTTCAGGAGCGGCTTGACAAGAGGAATACAACATTTGAAGGCCATGTCCAGGATCAGTCTGTGTGTGATGATTCTTGATGCACTGACTCCAGCGTGAGTCCACTTCTTGTGAAAGTCCCCAACACTTTTGAATGGTCTTTTCCTGACAATCCTCTCCAGGCTGCGGTCATCCCTGCTGCTTGTGCACCTTTTTCTTCCACACTTTTCCCTTCCACATAACTTTCTATTAATGTGCTTTGATACAGCACTTTGGGAACATCCAACTTCTTTTGCAATTACATTTTGAGGCTTTCCCTCCTTATGGAAGGTGTCAATGATGGTTTTCTGCACAACTATCAGGTCAGCAGTCTTTCCCATGATTGTGATTCCTAGTGAACCAGACTGAGAGACCATTTAAAGACTCAGGAACCCTTTGCAGGTGTTATGGCTTAATTAGTTGATTAGAGTGGGACACTTTGAGCCTAGAATATTGCACCTTTTCACAATATTCTAATTTTCTGAGATTGTGGATTTGGGGTTTTCATGAGCTGTAAGCCATAATCATCACAATTACGACAAATCACGGCTTGAATTATCTTGCTTTGCATGTAGTGAGTCTATCTCATATATTAGTTTCACCTTTTAAGTTGCATTACTGAAATAAATGAACTTTTGCACGATATTCTAATTTTTTGAGTTTCACCTGTACTTCAATAGAATATTTTTTGTCACTTAAATGTTAGGGCTTAATTTAGGAGTTGTGTAAAGGTAGTGTAAGGCTTAGGGCCTTAGTGTTTTTTGAAGGATGGAAAGAAGGAAATAAATCCTTCATTTTTGCACCCTCCTAACCTGCTCTATCAATTTATGGTTGGAACTGATGGTTTGGCACAAGTCCTGCTTTTTTGCAAAAGGTGTTTTAATGCATACAGCACGTCAAATGGACACATACCACATTACACTCTATAACGCTTTCATGGACTTTCTTCAGATTCCAATCTGTGCTACACTGTCCAACTGTGTTGGAACTTTAAAAGCTCTGTCTCATTTCAAATCATTTTCTGGGCTCAGCAAACCCCTAAAGATTACTATATAAATATATATTAGTGTGATGGTCACTGGGATGAATGCTTCTTACATATGTGGTCAATGGGAAAATTGCTCCCTTACATTTTTAGTCATTGGGAAGAATGTCCCTTACATTGATGGTCATTGGGAAGAATGCTCCTTACTTTGTTGATCAGTGGAAAAAATGTTCTTTACATTGGTCATCAGTGGGAACAGCACTTCTTACATATTAGGCAATTGGGAAGAATATCCCTTACATTCATGGTCAGTGAAAAGAATGCTCCTTACATTGGTTCAGTGTGAAGACTGCTCCTTACATTGTCTTTAGTAGGAACAATGTTCCTTACATTTGTGGTCACTTGGAAGAATGCTCCTTATATTGTTGGTTGGTGGGAAAAATGTTCCTTACATTTGTGGTTATTGGGAAGACTCCCCCCACCCACTTACAATTAGCAAAAATAGTATTGTTGCTAGTGGTTACTCATCTAAGAAGCAGAGGTTCTTCATTGTTCAAGTAACACCTAGCAACCTCTGGATGAACGCTAGGGCTGAACAGAACCCTGGATGAGAAAAGTTGTCATATACTGAAGGAAAGGCAGAGATGCACAATCTTCCCTGTCGCAGCTGCTGGAGAAAGTGTCACACAAGACTAGAGATTTGAAGTCATGGGGAAAAAATTAATTTTTCCTGTTATTTTCTGGAAAAAATAGAATTTTTCAAAAAAAAAAATTGAAAGTCATTTTGTTAAACTAGGAAGGTGAAATGCAGTAGATATAAAAAGTACAATGCTTGAAATTAAAGTACAGCTTACTCAGTAAATAAACTAAACTTGCTTTTTAAAATTTGTGATGATCCAGAAGCAGCAGAAAAAGTATTTCTGAAATAAGAACTCTGGAGACAAAAGCTACTTGCACTTTTCATTATGGTCCTCATCATTTAATTCCATAAGATATTTTTGAATGTCTTTAGGACACCTCTGGCATGCAAAGATGTTTTGATCTTTTTTGTGGCATTTTGAAAATAATATTTCTTCTCACAATATTTGAAAATTGCAGCTTTATTCTCAGCAGAAATTGCACCGTGGAAATGTTTTCAAACTCTAGATGTTGGTCTCACCATTTTACTGAGAGGAGGAAAAGAAAAAACTATTTACTGACCAGACTATAATGAAACATTATTCTGTGATGGTAGAGAACATTAATAGAAATTAGTTAAAGGTTATAAAGATAAACAAATTTGTCAGACCAATTTACCCTCTTACCTGTCAATTAAGGCCTGAGAGGAGGACAGAAATTATCTACTGTATCCCAAAATGGAGCCCACAAGCAAACTAAACTGGAACCTTTCCCCTGCAGTGTCCTCTAGTTGCAAAAATGCATATTTCTCTTGTCTGAAAACTGCATTGAGAAGTACAGTGTTATGTGAATTGTATTCCAGGATTTGCTTGTCTTCAGCTGAAAGAACTTGCAATAACGTAAGACTTTATAAAAAGTCTCAGAAATCTTTCATTGCGGTCTTCATGTTATATAGTTTGAATACCATTTCAGAGATATGTTCTTTTACAATGATAAATAATATATTTCACATTTTTTCACATTTTCCAGAAAAAAACTACTTTGGAAAAAAATAGAAAAAACTGTTTTTTTCCTAATTTTTCAATTTTTTTCAAGGCCTTCCTCTTTACACAAAACACATGTACAGCATGGCAATACATTTAAACAGTGCACTTCATTAGGATCAGGGTAATATAACAAATGTTTTAACTCCCTTTAGATATATGTTTGATTGTTGCTTTGACTATGTGAATTAAACCCTTGCTATCCTTCCACTGTATTGCTGTTTACCTTAGGGCTGATAATCTGCAGAGACCTGATGAATCACTGTATTCTTTCTAAGAACTAGAGCTAATGCCCTGTGGCTACCGATTTGATCTAAATCTTCCCTGAAAGGTAGAATCTGAATGGTAACTGAATTTTGGGAAGTAGCTAAAAAAGGAGCATATAATGGAAACTCTGCTTCTCCAGTGTTTTCACAGAGCATATCACATTATTCATTATGTCAGGTATATATTTACATAAAAGAGAACTGGTACAAAGTGCTTTAAAAGATCCATCCCTCTTAGATTGTAAGCTTCAAGGAGCAGGGCCCTCCTAACCCTCTTGTATTGAACTGTATTGTTGCTGTATTGTCTCCCATTATATTGTAAAGCGCTGAGCAAACTGTTGTCGCTGTATAAATTCTGTATAATAATAATCTATTACAATCTACCATGACATCCCCAACAGCAAGGAAGCAAACCCCCTCAACAGAATGTCTGTAATGTTAATAATAAGAGAGAGATCATAAGGTCAGTATATTTTCCCAGCATATTTTTGTGTGCTTTTTCATGCATATGTTTTCTTTTAGCCAACAGAAAGCTAATTACCAGGTAGAGGTGCTCCTTTTGTACTCCAATTGAAGCCCATTGGGGCCAGAAATGCACAATTAAGCCCCCCAAAAAGCTCCTGTACTTTTTCTGAGCGCTAAGCGTCATGACACTATAGAATGACAAGAATGTCTAGAGTTGAGCAATGAAGTGCTTCTGGAAATGTACAGATCCCCATAAAGTAAACAGTGGCTTACTCCTGGATGGGCTCAGGCTTTCTATTGCCTCAGAAAAGAAGTTGCGTTGTCCTAATAAAGAAGCTTAGTGCTTCCTTATTAGGCATAATTTCACTTTTGATGCACAAGGCAATGGTGTCATACAAGGTACAAGAAGGGTCATGATGTCAAATATTGTACTTTTAGGGTAGTGCTGTCAAACAGGGTACATGCAGAACAGTGATGTCACAAGGAGTATGTGCATGGTAGTGATGTCACTCACTGGGGGGAATCATGGTTCTTCACTAGAAATTACTTTAAACCTTAGTATGAGCATGTCAGTACCAGGGGCGAACTGACCATTTGGAAACTTGGGCACTGCCCGAGGGCCTGGGGTCAGTAGGGGACCCCATGAGATGCCCCTGGTACCTTTTTCATAGGCTTTTTTGAGTTTGGGCAAGGACACAGGGGCCCCATGATCCCCTATTGCCCGGGGCCCCATGAGTTGTCAGTCCACCCCTGGTCAGTACATCAGATATAAAGTACAGTATATATGTGACATCAGTGGGGGGTTCTCTGATGTCATTCTGACAGTGGTTTAAACAACTAGAATTTATGAATGTGATATTATAAAGTAGATCTGAGAAAAAGGAGTCGAGTACAAGCACACCTATTTTGAAGAAGGGTAATATTCGACCATATCCAGTATATATTTCCTGGCACTAGACACAACTAAGAAAGGAACAATTCTGGTGTTCATAATAGATAAATTTTCAGCAATATACTGTATATAATATTTGCTTTAAATGGAAGAGACAACAGTACCGTATGAAACATTCGTGTGTACAAGTGTAATTAATGATTTAGATACAGAGACAGTAGGTCCTACTGGTGTAAGATAACATCTTTAAAAATATGTTTGTATTTATCCTTTAATGATTAACCATTTCAGCACTTGAAATTTTCCATACGGTGCATTAGAGAACATATGTTTTTGCTTTGTTTAAACTATGATCCCATAGGTGTCAGAAGCTAAGGCTTTCTCTTTTGTAGCCAAGCAACATTAGCATATTATTTTATGCAAATCCCTCAATAGCCTGAAGAGGTATACATATTAAGAATAATATACCAAATATTCTCCAGTGAAAATACTCTCCAAGGTTAATTTACATTCTGCACGAACACTGAATCAGTGTAGTCTATTGAATTAGAGCTTAGTGCATATTTCACAGGGTTGCATGTTAAACAGAAAGCCAATTCCAGCTCACAATTAAAGAGGACCTATCATGCGACACTGAAACTGTTCCAGCTAAAAGGTACCGTTCAAATTAACCATTATTGAAAGTGAACCTTTCAAATACCATTTGATTGAACCGCAATTTTATGGCACCCAATTGCTCCCCCTTAAAGTGGTTGTAAATCTAAGATATGAAATGTGAACAAAGCATATTCCTCTGTAGTGACTCAATTCAGAGCACTAAGTGTCATTTCTGTCTGCTGACTTGTTCCTTTGCTATCATCATGAGAAAAATGTTGACAGGTAGGGACCTCCAGCACACAGCTTTGGTTGAGAGCCTCAGCTCTTTTCCTGTGTGCTGTGCAAAGGGGGGTGGGTGTCTCTTCCCTCCAATCAGTTCTCAGAGCTCTACTCACCAAACTCTGCAGTGTGTAATTTCAGCTCCCTGCCCTCTGTTTTTTGAAAGCTCAGATAAGCTTTATAAATTCTGGACTTTGAACATGTGTAGAGAAAAGAATACTGTAGATAAACAGGTACAACTTATGTAGGAGGATTTGTTTCATCTGTGTGTACCATCTGAGGCCAGTCACTTCAATGGGTATATGTAAGGTTTTACAACAACGTTAAGCTGCATAGGCAGCGAATGGGGGTGTACATTTAAAAATTATAACCAATGTCATGTAACCGACACTATTGCATACTTAGTCTACAGTTTGGGTCACTTTCACATGGGATATGAAGAGTTAACATATTAAGAGTCACCTTAATGCAAGTTATACATGTGGTTGCCAGGAGCAACAAAGGTGCAGTCAGCAAGCAGCCAGTTGGAAATATGTACCTGTTATAGGTGGAATTGACTTTTGCCATGAGGGAGATGTTGTTGGCACGCCCTACGCCACATTCCATCGCCCATAGGAACTGAAACAGGACTGCATTGCAAAGGTCCTCATTCTGTGCAGAGGTAAAAAAATAAATGGTGGAGTTCCATGTTGCTACAGGGGCCGGTTAGTGAGAAACACTGGACAGGTGGCTATGGTCAGTGTTTTGCACACCTGCCTAATTGCAAGCTACAGTGGGAAGATGTATATTTACACAGGGACCCAATAGTTAATTGGAGAACAGTTATGGTGCAAGTGTACATGGTATATGTTCATCACTAAGAGTAGAGGCTTGCCTTACTGTAGAGTATTTCCTGTCGGCAACCTTAGCCTTGTCCCAGAGCATTGATAAAACGGCACTTTAGTAAAGGTACCCCTTGTGTAGGAGAGTGACCCTGTCTCGGATGCCTAGCGTAGCTCATGTGACCCAGACCTGGTGCCCAAGGAGTTAATTGGGAAACATGGAGGATATGACAACCACCCATTCGCCCTATCCCCTCACAGGCTAATGGCAGTGTAAGTTAGCGCTAACTGATAAGCAAATGTGGAATTGTTTTCAAAATTCACTAAGCCCTTATCACCATTTCTAACCACTCCTGGCTGCTAACATATGCAGATAGCAATGGAACATTGACTGTCAGGAGTAGGAGAAGGAGAAGGAATGAGTTGTCTTTAACATGCAGAATGTGATTGAATGTCGTGGTTTACATTCTCTATTCTGCTCAAGAGGCAAGATGATAACACCCAATGGGAGAACTTTGGAGTCTTGGTGGACACACTGGAGCAGATATTTTTTTCACTAATATCACAATCTGTAGTCATGCTCAGAGGCCAGTAGCTATAGCAGTATCGAAGCACCCACTGACCAGCAAGATAGGTATGCAAGCAGGTCACCCTCGCAGATGACACAGGCTTACCTGAGGTGCAAGTACTAACGGTGTTCATCAGAGCTCCTAATAGTGGAAATGGGTTTAGCTACATGTTAGTATCAGGTCATGGTTCTCAGGATCGCCCCACCAGGAGGTGAGCAAGCTGGGATCAAGTAGCAGATGTAACAGGCAGGGCTCAAGCAAAGGTGTAGTCAGTAAACAAACTAAAGGTCGTTAACAAGTGGTTGTAAGTTGGGATCAAGCAGAAGCGTAGTCGAGGAACAAGCCAAGGGGTCAGTAACAAGTAGCGAAGATATGAACGGCAGAAAGAGTGACAAGAGCGAGATATTGGCAGGAAGGAGCACAATAATCTGCCAAACAGGAGGTACAGAGACAAGGCTTGAATCAGAAAGTTCATGGGAGCAGCAAAGAGTTCAAAGTTCAATGCATACACCGCTCAGGGCAGGATCATACAAGGAATTGTTTAGGGAGCTGTCCAGAATTCCAGGTGACTTGGCAAGTAGATTTACTGGCAGCAGAGGTTCTGGCTTCAGTTCCAGGCCCTGACAACCAAGCACTCAGGAGTTCTTTACAAACAGAATAATCCATTTTGTTCAGCATTCATTGGAAAAGAATATGGTTGCTTTCACCCTTTTACTGCCACCAACGTTGAAATTACATTGGTGTATTTGGGGGGGGTTTACACACACACTCCCAGCAGGGACCTGTAAAGGCTTTTAATGCATATCTTATGAAAAATATAGGGTACTGAAGTTTGTCGCTGTTGGGTTGGGGCCTTCTTTTAGACTTTAAACCAAGCCAAAGGCATGAAAATACGCAAATATGCAGTTATTATCCTAACAACTTCCATTTTCACAATCCTACCTACATTTACAGATGCAGATCAGCTGAAACTACAATATATTTTGAATGATCTCAGAAACGCCTTAAATTAATGTATTATGTGTTGTTTTTTTTTTCTTGACTTGTTACACATGCCGAAGGATTTGTAATTGTGTTATTACCTGGTTTTGCAAAAATTTTGACTGTGCTAAAATTTTAAAGTCCGTTCACTTTAGCCTCATTCTGAATTTTATATTGCTCTTTGTAGCCAGATTATTCATACTAGTCCCAGTGGCATCACAACCTCTTAATCTGTGCCATTACCCTTGATGAGAACCATAGAAAAAGGTAACGAGTACCTTTACATCTGCATTTCATCGGTGGCACTGTTTAATGCAGACTAAAATTTCTCCTCGGCTGGAATGTAAGCATAGCCCATCTATACAGTCCTCAGTGGCCACTGTCATGAATTGAATAGATTCAATGTTCTAGGAATTCAGCACATGCATTATCAATAGAAGCTCTTGAAAGAGTGAAGAAAGCACACTGAGCTACTGAAAGTGATAATGTAGTCACACATAGTGAATGCAGTATTCTCCAGGTAAAATGTGAAATAACAGTAGCACATAGTTATAGCCCTCAAAAGCAAAGAGCACAATATACTGTAGATGTCACCTGAATTATTACAGTGCTATTAATTGAATTCCTTCTTTCGGAGCTGCAAGCTGAGGAATTACAGTTGCTCTCAGTTTTTTTATGAAATATAATGAATGTTATTCATTATTAGATCTATGAAAGGCATTGAATCATGAACTTTAAAAGTGTGATATTCATTGGCATTACATTGTACATGTGAAAAATAAATGATTTTACAGTCTTGAAAATATATACTGTACAAGACAACTGAGGAGTGTTGTGAGATTACACAGAATGATAATCAGGAAAGATCTTCTTTCAGGTTGGATTTAGAGTAAAAGAAACCAAAAATGTTCTCAGTATACTGTATATTCATGGGTCACAGAGAACATTTTTTGCAGTCACTAGGTTTTGAAGCCAAATTGAGATAATACCTTACTGCTTTATGTTGTTATATGCTGGGCTTTCTTTCTCAGAGAATAGGTGCAGGAACTCTGCCCTTCTGAGTCACTCCTTGTCTCCGTCCCCCTACCCACCTCTGAGCACCGTCCCCTAATTCCACCCCTACCCATCTCCCAGTAACACCCCTTTTAGAGAATACAGAGCCAAGTATCATTTTGTGGTGCTAAGTAATTTTTATGGGATTTGTTGCTGATAACAAAAAAAGCAGTAAAATAGACCCCTGCAGCCAGCAAAAATAGACCCCCACCCTTCAGCAACAACAGACCACCCCAGCAACAATAAACCCATGCAATAAAATACCAACCCAGCACCAACAGATATCCCAGCAGCCAGCTGGACTTCTTCCTTAACAGTAGATCCCTCTCAGCAAAAATTGACCCCCAGCAACATAAGACCTCCCCAACAACAGTAGACTCCCAAGCAAAATTAGATCCCCTCCAAGGACAAAAGATCACCCAGCAGCCACCATCAATAAACCCTCTAGCACATCTCACCACCCCTTGCCATTACATTCATTCAGAACTGGAGGTGCCGGAACTGCATTCCCCAGTGTTCCTGCTGGGAAAAAAAGCCCTGGTATATGTCTCTATTCACATGCAAAAAGCAAAAAATAAATCAAAACTGCTGCTTATCTTTTTTAAATGTTCTCTTCTGGAACTTTCAGCAAGGAAAAATAATTTTTAGTTCTCTTTGTTATGAGGGGGCTGGTAAGCTGTGTTTACCATAATTAACCCTATCTGTACTGTGAAGATATCATTTCATAAGTTGTCCTAGACTTGTATAATGTCTGTCCTAAAGTGTGAAGCTCGCCATAGAGAGATGGGCAAGCTGGTTGTACTGAAGTTGAATCACTGCCGGGGGCTCTAGCCGCCAAAGTGATCATTGTGTTCTGATGGCTGGGAAACCTTCCGCTGTCCTAATTCAATACCCAGCGGAAGTGATTCCCCCATCAACACTGACTGTGTTAATGGGAGAATCAAGCCATAATATATGGCCTGCCTTAAAGGTATAGGAGCTGAGCTATTTTTCATTTTTGTTTTAGGTATGTTGCATGAGTAGGAATATATAGCAAATATATAGAGGGTTAGTCTCAAATTTGGCTACAAACATGTAAATACACTTTAATGCTTTTATGTATTTTTAAAATGTTTTAAATATATTTTTAAAAGTGACTGACTAACTACTCATTTTTTCTTAAGATCAGCCTGCTCTAAGCCCTTGTACTGCAGTACCGGCAGACTGTAAGAGAGAGGCAGCATTTGGAGCCCATCAGGCACAACTGCATGCACATGTGCTGATAGCATGTTGACAGGAGGAGAGAGCACAATGACCAGTGAGATGACCTCATCTTTCCTTTCCAGTCAACAGGCTTGACCATGCTGACCATGTTGTGCGGATGGTGACGTAGATGTTCTGGCTGTGCTGTTTGGCAGTGGCAAAAGTTAAGATATTAACTATAAATTCCAGTTTAGTTAAAAAAAGATATAACAATGAAATAGATACAAATAAAATACACAAAATGACTAAAGGCTACGTTTTCCTTCTGGGAAAAAAATGTTAAAACAATTTGAATTTATTATTTCTTCCTCAAGGAACCTGCAAAGCAGTGGATTGAAGGGTACAATGCAGGGGTGGACTGACCATTTGGAAGCTCGGACACTGCCCGAGGGCCCAGGGTCAGTAGGGAGCCCCATGAGATGCCCCTGGTACCTTTTTTATAGGCTTTTTTGAGTTTGGGTAAGGACACAGGGGCCCCATGATCCCCTATTGCCCGGGTGCCCCATGAGTTGTCAGTCCACCCTGGTACAATGTCAGGCTCCTGCAGACAAGCCCTACAACGTGCTCCATACACATCCACTACTTAATGTCCCTGTAATCTATTTTTCATGAAATAGTTTATTACTGTGTTTTTTTCTGCCTTCTTCTAACATGCTGTGAGCTCCCAAACCTCTGCTTTTCTCCCTTACTTCTGTTTGTTTGGAACAGGAAGTGAACATTAGTTGCAGTCATGCGCACTGCTCTATGCACACCACAATCTCATAGTCTATCTTGGGACCAAGCAAGAGAGGGGTGGCTACATTTCTACATACAGTGAGACCATGGAGAACTAACATAGCTACTCTCAAACATGAAGTTATATCACAGTATAAAAGAGAATTGAAGGATTGGAGGAAGCTGAGCAATGGGATACTTGAATAGTTTTTTTTAAACCAAAGTTTAGAGTAACCTTAAAGTAGTATTAACCCCAAAAGAAAACATTTAATTTGTTGCAAATTACCAATTCTTAGATGCAATGACTGCATTAGTTTCCTTTGTTAGGCTTTCTTTCTTCTATTTTCATCTTGTGATTAAGCCAGCAAGTCTGCTGTGTTTCAGAAGCTCTCTAGCAGAATGTATCAGTTTACATGCATGAGACCATCCATTTACCACTGGCAGGGGTGATTAAAATGATCAGCTTTTATTTATTAATGTAAAACCTTTATCCGAAAAGGAAAAAAACCTGTTTGCTGTAACTGATTATAAAGTGTGAGCTGGAGTTTGGCTTCAATTTGTTATTGTATTTAAATCTGCTAATAACATTTAACACAATGCTATTGTCTGCTGTGTTCTGTGCTCATTCCTCCAGAGTGGTGTCTCACTAATACAGGAGGTGTGTTACTGGCCAGATCACAAGGTGAAAACAGAAGGAAAACTGATGCAGCCACCACATCTAATGATTGATAAACTGCAATATATTACTCTTTTGAGTTCCTCATTTAGTGAAACACGGACTGCTTCTTTAAAGAGATTCTGTTATTAAGCAAAATATCTGTGGATATCCCTTACTTCCAGTTTGCAATGGACCTGTACATCTTCATTAAGGTATTGTCCAAGATACAAGCAGGGGCATGGCCGCTTCCATCAAGACCTTTTCATACAGGTATAAAATGAACAGGATAAATCAGATATCTTATTATTTTCCATTTCTTGTTCTAACAAAAATGTGTCAGGCTATATAATAAAGCAACCAATGAAGAACTCTCTGAAAACACTATCCATGCTTCATCTTGTCAGTTATTTCTTTCATTCTTAGGAAAAAAGAAGATAATAAAACACATTGTGGCATTCTGAAAAATAATATAATGTCAGAAAAGATTATATATTTAGCTGTTCAACCCTGGAAGAAAATATATTAAATCACCTTTTAAAATAAAATATGGGAGCTTGGGAAATTCACTTTAGCCATGCAAAATATAATGGATCAAGGTTGTCATGGATACCAGGACAATAACTACTACAATTTGTACACGAATCTAGCTTAAAAAAAACCCGAAAGAAACAGATGTTGTCTAATGCACTTAATGGAGCCCTGTTATTATTTGAAAAAAAAAAGATAAAAACACTATCAAGCTTCATATTATACTTGACCCTTGAACATTTAAATTTGTCAGTATTCAGGTAATTTAAAGCATTACTTCTTTCCATTTCAAAAATAGCTTTTTAACCACTTTTTACTTATTTTTATTCTTTTTTTCATGGAATTTAATTATATTTTGCTTTAAGTGGAAAAAAATAGAAGCGTAATAACACTTACCAAACCTGCCATCTGTGACTTCAATCTTCACCTTTCTGTAGATCTTTAGCTTCTGACATTTCCTGGTGTGTCAGTTTCCTGTGTCCCATGTTGCACCTTGCGATTCCACACACTGGATGCTATGTTGCTACTGTTGTCCCTGCAGAGCTGCAGTGATGAAGTGGCAGGTGGTTGGAGCGTCCACGGGGAGAGGCAGATATTCAATTCACTCAGAAGTCTTGGAATCTAAAGCTGGCCAAACACTAGTAGAACTTTGTTAAAAAAAAATCAAATTTTAAGAATATCTATTCAATCTATTAATCATTATTGTGGTCAAATTGATGTACATTTCTGACTGCAGGGAGAAGATTTGAAGGAGCAGGATAGAAATTTTTTCTTCAATGAACAAATTTCTAACAGTGTATGTGGTTTTCATTCTGGAAAGTCTATTCACTCCAAAATCGAAAGTTTAAAGAAAATGTGATTTTAAGTACTTGACATTTGTCATGTTATCGTAGGTATTGATGAAAATTTTCATACCAAAATCTACTAGAGTATAACCAGCTTTTCTGCAGTAGGTTTGCAAGAGATCGAATACTGGAGTTACTAATGTCACAATTGTAAAGTACTGTTACTTCTTTTATACCTTGCTTTTTTTAGTTTTTATTTTATTTTCAGAAACAGAATTGATTTAAAGCTACACTCCACTCAAGCAGAAATATTTGCCATGTACTGAAATATAGATAATACACAGCCCCGGACTTTTGTTTGGTTCTAATCTTGATGATGCTTAAGTAGAAATTTTAATCCCCTTCCCTTCCTTTAACCACTTCTTTTTTCTGCTTAGTCCTTATACCTGTTGGATTTTCCTAGCGCTATACATTCTCAGTCAATATGTTTAGAATGGATTTCTCTGCTTCATTTATGGAGGGGCTAGGGGTTCAACCCATGACTCTCATTTCTCCCTACCTTCTTCTCTCATGATGTGCAGCCATGGAGATGTACAGAATCAGTTGCACAAATGGGAATTTACCTGAGCTACATTGTTTGTGTATGTATGGACTTTCTCAGAGAATGTAGTAATTCTGTACCTTACATATTTCATATTGTTTTTGGAAACTTCAGTAGAAATCAATAAAAGAAAAACTAGAAGTTCTGAGAATATCTCATTCTAACCCAATGATTTTGTAAGACAGGGATTCTCAACTCCATTCAGTTTCCTGTTGATCCAGTCTAATTATGTATCTTGATCATTTAGAAATTAATTACTCAAACCCTTGCTTAATCTCTCATGTAGCTTGTTTAGCAAAGAATGACTGGCAAGAGTTGGGAGACTCCCTGGAGGCTTTTTAAAGGTCATCCTCAATTTGAAAACTACATAACATTTGAATTAGAGTCTCCTGAATAGCATTACCATTAGACTAAATGGCATTAATTGCCCCCCCCTCCCCCAGAATTCCTCTTTCCATAGAAATGTTATCCCCCATTTACACCATTTTCTCCCCATTTCTCCTGCAAGAATGTACAAGGCAGCACATAAGAAGTGCAATCAGCCCAGACAGCCTACAAATCTTGACCAATATTGTCACAGACCATGTGGCTACCATCCACATTAGGGATTAAAGCAGTCATTACTAAAGTCTATGACCCATCAACCCAGTTCCAATTTCCTGACCTCTATTTTTATATAAATAAGAGTTTACATGTTTCTGTTATATTTCTAACTTGTGTCTTTTTAAGGTTCATGAATATACAAAAATGTATTAAACAAAATCTTCATTAACCTCTGCAACCATCTTCAAATCAGATGCAAGGAAAATAACAGAATATCTCATTGCAAATATATAAATATGAGAAACCCACCTAGGGGGGGCTTAAAGTAGTTTCCAAATTTCTTTATTATTGTTGTGACAAAGTATGAAACCTTCCAGGTAAAAGTCAAGTTTGACCCATATCCTCTTGCCTGCCAAGTTTTGGTCACTGTGGCAACCCATTACATTAAAGAGCCAATAGAAAGGCTTAAGTAGCATGAGACGTGACCAAATTTTAAATTCACTGAAAAAAGAACTCATGCCACAGTGCTGACCAATCAGAAGACCATCTAGTCCGTACTGTCATCCCTGCAAAGAAAGGAAAGAAAGCCACGTGGATTTCAAATCTCCAGACCTATGAAATGGCTTTCTCTCCTTACAGGGATGACAGTACAGGTTAGGCTGCTTCTGACTGGTCAGCACCATGTTGGTGCTGACCAATCAAAAGCTATCTAGCCCATATTGTCATCCCTGCACTGAGAGGAGAGAAAGCCATAGGGAATTCAAATCCCCAACTTTTCCTTCTGAAACAGCATGGGATCGGTGCAGGGAGGTTTCCCTGTGTGAACATCTACTATATGAGCTATGACAAGCCTGGGTTCATATCGGAGCAGTGGGGAAACTGCCTGCAATTTGGACAGGAATTGCAGTGCAGTGCAATTTGCATTCATACATGTTGTATTGATGCAAATCACACCACAGAGTACTTGGTATCAGCAAGTACTTGACCAAAAGTATCGGTACTCATACTCACCGATCAAAAAAGGGTATCGGTGCATCCCTACTTATTAGTATTCTGAGAAAACAACAAGCTTGTTTTCTCTTTAACTGACATAAACATGAGCTATCACCATGTGTAGGTGAGAAGTCTAGGTGGGTCATATGCACCATCCTCAATCTTACCAGCCAGGGTCTTACAATATATGGGGCCTAAGGCCCTGTTCATTCCATATTTTCTAGTTACTGATTCAGAAAAAATGTGCAGATAAGGCCTTCTGACTTTTCTTTCACATTCCTGATCTGCATACTTATTCCAGGTCTGATAAGGAAAGTAGTAAAGGCAGTGGGTGTGCATAAACACATGACATCTGGCATTTCCCAAAATTGGTCAAAAATGGCTGCCAGCGTACAGGGTGCTTACCTACAACCTTTTCACTGAAGAGTTATTGTAACCTAATGTGCTCTAAAATGGTGATAAACATATGTGTAAAAATCAGTCTGACATAATGTGCTTAATAATATGCATTTACAATCAGGACAGGTCTCTCTTCGTAGTGTAAAGAATGCAGGATATGGTCTGAACCTGCTGTTTCTAGTGCTTTTATCTTTCATAGACCACAACAAAAAGAGCTTATACCCCCTTCCTGCCCAGGCCAATTTTCAGCTTTCAGCACTTTTGCACTCTGAATGGCAATTGTGCGGTCATGCAACACTGTACCCATATGACATTTTTAGCATTTGTTTCACACAAATAGAGCTTTCTTTTGGTGGTATTTAATAGCTGATGGGTGTTTTATGTTTTGCACTATAAACAAAAAAGGGAAACAAATCTGAAAAAAAAGTTTTTCTTTGTTTCTATTATAACATTTTGCAAACAGGTAATTTTTTCCTTCACTGATGTGCATTGATGAGGCTGCACTGATAGGCAGCACTGATGGGCACTGATAGGCGGCACTGATGAGGTGGCACGGATAGGCAGCACTGATGGACATTGATAGGCAGCACTGATGAGGTGGCACGGATAGGCAGCACTGATGGGCACTGATGGGTGACACTGATAGGCAGCACTGATGAGCTGGCACTGATATGCAACAATGATGGGCACTGATAGGCGGCAGTGATATGCAACAATGATGGGCACTTTTGGGCAGCACTGCTGGGGACAGGTGGGCGGTACTGGTGGGTGGCACTGCTGGGTACTGATCATCAGTGCCCTGATGATCGGTGGTGATCTGTCCTCTGACAATTGCCAGCTACCAGCAGTACTTTCCTCATGCTGTGACAGCGTGAGGAAAGTGCAGCCGATAACCGGCAACTGTATTTACCTGGTGATCTGCTGTGTCATTGTACACAGCTGATTACGTGGTAAAAGACCACTATAATTGGCCACTGAGACCTCATCACGTGATTAGCTGTGTCCGTAGGACACAGCGATCACAGAAATCACTGGGTGCATGTCCCCAGGGGGCACGCGGGAGGGCACGTTCTGGGAGGATGTCATATGACGCCCTCCCAGAACTGGACAACCGCACTGTAGCCATCATTCGGCTACAGCATGGTTGGCAAGTGGTTAAAGGATAAGTTCACCTTTCTGAACATATTACATGTTGTATGCCTATTTAGGGTGTAATATGTAACATGTTCAGCATCAGACCCCTCTCTCCCTAATCCCCACCCCCTTCTTTTGGCAGCGAGTCGGGGATCTTCTTCCTATACTCACTGTAACAATTCAAAGAGAGCGCGGCCGTGAAGGGCTCCACCCACTCGACCATGTCATTGATTCACACATCCCTGTGAACCAATGAACTACAAATACCAACAGCCTTTGTGGTTGTCAGCTTGTGTTGAGCACCGTGGTAGTTCATTGATTCTTCCCGTCAGTGTAAAACTGCCTGTTCGTACAATGTACAGACTGACAGTCTTCAAGAGACCTGAATGGCACCAGCGATCTGCTGATGGTTGATGCAATGCTTTCTCAGGCTCCTAAAACACAAAATAGTAACTGCACAGTGTTTTAACCTGCAAAAATAATGTGCAGTTATTATTTCTTTAGAAGGTGAACTTATTCTTTAAAACTGAAATCTAAACAAACAGCTAAATACAGAGTTAAAGTGGATGGCAAGTGAAAACTAAGTGTTAATATACCCCCACCCTAATTCTAAGTATATTCTATATATCCTGGAAAAGGAAAGATGCCTATACTCACCTATTCTGAAGTTGCTCCAGTCTGGTCACATGATCCATCTAACGTTGGCTTCAGTAAAGAGGAAAGTCCTCCGACAAAGGCTGAAAAGCCTGTGCGATGATGTCACCTGTAGGCTTACTATTGGGCATTTGTTGTCGGCTGTCTCTCTTCTTCTCTGGGACCATTATCATGTGACCGGTCCAGAGTGACTTCAGAATAGGTAAGTATAGACTTCTTTCCTTTTACAGGGTAGGTAGAATAGTCATAGAATGAGGATGGAAGTAGATTTGGGGTTAGTTAGGTTTTGACTTACCTTCTACTTTAACAACATATGTTAACTGTTTTACCACTGCCAAAAACTTTGTACTACAGGCCATCCAATGCCACCAACTTATTGCTGGAGAGTCAGGTACGAGCAGCAGCCGATCCCTCTATCACTCTGCTTTTTCCTCCTGTCAGCACATGTTTATGCAGATCACCTGATTGGCTCCTTGTTTTGTCTCTCCCTCTCCTAGCTTGGATGTTGCTGTACAAAGGATTATAAGGGGCTGATACTAAGCTACATTCAGGTACTTTAATTTTGTGTTGTAGAATACATAAGTATATTATAAAACTTTATCATTTAGTTTTTTTTATATCGGCCTGGAGTTCAGCTTTAAAAGCAGATTTTATTTTTTCACATCAAGGATAATATGTCCTTACATTCCTTGAGTTCTTTGTTGCTCTTATTTATCTGTGTCTCCAAATCCAAGTGCGTTGTGTGTTTTATTCTCAATATGAGCCTCATTTGAATGTGGATCCTGCTTGATTAGAGTGCTGAGCTAAGTTCCTACACTTGTTTCATGTTTCCTGCGTGGCTGGAGTGCTGTAATTGTGCCCCTGTTGCTTAATGAAGGATTTCCTGAATCATTTGCATAGTAATGAGAGTCCTGTATTACAATTTTTAAATGTGAAAAAGAAAAACAGGAATTGCATACAAAGGCCAGGATAGTGGGAAGATGTCCTTCAACTGAACATTTTTATTCCTAATTTGAGGACTCAAGAGATTAGTAACAGTTCCAGGACACATTCTAACAGCCATTAGTCAGTCTCTCTGATTTTGCTTTTTTTTGCTCTCAACTAGCCTCTGCGAAGTTCAAAATAACGTACTAATGTTTTCCCAGAACACACACTCAGAATAGGCTTTCAGCTCTGCATTCCTAATACCCTGCAGCAATGCCCGAGAGCAAAACAATTCAAGAATGTTCAATGGGGTTCCCTTTTCAGCCTTCCTTGTACTCCAACACATAAAACAGAAAAAAAAGTGTTGAATGTATCTTTTTTGACAGCATAGCACCATCCTTCTTCAGACTCTTACATAGATTCTCTTCTATATGAAAATTTAACTACTGGCAACCAGTTAAATACACAGATGACATACATATGTAGCACTATCCCTGTGGGGGGCGATGGTTGATTCTTGTTGCCCTGACCTTGCAAGCCTTTCAGTCCTTCTGACACTCTAGTTTCAGACATATTCCGTACAATCACTCTCCTTTAAAGCGATTCTAAAGGATACGTTCACCTTTTTACAAAAAATAATAAATGTACATTTTTTTGCAAGTAAAAATATGTGCATTTATTAATTTTTGTTTCTGGAGCCTCTAAAGCATTGCACCAGCAATCAGAAGATTGCTGATGCCATGCAGGACTCCTGCAGATCTGTCAGTATACAGTATCTGTTTGCCCATATGGGATGTACAGACAAGCAGATATACTAACAGGAAGAATCAATGAACTACCACGGCACTCCACAGTGCCATGGTAATTCATTGAGAACTACAAGCCGACAGCCGCTAAGGCTATCGGGACTTGTAGTCCAGGGGCATATTTACCACAAGGCAAACAAGGCACTTGCCTAGGGTGGCATTTTTCATGGGGGCAACACCTCCCCTCAGAAGAAGGGATGAAAGAAGGGATACGCTCACCATGGGAACCAGGTGGGATCCGAGTGAGGCTGCGGGCTGCTTGATGGTGTGTGTAAACCTGACTCTCGTTCCCGGGGATGTCCGGAGCTTTGACGTATCTCTCTGTCGCTGGAGTGGGGGGTAGTGGAAGGCTCTCCCAGGTGGGGGGCAGGGGTGATGTTGGTCAGTGTCCATGGGGGTAGAAGATTTTCGTGTTGCCTAGGGCAGAAAACCTAAATACACCACTGTGGTAGTTCATTCACAGAACATTTTTTAACATTGTGACAGCTAGCGGGGAGAAGGGAATCAGGGAGGTGCAGGGGCCAGTCTGCTTGTAACATGTTACATCCTGAACATGGGTGTACCATGTTACAAAAGGTGAACTTATCCTTTTAAGGTCTTTCACCTTAGTGTATTCTATGCATTAAGGTGAAAACCCTTCTCTGCTGCAGGATCCCCCCAGCGCCCCTTATTCTTACCGGAGTCTGATCCGTTCCAGTGATGTGCATAAGAGCAGAGTCTCTTGGCGCTGTCTCCCTCCTCTCTAGGCAGACTGCGCCCCAGCAATGTGGATCTGTCGTCTGGAATGTAGCTGTAACTGACTAGGCCACAAAAGTGTGCCATCACTGTGTGCGGAACAGCAGCCCAACAGTTCTGTAAGAAGTCCCGTGCCAAGAGAGTGAGCCCGTCAATCACAATTAAATATATAGCTCTCCCATGAGTCCCACTGTAGTTCAGTCAGTTTGACTGGGTAGTCCAATGTCAGAAAATGAAGTCATGTCTGAATACTGGACACTAGAGGGAGAATACTTAACCAATTGTCATTCACCCTATAGCATCTGTACTGCTACAGGGCGGTCGCTCTGTATAGAATCACGTACAGTATAGATAAAAACACAATTCTGCTTTTCCAGGTAGGGGGCGCACGTACTCGCCTACCCACACTGCCATTGGCTCCTGTACATATCAATCACGAGGTCCTATTATTATTATTATTATTATTATTATATAGTATTTATAAAGCGCAATAGTTCGCTCAGCACTGTACATTACAAATGGGGACAGAACATGTGACAGAACAATAACAATACAATGCAAAACATGAGGGGATCGAGGGCCCTGCTCTTTCGAGATTACAATCTAGGAGGGAGGGGATGGTGGCACAGGAGGAGAAAGCTGTGGGGGATGGAGTGGTAGGAAGAGTGGAGGAGGTCGGCAAGTTAGCAGGGGGTGGGGTAGGCTTCCCTGAAGAGATGGGTTTTCAGGGCGCGCCTAAAGGAGAGGAGAGTAGGTGATAATCTGATGGGTTGGGGCAGGGAGTTCCAGAGGATGGGTGACACCCTGGAGAAGTCCTGGAGGCGGGCATGGGAGGAGGAGACCAGGGAACTAGAGAGAAGGAGGTCTTGTGAGGAGCGGAGTGTGCGTGCTGGGTGGTACTTGGATATTAGGTCAGTGATGTAGCTCGGGGCAGTGTGATGGACGGCTTTGTACGTCAGTGTTAGGATTTTGAATTTAATCCGTTGCGCAATCGGGAGCCAGTGGAGGGATTAGCAGAGGGGGGTGGCAGAGATGGAGCGGTTGGAAAGGTGAATGAGTCTGGCTGCCATATTCAGGATCGACTGAAGCAGGGATAGCCAGCGGCGGGGCAGGCCAGTGAGGAGGGAGTTGCAGTAGTCGAGTCGTGATATGATGAGGGAGTGGATGAGCTGTTTAGTGCAGTGGTTCTTAACCTGGGTTCGATCGAATCCCAGGGGTTCGGTGAGTCAGTCTCTGGGGTTCGGCGGAGGTGACCCACACCCGACTCATATGATTTGTGATGACATGCCCAGTGGTCGGCAAGCCGCGGCTCTTGTGTGCCGGGCGCCCGCTCCCCTCCCTCCTCTCGGGCGGCAGGGACTCAAATGCAATGATTGGCCAGTCTCGCTGCCACTCACATCCTGATAGCCAGTGATTGGCTGTCAGGATGTGTGTAGGCGGGGCAGCGTGACGAACGTGAGAGGAGCTAGGCTCCTCTCACAGTCCGCCCTGAAGACCGGAACGGCGCGGGAATACAGCGAGAGGAACGCGCGGAGCAAAGGTAAGTGAATTGACACAGGGGGGACTTGGGGACTTAATATGGGGGATGAATTAATATGGGGAATGAATTACTATAGGGGGGATGAATTACTATATGGGGGATGAATTATTATATGGGGGATGAATTACTATATGGGGGATGTATTACTATATGGGGGATGAATTACTATATGGGGGATGAATTATTATATGGGGGATGAATTACTATATGGGGGATGAATTACTATATGGGGGATGTATTACTATGAGGGATGAATTACTATATGGGGGATGAATTACTATGGGGGATGAACTACTATATGGGTGATGAATTACTATATGGGGAAGGAATTACTATAGGGGGGATGAATTACTATATGGGGGATGAATTACTATATGGGGGGATGAATTACTATGGGGGATGAATTACTATATGGGGGATGAATTACTATGAGGGATGAATTACTATGGGGGATGAATTACTATATGGGGGATGAATTACTATATGGGGGATGAATTACTATGGGGGATGAATTACTATATGGGGGATGAATTACTATGGGGGATGCATTTTCATACCGTTTGTTACAACATATCTTTGCGAGCAATCCTTTTCGAGGATGCTGGACATAAAGACGAAGAAAAGGAACAGACTTTGTTGCGAAAATGACATGAGAGTGGCACTTGCCAAGGTAATGCCGCGCATTTCTGAACTGGCCTCTGAAAGACAACAGCAGAAGTCACACTGATTTGCGGTAAATATTCATTATTTTGTTTTTGTGTGAAAATCATGTTTTAATGGTTTTGTTCTTTGTTCTTAATGGTTTTGTTCATTTTGTGCACCTATGTATAAATATATACCTATGTTTTGAATTTTAAAAATCATATTTTATTTTTCCAATTAAGAAGGGTTCGGTGAATGCGCATATGAAACTGGTGGGGTTCAGTACCTCCAAAAAGGTTAAGAACCACTGGTTTAGTGGTTTCTGGGGTTAGGAACGTGTGGATTTTGGCAATGTTGCGGAGGTGGAGTCTGCACGAGCTTGTTAAAGATTGGACTTGGGGCTGGAAGGATAGGTTCGAGTCCAGAATGACACCAAGTACTCTGGCCTGCGGGGCGGGTTTGATGGTGGCGTTGTTGGATGTGATGGAGAAGTCAATGGGGGGTGGTGTCTGGGCTGGGGGGAAGACAAGAAACTCGGTCTTGGAGAGGTTCAGTTTAAGGAAGTGGAGTGACATCCAGTCAGATATGTTGCTCAGTAGGTGTGTGATTCGGGCGGAGACTGAGGTGGTGAGGTGGGGGGTTGAGAGATAGATTTGTGTGTCGTCGGCATATAGGTGGTAGTTGAAGCCGTGAGTTGGCCAAGGGAGGAGGTGTAGATGGAGAAGAGAAGGGGACTGAGGACGGAGCCTTGAGGGACCTCAGCAGAGAGGGGGAGTGAGGGGGATGTGGTAGCATTATAGGTAACGCTGAAGGAGCGTTGTGACAGGTAGGATGAGAGCCAGGAGAGAGCAGAATCTCTGAGGCCGAGGGAGTGTAGTTTTTTGAGGAAGAGGGGGTGGTCGACTGTGTCGAAGGCCGCAGAGAGGTCAAGGAGTAGGAGCACTGAATAGTGGCCATTAACTTTGGCGGTTAGCAGGTCGTTGAAGAGTTTGAGTAAGGCAGTTTGGGTGGAGTGTAGGTGACGGAAGCGGGACTGTAGGGGATTGAGGAGGTTGTTGTCGTTGAGGTGAGAGCTTAGGCGGGTGTAGACTAGGCGCTCGAGGAGTTTGGATGTAAATGGGAGCAGGGAGATGGGTCTGAGGTTGTTCGGGTCATTGGGGTCCAGGGAGGGCTTTTTAAGTATGGGGGTGATGTGTGCATGTTTCAGAGGGGAGGGGAAAGTGCCGGAGCTGAGGGAGAGATTAAAGATGTGGGTGAGGGAGCGTAGGATGGAGGGGGAGGGAGGTTGTAGGAGTTGTGAGGGGATAGGGTCGAGGGGGCAGGTGGTGAGGAGGGCATCAGAGAGGATCTTGGAGACTTCCTCGATGGTAGTAAGGTCGAAGGTGTGAAGTGTTGGGGGGGCTTCAGTATGAGGAATGTAGGGTGGGGTGGAAGTGGAGGTCAGAGCAGTGGTGGGGCCGTGGGAGAGGGGTGATGAGGGGGTAGCTGAGTGAGGGGGAATGGGGTTGGAGGGAGTTTGAGCAGCGACGAAGTCCCTGCGGGTTATGTCGCGGGTTATGTCGAGGTCCTAGCCAACGATTCATGAACGATGTTAACCCCTTCCTGTCCAGTGTTATTAGTACAGTGACAGTGCTTAGCACTGATCATTGTGTTAGTGTCACAGGAGATGTCAGTGGCAGTTAATTCCCACCCAGTGTCAGTTAGTTTCAGAATGCCCACTGTACTATCACAGTCCCACTATAAGTTGTTGATCGCTGCCATTACTAATATAAAAAAAAATCCCAGTATATATACCATTGTTTGTAGATGCTATAATTTTCATGCAAACCAATTAATATACAGTACCCAGGGGCAGACTGACAACTCATGGGGCCCCCGGGCAATAGGGAATCATGGGGCCCATGTGTCGTTGCCCAAACTCAAAAAAGCCTATGAAAAAAGTACCAGGGGCATCTCATGGGGCCCCCTACTGACCCCGGGCCCTCAGGCAGTGCCAGAGTTTCCAAATGGTCAGTCCTCCCCTGACAGTACCCTTATTGGGATTTTTTTTTACCAAGACATACAGCAGAATACATTTTGGCTTAAATGTATGAAGATTTTTTTTTTTATTATTATTGTTTATTGGATATGTTTTATAGCAAAAAAAAATTTTTTTCAAATTTTCGGTCTTCTTTGTTATAGCATAAAAAAAAAAAAATGGTGATACAAAAGTGCCAAAAGAGCTCTTTTTGTGTCAAAAAATTATATGTGTACAGTGTTTCATGACCGCACCATTGTCAGTTAAAGTAGCGCAGTGCCGTAAAAATAGCCTGGTCATGAAGGAGGTTAAAGCTTCAGGAAAGTGATTTTGCATTTCCGGGTAGGGGGTGCATGCGCCCTACCCACACCGTACACGCCATGCATGCTGTACACGCCATGCAAAGCAGTGTGCTTACAGTGAAGCACAAACACAGCACACATTGTAAAACGGCATACCGCACACAGTTAACCCTTTCATCACCCCACATGTTAACCCCTGCATGCCCAGTGCCATTAGTACAGTGTCAGTGCTTTTTAATAGCACTGATCACTGTATTGGTGTCACTGGGGATATCAGTGACACCAAATCAGTTCCCCCCAGTGTCAGAATGCCTGCTGCAGTCTCGCAGTCCCACTGATCTCCGCCATTACTAGTAAAAAAATTTTTTTAAAAAGCCCAGTATATATACCGCCATTAAACATTATAGCTTTCAGGTAAACCAATTAATTTACATGTATTGGGATTTTTTTTAGCAAAGACATGCAGCAGAATAAATTTTGGCCTACATTTCTGAGGAAATTAGATTTTTGACATTTTTTTACTGGACATGTTTAATAGCAGAAAATCAAAAATATTATTTTTTTTCTCAAAATTGTCTCTACTTTTTTATAGCGCAAAAAATAAAAATGCACAGGTGATCAAATACCAACAAAGTAAAGCTCTAATTGTGGGGGGAAAAGGCGTAAATTACATTTGGGTGCAGTATTGCTTGACTGCGCAATTGTCAGTTAAAGTAACGCAGCGCCGTAACGCACAAAATGGCCTGGTCAGGAAAGGGGGGTAAATCCTCTGGAGGGCAAGTGGTTAATGGATGCGAACATTAACAGATGTAAACAGATGATCATTCGTTTACATCCGCTAGTCCATAGAAATACATGGGTGTTCATTTTTCATCCGTAAATGGACAGATGAAAAACGGACATACGGAATGCCTGTGTGAAAGGACTCTTTAACTTGCCTTCCCTGCAGCTTTTTAATGCAATCCATTAGAGCACATCCTCTAGTTCAGTGGTGGGCAACCTTTTTTTTCAACTGAGCCAAATCTCGCCAAAACCATGATTGAAATTTATTTTGAGAGCCACATTTTTAAAACTGAAAATACATCTCCCATATAGTAATTCATCCCCCATAGTAATTCATCCCCCATATAGTAATTCACCCCCCATAGTGTAATTCATCCCCCATAGTAATTCATCCCCCATATAGTAATTCATCCCCCATCGTAATTCATCCCCCATAGTAATTCATCCCCCATATAGTAATTCATCCTCCATATAGTAATTCATCCCCCATATAGTAATTCATCCCCCATAGTAATTCATCCCCCATATAGTAATTCATCCCCCATAGCAATTCATCCCCCGTATAGTATTTCATCCCTCGTATAGTATTTCATCCCCCGTATAGTATTTCATCCCTCATATAGTATTTCATCCCTCATATAGTATTTCATCCCCCATATAGTATTTCATCCCTCATATAGTATTTCATCCCCCATATAGTATTTCATCCCCCCATATAGTATTTCATCCCCCCATATAGTATTTCATCCCCCATATAGTATTTCATCCCCCCATATAGTATTTCATCCCTCATATAGTATTTCATCCCCCATATAGTATTTCATCCCCCCATATAGTATTTCATCCCCCCATATAGTATTTCATCCCCCATATAGTATTTCATCCCCCCATATAGTATTTCATCCCTCATATAGTAATTCATCCCTCATATAGTATTTCATCCCTCATATAGTATTTCATCCCCCCATATAGTATTTCATCCCTCATATAGTAATTCATCCCTCATATAGTAATTCATCCCTCATATAGTATTTCATCCCTCATATAGTAATTCATCCCTCATATAGTATTTCATCCCTCATATAGTATTTCATCCCTCATATAGTAATTCATCCCTCATATAGTATTTCATCCCTCATATAGTATTTCATCCCCCCATATAGTATTTCATCCCTCATATAGTATTTCATCCCTCATATAGTATTTCATCCCCCCATATAGTAATTCATCCCTCATATAGTAATTCATCCCCCATATAGTAATTCATCCCCCATATAGTAATTCATCCCCCCATATAGTATTTCATCCCCCCATATAGTATTTCATCCCCCATATAGTAATTCATCCCTCATAAAGTAATTCATCCCTCATAAAGTAATTCATCCCTCATATAGTATTTCATCCCCCATATAGTATTTCATCCCCCCATATAGTAATTCATCCCTCATAAAGTAATTCATCCCTCATATAGTATTTCATCCCCCACAGTACTATCCCCCCCCCCCCCTTCTAGTAAGCCAAGTCCCCCGTGTCAATTCACTTACCTTTTGCGTTCCTCTCGCTGTCTTCCCGCGCCGTTCGGGTCTTCAGGGCGGACTGTGAGAGGAGCCTAGCTCCCCTCCCCTCACGTTCGGCACGCTGCCCCGCCTACACACATCCTGACAGCCACATCCGCGGGCCGGATTAAAAGGTCCGCGCGGACTTTTGGGGCTGCCAACCGAGAGGAGGCAGGGGAGCGGCCGACCGAGAGGAGGGAGGGGAGCAGGCGCCCGGCACACAGAAGAGCCGCATTAGAGTGGGTGAAGAGCCGCATGTGGCTCGCGAGCCGCGGCTTGCCGACCACTGCTCTAGTTAATCATTGAATAAACTGTTCTGTGCCACCAAGAATTAATGTAATAAAGTGAATACACTGCTGAGCAGCCCCTTGGGTTTTTGTTACAAAGTCACTACTAAGACATTTCCTTAATAAACCGTACCACTAATTTTAACACATTATGATACTCTGTAGTTCTATATATTTTCTGAAGATTAAACAAAATCTTCAGTAGTAAACTGCAGGTTAATGTTTGTTTCTGTCTGCTTTTACACTGATCTGTAGCAAAGACACGTTTTTGATGCATTTCTGGTGTGTTTTCAGTATGTTTTCCGGTTCCCTGCACCTGTGAAAAATGGACATGTCATGCAAAAAAGGAACCAAAATGCAACTTTGGTGCTTTTTTTAATGCATTTTAGATGTGTTTTCCATTAGTTTTAAAGAAGAGCTGTGTTTTTGGTACGGTTTTGAAAACCGCACCAAAGATGCAGCATACGGGGCTTTTCAAAATGCACTGCACCCACAGCAAAGTGGTGTGACGTATACCATAGGATTTAAAGGGTAATAGTTTTAATGTGCTTTTGTAGCGCCAGAAAAGTGTGTTTAAGTGCAACAAAAGTGCATCAGTGTGAAAGCAGCCTAATGTACAATAGGTAATAATTAACTATAGAATTATTACCAGATTTTTGATATGTTCATGGTAAGAATCACTGATTACAGCAAGAGTGAAACATGAGTATGCTAGAGCAGCCTTTTTCAACCAGGATGCCATAGAGCTATGATACCGCATTTCCAAGAAAAGTATGTTTTCAAATTTTTGGGGAATTTAACTGTAAATGTCCTCAAATGTTTGTGTCACATCTCCTCTGAGGAAGTAGCCTGCATGGCTTTCTGGGGAAAGTGTCTCTTTGGGAAGCTCAGGACAACAGCGTCAGAAATGAATACCTGTCAGTCCCAGGGGAAGGAGCTTAGAGTACAGATTGCAAAGTATTTTTCTCCCTCTAATTGTTGGAAAGTGGCTTTTCACCACTTGTGTATCCTCTGAAGATTACTGGGTCAAGGTGTTTTACCTTAGTTGTCACGGTCTGGAGTCAGGCTCAGAGGCCAGTAGTTATAGCAGTGGAGCAGCACCCACCGACAAGCAGGGCAGGTATACAAGCAGGTAACCCCGGTGAATGAGATGAGTTCACCTGAGGTGCGGGCCTCAGGATCGCCCCACCAGGGGGTGAGCAAGCTGGGGTCTAGTAGCAGATAAGCAGGTAGGGATCAAGCTGAAGCATAGTCAGTAAACAAGCCAAAGGTTGGTAATAAATGGTTGCAGGTTGGGATCAAGCAGTAGCGTAGTCAGGAAACAAACCAATGGGAGCGAAGATATGGGCAATAGCAGGAGAGACAAGAGCGAGATATCAGTTGAAGAGAGCACACTATTCTGGCAAACAGGAAGTGCAGAGACATGGCTTAAATCAGGAAGTTTATGTGAGGAGCAAAGAGTTCAAGGTTCAAGACAAACAAGGTTCAAGGCAGGATCATTCAAGGAATTAACCAGGGATCTGTCCAGCCTTCCAGGTGGCTTAGCAAGATGAGTCATTGCTAGACGCAGTGGAGGTCCCAGGTTAGAGTCCAGGCCATGACACCAGTTCTGCTGGCAAAACAGTTCACCATTCCAAAGCCCATGGATTATGAAGCTTGAAGGGAGCTGGTTTCAGATGCAAGTTTTCCATAGAAATATGCAAAATTTGCAATGCCTCCCTTTACCTGGGACACCTTCTGGACTTTGAGTGCTTTACATACTTACACTATATTGCCAAAAGTATTGGAACATCTGCCTGTACACACTCATGAACTTTAATGGCATCCCAGTCTTAGTTCGCAGGGTTCAATATTGAGTTGGCTCACACTTTGCAGCTATAACAACTTCAACTCTTCTGGAAAAGCTGTCCACAAGGTTTAGGAGGGTGTCTATAGAAATGTTTGACCATCCTTCCAGAAGCGCATTTGTAAGGTTAGGCACTGATGTTGGATGAGAAAGCCTGGCTTGCAGTCTCCTCTCTAATCCATCCCAAAGGTATTCTATCGGGTTGAGGTCAGGGCTCTGTGCAGGCCAGTCAAGTTCCTCCTCCCAAACTCACTCATCGATGTCTTTATGGACCTTGCTTTGTGCACTAGTGGGCAGTCATGTTAGAACAGGAAGGGGCCATCATCAAACTGTTCTCACAAAGTTGTGAACATGAAATTGTCCAAAATCTCTTGGTATGCTGACGCCTTAAGAGTTCCCGTCACTGGATCTAAGGGGCCAAGCCCAACCCCTGAAAGACAACCCCACACCATAACTCCCCCTCCACCAAACTTTACACTAGGCACAATGAAGTCAGGCAAGTACCATGGAAATTGCCATTGAAATCCATTTCATTAAGCTTTCTATGCACTGTTCTGGTAATCTGAAAGCCATCAAACTCTGCAGACAGTTGGCGACTTACGTGCACTGTGCGCTTTAGCATGTGCTGACCCCGCTCTGTCATTTTATGTGGCCTACCACTTCATGGCTGGGTTGCTCTTGTTCCCAGTTGCTTCCAATTTGTATAATACCACTAACAGTTGACCGTCGAATATTTAGGACATTTCAAGGATGGACTTATTGCACAGGTGGCAACCTATCATGGTACTACTCTTGAATTCACTGAGCTCCTGAGAGTGTCCCATTCTTTCAAAAATGTTTTTACTCCCCCCCCCTCCCCTTTTGATAGGTAGAGCACTCAATGCTTTTCACCTTTTAAAAACACTTAATAAAATTCCTTATGATACACAATTTTTAAAAGGTTAAAAAAAAGTTGGATGTGTACTGCCTGCCACAATATGGGGCTTGTGTCAATGGTGAGAGTGATTGATATGTATAGATTCTGTTTTTCTTCATTTTAAATTGTGTAATCCACATTTATGTTAACATAAAAATATTGAAGTCTTTAGCCTTTTTTTCCCCTGAATGTTATGATTAAGCCAACACTCCAGTGAGGATCCTTGTTAGAAGTTTTGTGTTTTCAAAGGCACATAAATCCAAACATGGTCATAGCTATGATCTAGGTCTAATGGCCAAAATGTATTAGCAGCCTGGCCATGCCTGTTAAAACAATGACCTTTTGATACTAATCTTCAGTGCCAGTTTTTTGCATGTTGGATTTTGGTATGTGGGCTAACAAGAGACTTGCCATGGAACCAGCTTTCAATGAACAGATACAGTAGGGGTTGGTTGAACATACTCATTTCCTTTACTTTGTCTCTATTTTATGATTAATGACTGATGTTTAAAAGAAAATTCCTAACACACTTTTTTTCTCTAAGTGAAAATTCTGATTCCTGTTCTGGTACTCCAGTGCTCTAGCAAAGCTGAGTAACAGTCACATCCCTCATCACTTGTAGTACTGAGGAAGAGAGGGGTCTAACCTGGTCTGCTAGGTTTCAGAACACAATGGGCAATGCGGTCAAACCCTAGTACTTACTGGACTGCGCAGTCATATTTAGATGTACAACTCCTATAACACAAAATTCAAAATTATGCAAAATTTTGATTGTTATCATAATGGCTACCATTTTCTGTGACTTTATTTAGGCTTTATTTATGGCTTTCTCCAGACCCCTCACACCAAATTAAACAATAATTCTTAAACTGGCCATAAACGGATCGAAATTTGGCCATTTCAGCAGGGACCGACTGAATTTTGATCCACCTATGGCCATTCCCATTTGAGAGGGAACAGGATCTAATGATCCAATGAAGGACTTCTTTAGAACGGAACTGGTAAACTTTTGTGTGATCCATACATACAGCCAATTGGCTGCAGCTGTGTTCAATGTATTCTGACAGTGGAGGAGTTCCCAGTGTCAGAATACAATAGCGCAGTGGGAAGGATTCCCCCATATGCCTTGTTTGTGTGGCTAGAGGAATCCATTTGTTTTGTTTGGGGTTTTTTTATCAGCCCACTGGTTGATCAAAAAAGACCAGCCACATATGGCCACCTTTAAAAACAGCCAAATTCCAACCAGGCCATGTATCCTGTTGCTGTCCTGAAACATTGCATAGTGGAGACAAGAAAAGAGACCTGGCTAGTGTATATAATAGAGCCTCGGTAAGCAGAAGTTGTTTGGTCGGTGGGAGCAGGTGCAGGAAAACAGCTAGCTGTAACTCTTCTGAGAAAGCTTTAGTCCTGGCTGAGACAACTGATCGCTGGTTATTATATGTAATTATAGGTTAGCTCGGATCAGTCTCTACTGAAATGACATGCAAGTGTGCTTTCATTAAATTAGATCTTTGCATCTCAATTACTGAAACACTGTGTTTTATTTCCATGACATTTATTTATTTGCTTTCAGATATATTAGATAAACATTGCTTGTTTCAGGAAATGAATACATTCTGATGTGCCTTTGACACATTGCTTACAAATCATTCAAGCAATATAGGCCCTCTGTTTTATTAGCGCAATTAGAAATGAACTTGAAGGCTGTGTGCTTGTTTCAGAATATGTAGATTAATATTTATATCATGTATTCATTATGTGCTAATGTGCCATGTACACTTCCAGATTTGGTATCACAAAGAGAGCTAGCATCACAACAAAATATCGCATACATGTCTGATGAATTTACATAAATAAATAATAATAATTAAAAAAATATATAAATATTTGTATAATAGGGTGTGTGTGCGAATATATATATATATATATATATATATATATATATATATATATATATACACACTATATTGCCAATAGTATTAGAATGCCTGCCTTTACACGAACATGAACTTTAATGGCATCCCAGTCTTAGTCCGTAGGATTCAATATTGAGTTGGCCCACCCTTTACAGCTATAATAGCTTCAACTCTTTTTGGAAGGCTGTCCACAAGGTTTAGGTGTGTGTCTATGGGAATGTTTGACCATTCTTCCAGAAGCACATTTGTGAGGTCACGCATGGATGACAAGGTCTGGCTCGCAGTCTGCTCTTTAATTCACCCCAAAGGCATTCTGTCGGGTTGAGGTCAGGACTCTGTGCAGGCCAGTCAAGTTCCTCCACCCCAAACACATTCATCCATGTCTTTATGGACCTTGCTTTGTGCACTACTGCGCAGTCATGTTAGAACAGGAAGGGACCATCCCCAAACTGTTCCACAAAGTTGGGAGCATGAAATTGTCCAAAATGACTTGGTATGCTGAAGCCTTAGGAGTTCCCTTCTCTGGAACTAAGGGTCCAAGCCCAACCCCTGAAAAACAACCCCACATCATAATCCCCCCTCCACCAAACTTTACACTTGGCAATTGTAGTCTTACAAGTACCGTTCACCTGCCAAGCAACCGCCAAAACCAGACACGTCCAGCAGTTTGCCAGACAGAGAAGCGGGAATTGTCACTCCAGAGAACACGTCTCCACTGCTGTAGAGTCCAGTGGTGGCGTGCTTCACACCACTACATCCAACGCTCTGCATTGCACTTGGTGATGTAAGGCTTGGATGCAACTGCTCGGCCATGAAAACCCATTCCATGAAGCTGTCTACACACTGCTTTTGTGCTAATCTTAAGGTCACAGAAAAATTGAAGGTCTTTAGCTATTGACTCTGCAGACAGTTGGCGACTTCTGTGCACTGTACGCTGACCCCGCTCTGTCATTTTACGTGGTCTACCACTACGTGGCTGAGTTGCTGTTGTTCCCAGTTGCTTCCACTTTGTTATAATACCACTAACAGTTGACTTGTTGGAGGTAATTGGAACACTTGAATCCAATTATATATACATATACAGTGTGTGTGTGTGTGTGTGTGTATATATACTGTATATATATATATATTATACAGCAGCTAAAATAAGTATTGAACACGTGAACACGTCACCATTTTTGTCAGTAAATATATTTCTAAAGGTGCTATTGACATGATCTTTTCAACACATGTCGGTAACAACCCATGCAATACATACATACAAAGAAACCAAAACAATATGTTCAAAAATTAAGTTATGTCTAACAGCAGCAGCTCAATTCTGTGATGGCTGTGTCCCTTGGATCGGGATATGGGCTGAATGTCAACAGAGACACATGTCTCTGTAGCTATTTCCCTCTATTGAGCTGTGAGAGCTCAGTGAGGAGGGGGGGGGGGAGTTGGGGATGCTGGAAACTGTGACAGCTGATCTGTGTAGCTGATGATTTTATTGATCAGTTACACAGATCTGCCGCCATCCTACACAGTGCACCAAGCACCATTTGTTCCTGTCCACATGTCAACATCTGTCACAGTGTACAGTGCACAAAAACATGCGTCACAGTGTACCAGTGCACAAAACAAATAAATAATAACAAAAAAAAAAATGTAAAGCATCCCCACCCCCCCTTGCTCACGTGCAATGGCAAACGCGCGCATTGGTCTCATACGCATACGTAAACAGCGATGACACCGCACAGGTGAGGTATCGCCATGAATGGCAGAACGATAGCATTAATTCTAGTACCAGAACTCCTCTGTACCTCTAAACTGGTAACCTGTAAAGGCTTATAAAGTGTCACCTATGGAGATTTTTAAAAGCCTTAGTTTGGCACCATTCCATAAGCGTGTGCAATTTTAAAGCGTGATATGTTTGGTATCTATTTACTCGGTGCAACACCATATTTTATATTTTACCAAAAATGTGGGTATTATATTGTGTTTGTGTGCATAAAAATTTCTTAAAGTGTATTTTTCGAAAAACTGCTGCTCAAATACCGTGTGACATAAGAAATTGCAACCCATCATTTTATCTATAGGGCCTGTGCTAATATATATATATATATATATATATATATACATATTTTTAGATATATATATATATATATAAAATGATTGGGGGTTCTAAGTAATTTTTTTGTAAAAATACAGATTTTTACTTGTAAACAAAAAGTGTCAGAAGAAGGCCTGGTCTTAAAAGTGATAATGCCTAAAGGTGCCTGAACGAGAAAAAGTCTCACATGTGTGGTATCCCCATACCCTGGAGAAGTAGCAGAATGTGTTTGGGGATGTAGTTGCAAGTATGCCTATGCCTTGTGTGAGAAATTACTTGTTAACCCCTTGCCCTCCAGAGGATTTACCCCCCTTCCTGACCAGACCATTAACCCCTTCCTGACCAGGCCCTTTTTTGCGTTACTTTAACTGACAATTGCACAGTCATGCAACGCTGCACCCAGATGAAATTTACATCCTTTCTTCCCACGAATAGACCTTTCTTTTGGTGGTATTTGATCTCCTGTGCATTTTTTATTTTTTATGCTATAAGCAAAAAAGTCCAACAATTTTGAGAAAAAAAACAATATTTTTTACTTTTTGCTATTAAACTTGTCCAGTAAAAAAATAAAAAAATCTAATTTCGTCATAAATTTAGGCCAAAATGTATTCTGCTACATGTCTTTGCTAAAAAAAATCCCAATACATGTAAACTCATTGGTTTACGTGAAAGTTATAGCATTTACAAATGGCGGTATAGATACTGGAATTTTTTCTTTTCCTACTAGTAATGGCGGCATCCAGCTACTTTTAGCGGGACTGTGGCAGGCATTCTGACACTGGGGGGAAACTGACTTGGTGTCACTGACATCCCCAATGACACCAATACAGTGATCAGTGCTAAAAAACAGCACTGACACTGTACTAATGACACTGGGCAGGATGGGGTTAATGTGAGGAGCAATCAAAGGGTTAACTGTGTGTAAGTAGTGTTTTACAAGAGGGCGGGGGGAGGGGTGTGCTTCACTGTAAGCACACTGATAGGGTTGGCTGTGCTGTGCAGTGTGCCTGAGCTGACACGGAGGAAGACTGTTTGTAAACAAAATAGTCTTCCTCCCCATCAGTGATTGTCGGTAATCACCGTCCGGGACTCGGCGATTGACATCCACAGCCGCGAATGGCGGTGCGGGTAGGACTCAAGCGCACCCCCTACCCGGAAATGCAAAATCACGTATATATACGTGATTTTGCGCACCCGTGCCACCATGTAGCAGTATATCTGCTATACTATGGCGGGTAAGTGGTTAATATGTCGTTTTTGTGAATAAAAACAAATTTTCTTTTCTTTATTTATTTTCCAAAGACAACTTAAAAAAACTCACTATGCCTCTTACTAAATACCTTGATATGTCTACTTTCTAAAAAAAAGGGTCATTTGGGGGGGGGGGTACTTGTACTGTCCTGGCTTGCTAGTGTCTCAAGAAATGAGATAGGCCATCAGTATATCAGTTGTGATCAGGTGCGATCAATTTTCAGTGATTGGTACCATAGCTTGTAGACTTTATAACTTTCACACAGACTAAATAATATACACTGATTTGGGTTATGTTTTCCAAAGCAATGTAGCAGTATACATTATGGTCAAAATTTATGGAGAAATTGCAAAATTCTATAATAGAAACCAAGAAAAAGTTTTTATTCAAACTTTTTAGTATATTTTCATTTATAGGGCAACAAATAATAGCTCTGGTCAAATGAGACCAAAATTGAACTTTTTGGCCTAAAAGCAAAATGCTATGTGTGGCGGAAAACTAACAGTGCGCATCACCCTGAACATACCATCCCCACTGTGAAATATGGTGGTGGCAGCATCATGTTGTGGGGATGCTTTTCTTCAGCAGGGACAGGGAAGCTGGTCAGAGCTGATGGGAAGATGGATGGAGCCAAATACAGGTCAGCCTTACAAGACTAAACAGGCTGAACTGCTGTAATACTGACACTCAGTGGCTGAATGTCTCCTTGCTATGGGAACTCTGCCATACTGAAGTTTCTATCTGCCAAACCCAGCTCTGATGAAGAAGGGAGCACCCTTCGAAACGCGTTAGCCTTCATACCCCCCCTTTTTGATTTACCTGTAACCCTGTTTGGATTATGGTTACTTATGCCTGTTATACAATCACTTTGTGAGTATATTTCCTTATTAATAAAATTAGTCACTATTTATTGAGGTAATGCGCAAGGTTTGTGCGCTCTTTCTTTCATCTTCCTCTACAGCCTTACAAGAAAACCTGTTCAAGTCTACAAAAGACTTTAGACTGGAGAGGAGATTCACGTTCCAGCAGGACAACGACCCTAAATATACAGCCAGAGCTACAATGGAATGGTTTAGATTAGAGCATATTAATGTGTTAGAATGGCCCAGTCAAAGTCGAGACCTAAATCCAATTGAGAATCTGTGGCAAGACTTGAAATATATATACAGTATACATAGAGAGAAAGATACTGTATATATACATGCACACACACTGCTGCAGCTGCTCTCTGCACCTGCTGCCCTGAGGTGCTGAATTGCTTGACAGCAAGAAGAGGGAACTGCTGAGCAGAAACAGTTCAATGCAGCATTGCACTGTGGGAATTGTAGTCCAGCGGAGATGGACTCTACTGTAATCAAGAGCATTTAAACAGAACTTCCCAGAAGGAGATTGGCAGGAGGAGGGGAAAGAGCTGCATCTCAGGAATTGGAGGATACAGTTTGCTTTTGCCATGAGGGAGCCTGGAGAGTGTGCATCACTGTTCTGTGTGCACCACCACTGCTGCATAATGGCGACATGAGCAAGATCCTGAGTGCTGAGTCCAGGTGTACCAACAGCCAGAGTCACCTGGGTGCAGAGCAGAAAGTGGAATAATCGCTGTTTGCGACTGAATGGTGAGCTGCAGTATCTCTTGGAATGATGAGCTGCTGCTATTGGGATTTACTATCTGTTGCTAGAGCCCTTTAGGAACTGACCATACAGCCATCTAGTAGACTTAAAGCTGCTCGAAGATTTAACTGGGACTATTCTCTTGTGTACAACCGGGCCCCAATGCTAGCCAGCTGAAGAGCTATGACTAAAGACTCTCCCTTTGTAGCAGAGACCTTCACATTCTGCTTTTGCTAATAGGTACCTCTCAGGGCACATTGCTCCACATTCTAGTCATTCTCCTGGAGCGCACTCTAGACTACTGTCTGTGTGTTTATTTATGCTCAACCCACCATTTACTCTAACCTGCACCAATACATTGATTTAGTTTACCGCTAAACGGTCTTGTGTCTATTTCCTGGTACTAATTCACAGCTAAGTTAAAAGTATCTACATATGTGTTTATATAAGTGCTTGCAGTAACTTTCACTCAACCAGGTGTGTCAGAGGAGCTGAGGTTGTTCTTGGAATTGAGGTACAAAACAAAGAACCCAAGTTACCAAGTGGCTTCTTTGGGGGTAGCATCACACACACACACACACATGCATGTAGACTTTTTTAAAAATGCAGATTTACTGTACCTGCATCTGCACTGAACCGTTTGTTTAGTACGGCACTGAAGGGGAAGGAGAAGCAGGTCTGGACTCAGGAAAAAGGCTTCCCTATGCCAGTCTCCATCTCCATACACTATACAGGGCTGAGACCATGAAGCTCCTCAACTGTACATCTGCACAGTGGGAGATTGATCAGGAGAACTATAACAGCCTTTCTCGACAAGGATAACCACAGATGACACCCTGGGTGCAAAAGGCTGTGCTAGATGCATACATTTGCAATACAAGTCTGGTTTAGGATTTCATCACACCTCCCCAAATCACCACTACTTCTACATATCACATCATTATTACATTGGCTTCCTCACATTGCATATTTGTTAAATGGAGTGCATCCTGTTCTGCTGCCTTAAAGCTGAACTCCTGACAGATATAAATGACAAAAATTAATGCAGATCTGTATTCAATAAATATGAATGCAAGACATGTGTAACACCCTCTAGGCTCATCTAGATAGTTTTTTTTTTGTTAGATAGAGGCTGGGTAGCAGTCTGGGATGAGTCATCCTGGGAGTGAGGTAGTGCGTTCACCTCAGGACAGGCTGGGTGGTTCTACAGGTCAGGGCTTCTGGAGCCCTCCCACCCTCCAGAAACTGATAGAACTTTCTAAAAGTGGGGCAGAGTAGGGGAGGAGGCCAAGATCTGCATGTTTGAGGGACTTTGGCAACCCCCTGGCAGGAGGCTGGACACGGTGACCAAGGACAACCCTTAAATATGACAGAGCCTGGGGAATACTGTGCAGTGTCGGATGAAAGATAGACTGAGAGGAAGGCTGGAGTGTGGAGCCTGGAAGGGAGCCCCAGGGAGGGGAGCTTAACTACAGTCAGGTTGCTGGAAAGGAGGATCTCCACTGTCCCACGATCTCCTAGGGAGGACTACCTGTGAAGCAGGGAAGGAGCCAGCCCAGCAAAAGGCCTGAAAGCAGCTTTAACCCACCAAGCTAGCAGGACAGGACAGTGTGAGTACTTCTACACCACCTGGACCTGTAACAATTATATAAGAATCCTCTGAATATACCTGTCTGTGGTGACAGTGTGTGTTACAGACATTTATTGTTCACATTTGTTCTTGCTAGCATTGTGAAGGGTTGATAGGCCCAACGCTATCTGATGGCAGTTTGGAGTTTAAAGGGTTAATTGCGTAATTAACCTAATCCAGTGACAATCGCTCTCAGACTGCTGGCACCTAGACTTTGTTCCCGTTAGCTGGAAAATCTTTGTGCATGGTGCACCTGAGAGTGGCATTGTTACACAAGTGACAGAGCGGTGTGAGATTGGCTGGTCTTTTGTCATGAGTTTGTGAGAAGGCGCGTTCTATCACAGGGCCAGATAAAGGGAGAGGATGATAAGGTGCAAGACCCAACTAGTTGTTAACCCCCTAATAAAAACAACTAAAAACCAGCTTAAGGACTGGATTACTGACACTGGATGTGCAGGTGTGGAAAATACGTGTTGTCTGGCCTTGCAGAGCTTAGGGGGACCCAAGCAATTCCAGCAGCCCTCAAGAGGGTAGTGCTCCACATGTAAGTAACTGAAGTTGCTTTGGTATCAATCCCTTGAAGTATCTGTATAGCAGAGCTTAGACTGAGGGAAGGAAAAGCAACACAAGGATCCATTCCTGAGTTCTACAGTTCAAGGTGTATTGTGATAGACGACAAAAACAGAATAACATAGAGTCTGCTGCTTCTCCTTTCAGGTTATCTCCCCTGTCAAACAGGGCTATGCTGTGTGGCAGATCAAGGTAAAGCTCAAAACACATGTGACAGAAATCAAATCCATTGGCAAGTAAAAGGACTCCCATATTTCAACTGTGTATTTACTTGTTTGCCTTGAATCAAGCTTTAAGACACTCTTCATTCTGCGATGTAAGTCAACAGGAATGCGTTGTAAACAAATGTCAAGTACTATAGAGATGCATCTGAAATGGAAGCCATTTTTACCTAAAAGCATGCAGCACTTGACTTGTTGCCAGCCCTGACATCTGTGCACAGTTATTTTTAAGTAAATAGAAAGGGCAAACTAAAGAGAATGTGTGCTCTGAAAAATATGGAGAATTCCATTGCTGAGCTAGTTGCCTTGCTGTCATGTTTATGGAATGACTTCAATACTTTATGGGTCGCTGATCAGTAACAAGTATAAAAATCACAATGCTGACTTTACTCATATCTGCTCTGGCTGTGTTTGATGCTGAGATCTAGGCAATGCATGCTTTCAGAGGGGGACTCGCATCACTGTCCAATATAGAAGTCCCCACACAACAGAATGGGGTTTAGTGTTTGAGCCACTTCATGGGTTACATTTGCTTGACCAGCACCTTCCTAGATTGGTGCTAGGTTCGTCACGCTGTAGTCAGTGTGATTGTAATTGTTGTTAGGTAAAAGCATAACCTGCAGTGTAATCAGTGCTGCTGTGTTCTGCTAGTTAGGTCTACTCAGTGCGTACAGCAGCTGCCAGTCTGATAGCTCCCTCTGCATCCAGAAAGGTGTAGAAGCTTCTGGATTATACATGTGGAGTTATGCAGATGGCAGCATACATATTGATACAGCCTCAGCCTATCCCAGAGAGAGGGGATCTGAAAGCATGCTGGGTAAATGTATATATTCAGTGAGCACGCTGTGCTCTGGAACTTTCTTGTATAGGATTGTTCCAGCCTGGAGAGGGCATGCTGTCCTCCAAGGCAGTGCTGCTGGATTTACTGTCATAGGCCTCAGGTGGGCAACCTGGCGGCCTAAATGTTGGTTCTGCTAAAGCTGAATCTGGTCTGGTATCATGGAGGAAGGCAACCATCTTATTTTGGGCCTTGTGAGTGCAGACACCTCTAAAATATCTTAACCCCTTTGTGCCGGTGCCTCCTGGGCCTTTAGGAGGTGGGGCGGGGTTTTAGGGTCTTGTGACCGCCGTGATTCGCTATCACGGCGGTCACATGATCAGAAAAGGTCCTGATCGCAAGGGGAGATCGGGACCTTTCCATGAGTCACGGACATATGTGGTGGGAGCGCGCAGGGCACGAGCTCTCAGCACATATGTATTTTCAAATGGTACTCAAATATGCGGCCACTCAGTGTCAAGGCCCAGACGCCGAGAGGCCGCATATTTGTGTGCACTCAGCGTCTAGGAGTTAAAGACTGTGTGCTATTACTATGCTATCTCATATTTATCGATTCAAAAGGAATTTTCATGCTGAACAATAATATGCAAGTTAGCAGACTGTAGCATGCAGGTATTCAAAGATATTAACCGCTTCCTGACCGCCCTGTAGCAGAAATACTGCTACAGGGTGGCACAGGTGCGCAAAATCACATATATACACATGATTTTGCATTTCCAGGTTGGGGGCACATGCAAGCCGCATGCGCGCCCTACCCATGCCGCTATTCACTGTGATTACTTGCCAGTGCCTGGTGATTTCCGACAATCTCCGATGGGGAGAAGAACTCTTTTGTTTACGAACAGTTCTCCCTGTCAGCCGGGCACACTGCACAGCACAGCCATCCAAAGCAGTGTGATTACACTGAAGCACACTGACACGGTCCCCTAATAAAAGACTCCCAGCACACTGTTAACCCTTTGATCGCCCCTCATGTTAACTCCTTCCTGCTCAGTGCCATTAGTACAGTGTCAGTGCTCACTGTATTGGTGTCACTGGGGATATTAGTGACACCAAGTCATGTCCTCCCAGTGGCAGTCCCGCTATAAGTCGCTGATTACCGCCATTACTAGTAAAAAAAATTTAAAAATCCAGTATATATACCGCCATTTGTAGATTCTATAACTTTCACGGAATTCAATTAATTTACACGTATTGGGATTTTTTTTAGCAAAGACATGTAGCAGAATACATTTTGGTATAAATTTATGACGAAATTTGATTTTTAAATTTATTTACTGGACATGTTTAATAACAAAAATATTTGTTTTTTTCTCAAAAGTGCCAGTCTTTTTTTTTCATAGCGCAAAAAATAAAAAACGCACAGGCGATCTACTACCATCGAAAGGAAGCTCAATTTGTGGGAAAAAAGGGCGTAAATTTCATTTGGGTGCAGCGTTGCATGACCGCACAATTCAGTAAAGTAATGCAGTGCCGTATTAGAAAAAAAAAAAAAAACCTGGTCAGGAAGGGGGATAAATACTCAGAAGTGCAAGTGGTTAATACCAGAAAACTGGACCTATGGCATGATCATAAACACAGTGACATCCCATAACTATTCCTTAACCACTTAATTGGTCAGAACATTTCAGTCAACACGCCCCCCATGGACAAGTAATGAGGGGCTGCCCCTGCAGTTGAGAGCTGTCGTGTACCATCAAAAGAAGAGACACTGTACCATTTTGTTCATTGATTGGATTTTGCTGAAACAGGATTTGATAAGTATTTTTATTTTTCAACCCTTTTGTATTGCTGTTGCATTGTTGTCACTTTGTCACCTTTGTAATACCCTTAATTCTGTAAATATTTTATTTTCATCCTTTTTACCTTTTCATTATTAACCACTTGCCCTTTTTGCTATTAGGCACTGTGCTATTTCAACTGGTAATTATGCGGTCAGGCAATGCTGTAAGCAAATTAAATTTATGTCCTTTTTTCACACAAATAAAGCTTTCTTTTGGTCGTATATGATCACCTCTGAGGTTTTTATTTTTTGCGCTATAAACATAAAAGACCAAAACTTTGGGGAAAAAATTATATTTTTCACTTTTGGTTATAAACTCAAAGTTAGTCATAAATTTAGGCTAAAATGTATTCTGCTACATGTCTTTGGTAAAAAATCTCAATACATTTATATTAATTGGTTTGTGTGTCAGTTATAGCGTCTACAAACTTTGGTACAGTATATATATTGGAATTTACGTAGCTTTTAATTTCTGACTGCCTATCACATTTCTTGAGGTGCTAAAATGCCAGGGCAGTACAACCCTCCCCCCCCCCAAATGACCACTTTTTTGAAAGTGGACACCCGAAGGATTTTGCAGAGAGGCATGTTGAGTCCATGGAACATTTTATTTTTTGCCACAAATTTTTTGAATATGACAATTTTTTTTTTCACACAAGGTTGTCGCTTTAATGATATATTGCTCATGCATGTCATGGGTATATGTGGAATAACACCCCAAAACACATTCTGTTACTTCTGAGTATGGTGATATCACACGTGAGAGACTTTTTGTCAGCCTAGCTACATACAAGCCCTCAAAATCCAATAAGCACCTCCAGGCTTTCAAAGGGCATATTTCCTCATATCACTACTTATCACAGTTTCGGAGGCCCTAAAATGCCAGGATAGTACAAACACCCCCCCCCCCCCCACCAAATGACCCCTTTTTGGAAAATAGACACCCCAAGGAATTTGATAAGAGGCATGGTGAGTATTTTACGGATATCATTTATGTCACAGGATTTTGAAAAAGAAAAAAACATGTGGCAACAAATGAGATCTGCAAAACACTCACCATGCCTCTTAACAAATACCTTGGAGTATCTACTTTTCAAAAAGGGGTCATTTTGAGGGGTTGCTTCTACTATCCTGGCATTTCAGGGCCAACATTAGAAGCTTATGCCAAACAACACCTACTCTTGAAGACCAAGCCTTTTCTGACACTTTTTGCTCACATGAAAAAAGTTTTTTTGCTAGAAAATTACTTTGAACCCCAAAACATTATATTTTTTTAAAGCAGAGGCCTTAGTGAATAAAATGGTGGGTGTTGACATTTTTTTTACGTCACACAGTATTTGCACAGCGATTTTTCAAACACAAATCTTTTTGGGAAAAATACACTTTTTAGAATTTTAATACATAAAAACACAATATATTGCCCAATTGTTTAATAAAATATAAAAGATGATGATACGCCAAGTAAATAGATACCAAACATGACATGCTTTAAAATTGCGCATCCCCGTGCAATGGCAACAAAGTACATACATTTTTATTATCGATAGGAGATGCTTTAAAAGCCTTTACAGGTCACCACTTTATATTTACACAGGAGGATTTACAGAGGGGGTGTAGTGCTACAATTACTGCCCTCGACCTGACGTTCTTTTTTTGCTTTTTTTTAGTTATTTAGATTTTTTTATTTTTATACTGTCCCTTTAATTTTTTGTTAGCACTTTAATGCTATCACAGGGAATGCAAATATCTCCTATAACTTCAATGGGCATTGTCATATTCTTTCTTTTAGAAATCTGGGGTCTATCAGACTCTAGATATCTCCTCTGCCCTTACATTATCTAATCTCTAATCTAATCTGATTAGAGATTAGATAGTTAGATAAGATTAGGCCATTCTGGTCTCCGATCAGCTCTATGGTCAGCTAGCGGAACTGCTGGCTGCATTCTCGGATTCCTCTGTGGGACAGGAGAGCCCAAGAAATATGTGGAAGGCAGCAGGAGGGTGGGCTGACCCTTCCCGCTGCTTGTAAAAATTCAGCAGCTAATTGGCCACTAGGATTGCTTTTACATGAAAGCCGTCCGCCACCTGAAAAAAACAATACCAGAATGATGCGTGTGGCTGCAGGCATCATCCCGGTATAACCACTCAAAGTCCAGCGACGTACCAGTACATTGCTGGTCCATGTTGCGCATATATGTAACAACAGAGAACGCGGCACATGATGAATTGGCTCTGTGGAACAATATGACCGCAATTCATTCTGTTTTATAATGCCCATGTTGAGGGTTAGGCCCAAAAAATTTTCAATTCAGAAACCGTGATAGGTTTCCATGTGAATTGTCTGACAAGAGCTGAATTTGGGTGGGTGCACATGTATTGTTGTGCGTATAAATTGCTTTGGCCCAAAATCAATTTGTACAAATCTACCATGAAAAAACAGCGGAGGGGCTAAATACTAGTGCTGGTCATGAACGGGCCGATCCTAACACTGCATTTTTGGGAACACTGTACAAAGGAGGCACTAGTATAGTTCTGTTCATTATCAATATCTTGATCCGTGAACACTATACTAGTAATGGCAGTGATCAGCGACCTATAGCGTGAGTGCGATAGTGTGCTGGCAATCTAGCTGACCCTGGCTGGGAGGGGCGCTTACTGACCCTGATGCTATCTGATGTTTCTAGTGTCAAGAATACAGTGATCAGTGATAAATTGTATACACTGACACTGTACCAATGGCACTGGTTGTGTGACGGGGCAATCAAAGGGTTAAGGGCAATCAAAGAATTACATGTGCTAATCTAACATGTGTGTGTAAAATGTAGTGCTTTTACTCAATGCCGTGTTCTCTCTTCTCTCCCTGGACTGATGGGTGGGGGGGTCATCAGGGGGCACAGGTGCGTTCACACCCCAAAATAGGAAGTGACGCAAAGCTTGCTGTCATGAACCTAACTCATTCATGAACTGTCATGAATGAGTTAAGTTTTGACAGCTCAGGATAGTGATCTGTGATTGGCTGGAGCTGGTTACATGGTACAGGGTGCTGTGATTGGCCCCATGTAGCATGTGACAGCTGTGGGCCAATCACAGCTCACTAGGAAGAGGAGCAGAGCTGTTATGAGTGAGATTGATTCATAACAGCTTTGCTTACATTGTGATCATGTGATCGCCTAGCGGGTCCTGTTCACCAGGATCTCCATTCCGCTGTGCCCGCTGGACACAGCAGTCACGAGGGGAGAGCACTGCATGCCCGCTCGGGCACGCAGGGCCCCCCCTTTGTTAGTACAGCCAGAGTGACATACAGGTACATAGCTTTGCCTGTAGCTGCCGCCCTGCCACAGCACATTTCGGGCGGGCGGAAAGTGGTTAAGCTATAATATTTTGAATAATGTTAAATTGTCTATAATGCACAACTCAAAGAATCTCTGTCCCTTGAAGAGCACTACTGTAGTGTAAAATCTCTGGATATACTGTACCTCTCTGTGGTGGCATTGTGTGTTGCAGACATTTTTTTAAAGTCATAATTGCTATTGCTAACGTTTACTATTTTTCGATAAAAGTAGTTGGTGGCAGTAAGGAGTTAATTGCTTAGTTAATGAAATCCAGCTCTCAGTCTGTTGGCACTTTAGATTGTGGTCCCGCAAGCTGGAAAATCTTTGAGCAGGGTAAAGCTGAGAGTGCCATTATTGCATATCAGTGACAGCACGGTGTGATTTGACTAGCTATTTGTAAACAGGTATAGATGAATCAGAGTAACTTGCGAGCCACAGGTGTGATAATTACTAGAGGATCGCAAACATGAAACACATAACTACAACTGTGTTGGAAATATCTACAAATATATGTTGCGCTCCTAAATACTTCTCAATAAATAATAATTAAATTATTACCATTAAATTAATTCAAATTATGATACAAATAACTAATAAAAGTGTATAAATACCAAAAAATATTTAAATAGATAGTTTCAACTAATCAATCTCCTCCAAATAAATATCAAAATAATTCCACATGAAATACTCCTCTAAAAAAAATTTTTACCAAGTGCTCATAAATCATCTATTAGTGACATGATGTACTTACTAATACCCTCAATTTCATTTATATTCATAATACCCTCATTTAATATAATAAAAATAGTAAACCAACTAATAACCCTCAACTAAAACGCATTTAGATGATCTCCCATAAATAAAAATAACCAAATGCTCATAAATAATTAATAGTGATTAGTATGAATCCAAATATCATCAAAATAATAGTCCCATTGAATAAACAATTGTTTATATATAGTGACTTGGTGCTTGTTGTTCTTCAATTTGTGACTTTTGTGAATCCTTCAAATAGTGAAGATGTGCGCTCACCTCCTTTGATGCCTGCAATTAGGCTATACACGCTTTCGGTTCACTTTCCCTGGAACCTGCTAGACATATACTTTTGCTGGTGAAATAGGGAGATCCTTCCTTTAGGAGTAATGGATGTATCCTCTGGTGGCTGATTATCCCCTCAGGGATTACACACTCCTTTTGTTATCCCAGACCTCCTAATTATCCTCTCCTTGTGTTACTCCGCATGCAGGAAGAAATAGAGGACATAGGGCTTTACCTTTTAAAACTTTTTATTCCCACCATCCAAGTGTTAAACTCACATTACACAGGTTTAAGTAACGCAATATCCCATTGGAAATCCTCTGCTGGTCTCTGAGTCATACACCTGCCGTCTATCGTGTTGTGCGGCTCCTCTCCGAGTGATGACGTAGCCCCTCCCCTACGCGTTACGCCTCCAATCACGTGGCTTCATCAGGGGGTTGTGATCTCCCTCTTTCACCAGCAAAAGTATATGTCTAGCAGGTTCCAGGGAAAGTGAACCGAAAGCGTGTATAGCCTAATTGCAGGCATCAAAGGAGGTGAGCGCACATCTTCACTATTTGAAGGATTCACAAAAGTCACAAATTGAAGAACAACAAGCACCAAGTCACTATATATAAACAATTGTTTATTCAATGGGACTATTATTTTGATGATATTTGGATTCATACTAATCACTATTAATTATTTATGAGCATTTGATTATTTTTATTTATGGGGGATTGACTAGCTATTTGTCACACATGGGTTGTGGTCGGACCAGGGGCGGACTGACAACTCATGGGGCCCTCGGGCAATAGGGGATCATGGGGCCCCTGTTTCCTTGCCCACACTCAAAGCAGACCCAAAAAAAGGATAAAAGGTACCAGGGGCCTTTCATGGGGCCCCCTACTGACCCTGGGCCCTCGGGCAGTGCCCGAGTGCTCGAACGGTCAGTCAGCCCCTGGGTCGGACCCACATTTGTCACATGCACATCACTACTCCTGTGTGCACATCCAGCTGCCACAAGCGTGCAGCCATGTTCTGAGGACCAGACTTGCTGCAGGCAGATCTAGAAGTGGGCTTACATCTGAACAGTGAGACCTCTGCTGCAGTATCACTGGGATTGGTGAGAGGAAACAGTTGCCATTAACCTGTTGCTGCTAACAGAGAACGAGCACATAGGCTATCTAACTAGCAGCATTATTTACTGCATTTGGACTTTACTGGGACTGTACTCACGTGCACCACCATAAAGACTGGGCCTCAATGCAGCTGGCTGAAGAACTATGGCTAAAGACTGCTCAGTGAGCAGCCATTGGCAGCTACAGCGGTCACCAGGCCCCGGCCGGAGATTCCCAGCCGGCAGCCAGCGATCGCCCAGTAACGCTGACGGGAGGTCTGTATGTAATCAACACAGGTCTCCCCCCTATCAGCACCAGTATGCTTCTTTGTATTGCTCTACATAGCAAATAAAACACGCAGAGCCGATCAAATACCACTGAAAAAAAGCTCCATTTGTGAGAAAAAAGGACATAAATGTAATTTGGGTGCAGCGTTGCATGTCTGTGCAATTGCCAATTAAAGTAATGCAGCGCCGTATCGCAAACAATAATCCTTTACTTACTAATTTATGTGCATACTACTATGTATTGCAAGCCATGACAATATATTGGATTTGTTTGCCACTGACCAGTCTGATGTTTGCTGAACCTTAGTTGTGTGCAGGGTATCTATATTTGTGCTCCCAGTAGCAGTACAGAATCTATTTGCTTACGCTGGCATGTCAGTAGGGCTGAGATTGTTCTCAGAGTCATGACCGAGGGACATGCAGAATATCGAGGCTAATACTTACCAGCCAACTAATAAAACAACCACCCCCTCAACCTTCTCCCACCTGAAATAACCACGACTCTCCTTCTTTGGTATCAAAAGAAGCAGCCCATTTATTTAACATAACTATTACATAACAATTCATCAAGTACAATCAATGTATTAACTGACAGTAATGATCCCAACCGGGTCCAAGGTCTTCGAAGGCACTGCTAATGACATCAGATAACTTGGCTGTGTCTGACACCCAATGAAAAGGCCCCCAGCCGCTACTACACCTCCTCGGGGACAATACTACACTATGTAGTCCCAGATGCAGCCCACTAACTACAACCTTAGAATTGGGAAGGGACACCCATACCTACAATGGGTCCAACCCATAATCCTCAAAAATGTCACTCCAGCACGGCCTTCAAAGACCCAGCGACCCCTGCAAGCTGCCATGAAAAAAAACTCAAGAAAAGGATCCCAAGACACAAAATGCAAATAAAAGAAAGAAAACAAAAAGAGCCCAAAAAACAAAACGGCAAGACAAACACAAAGGACAGAACCAGAAACATGAAACAACAAAACAGGTCCAGAGAGGGAGGGCGGGAGAAACCTCACCAGTGCTGGCACAAGCTCCGACTGACCCCCGACAAGTCCCAACCCCTCTCCTCATCCTGGAAAGACCACCCTCTTCACTCAAATACTCCAATCAGGTGAGCCAACACCCCTACCAAATGAATATACTCCCACCCTATTAGAATCTCTGCCTCATCTTCAAGCCCCAGTCATGCTGGCCCTCCCCTTAGCTTTCCTCACTTCCAAGCCATGTACTAGACAGAAGAACCCAATCTACAAAAGCGGTTCTGACAGAGGCAGTGCTACATGGCCACCCCTGACTCAAAGTAATCCAGAGAATCTCCCTAATTATAAGTTAGAGTGACACCATGTTCAACTGCAGTGGCTAAATGCCAGCCCTACTGCAATATTATGTGATTGGCCCTTTTAACATAACAAGACTGTGCAGTGGGGTTGATTTACTAAAGGGAAATAAACTGTTCACATTGCAAGGGAAGTTGCACTTTGCAATTGAATTTTTCCCAGAGCTTTGAATGAGAATATGCTTTGCTAACTTCCATTATCCAACCATGTGCAAGTAAATATACTGTGTTTTTCCTTACACGTGTAACACTCTCCATGTTAGTAACATAGCCTGCTTGTTGTTTTCTTTTTAGCCAGAGGCTGAGTAGCAGCCTGGGGATGAGTCAGCCTGGAAGTGAGATAGAGATGGGAGGCTCTAACAGGTCATGGCATCTGGAGCCCTCCTATTCTTCTGGAAACTTAGAGAACTTTCTGGAAGAGGGGAGGAGAAGGGGAAGAGGCCCAGATCTGCATGTTTAAGGGACCCTAGCCAATCCCCTAGCAGGAAGCTGGGCATGGCATCCACAGCAACCCTCAAAAGTGGCACAGCCTGTGCAGAGTCAGGAGAGTGTCAAGTGGAAGATGGAGTGAGAGGCTGGAGTGTGGAGCCTAAGAGGGGGCCCAGGGAAGGGGCCTACCTACAGGCAGGTGCTGGAGAAGAGGATCTCCACTGTACCACCGTCTTCAAGGAAGGTTATCCTCAGCAGCAGGGAAGGAGTCAGCCCAGCAAAAGGCCTGAAGGCAGCCACCAACCTATTAAGCTATCAGGAAGGACAGTGTGAGTACTCTTACACCCCCTGAGCCGCATAAGGGGAGAAGGCAGTCAAGTGGAAAACCAAAGTAGCTTCTCATCTGGGGCTGCTGTGCTAAATTGTCAGTTTCTATGCCCCCTTGCCCAGAGAATACCCTCGGTACAGCTCGGTGATGAGGAGGATTCATCTTGGGTCTGAGAAAGTACATCTGTACATAGTTGCTAAGGTGTTTGTCCTCAGGTTTGCAGTTACTTGGGCATCCCATACACCCTCAACCCAATCCAAGTAATTAACCCCATTAACAAACAATAACAAAACCAAGCTCAAGGACTGTTTACTGATTCTCTGTGCAAAGTGTGGAAGAAAATGTGTGTTGCCAAGCTGTGCAGAGCTGTAGGGGGACCCAAAACTTAGCAACTCCTAAGGGGGTAGCACTACACATGACTGAGTGTTCTATGGCAACATGAATTTCACATTCACTAAGGTCTAGGGAAAATTCCCATGCACAGTGAACCTTCCCCTGCAAAGTGAACAGCCTATTTGCTTTTAGTAAATCAATCCCAATGCATTCTAACACTAAAATGATACATCATAAACCTGTTTAGTGTTTTCTAAAATATTCCTTCAACAATACTAAAACACAGTGCATTAATATGTCAGTAGTAACAGAGTTAAAATGCACATTGATTTCATGTGAAGGTTTGTCCTTAATATTAGTTATGCAGATAATAAGTCTGATGTTAAGTGATTTTTCGAAAGGAAGTCTTTATCATTTAGGAAATGATTCAACAAGCTCTGCTGTTTGTTAATGCTTTCATTAACTCCATTTGAATTCTAAAGGTAGTTTATCATAGCAATACATGAGAAAACCTGAGTCATCCTTTTTGCATAAATACTGTTCTTGAAATCAGGTGAAGTTCTGAACAACCAGAGATACAAGTTTTACTATAGTGATAATCCAAAAACTGATTCAGTTAGATTTGTTATTATTTCAATGGGTTTTACTTATGTAGAACTACCCCCAAGGAGCCACTGGTTGTACTGGGTCCTCTGTTCTTGACCTCTGCAAAGACCTTAGCGCCTCTGACACCTTGGGTATAATAGGTTACCCTGAAATGAGACTCGAGATCTTGGAGTAGAATAGCAAAGTATATTGGTATACACAGTCTCCTACTTTAAGTTCAGTAAGATCAGCATAAACTATAGCTGTCCCTACCAAATGAGCAGCCTAAGGCAATCATAATGGAGTAACAAAAGAGTAGAGGTTAAGTTGCCTAGGGTTACTTAGAATGATGAGGCTAAAGTGGTTCTAAAGGCTGAAGGTTTATTTACCTTTTATGTATTCTATACATGAAGGTAAAAAACCTTCTGTGTGCAACAGCGCAATCCTTACCTGAGCCCCCACCAATCCAGCGATGTTCTCGACAGAGACTCTTCCTCCTCATTGGCATTAGCTCCTGCTGCTGTCAATCACAGCCAGTGAGCCAATGAGGAAAGTGCAGGGGGGCAGGGCCGAGTCGTGGCTCTATGTGTCTTAGAGCATGCAGTGGTGCCCCCATGGTGAGCATATTTCCCTGGGGGCACTGCTCGAGGGGGAGGAGTGCCGGCAGGGACCGGAAAAGAAGAGGATCGGGGCTGCTCTGTGCAAAACCACTGCACAGAGCAGGTAAGTATAGACATGCTTGTTATTTAAAAAAAATAACAAAGCTTTAGTGTCATTCAGCGTACTCTAACACAGTCCTTAAAGTAAGTCTTCTGCCAGCTACATTGGGGCCCTTGAAGATGGTGCGCTAAAGGGAATTTTTCTGCAACACAGAATTCATTTTTAGAGCACTAATCTCCTAAGAACACTGAATGAAGGAGTGTCCAGTCAAGGGTTAATGCTCAGAGGTATAGTATTAGATATTTCTTAGATTATTCAAATGTACAGCTCTAGGCAGCAGGCCTGTTGATGACAATCAATGGGCAATAGGTCATGCTTTTAAGAGGGATAAGGCATTATTGCTTTCCAATTGATTTACTACAAGGTTAGTCAATATGTCACAAAGGGTTAAAGGATAAGTTCACCTTTGGGAACATGTTACATGTTCCATCCATTTTTAGGGCCTCTCCCCAATCCTTCGCCTCTAGTGACAGTGATCTGGGGATCTTCTCCCTGAATTCGCTGTCACAATTTTTAAAAAACTGCCTTTGTGGCTGACGGCTTGTAGTTTTCAATCAACTACTGGTGAGAGCTCTAGGTAGTTAATTGATGGTTCCTGTCATTGTGTAACTGTCTTCCCATATGAGGTATGAGCAAACAGCTTACACTGACAGTCTGCAGGAACCAAACATTGCACCCACAATCACCTGTGGTTTTACAGGCTAACTTTAAAAAAAAAATGCACTTTTCTTTTACCTGCAAAAAAGATGTGCATTTTTTTATTTATTTTACTTATCCTGTAATCTCCCGCTCACTGACCCCACAGTATTTGTAGAAGCAGGTCTCCTTTGGTGAAGAATGGAGGCCCCTTTTAAGGTGAGAACAACTCCTGGTGAACTTCTGCAATGATCAGGCAAGTTGTAGCTCTGCAGTGCAGCTGCGGACTTTAGCTGGTTAGCTGGGCTTGGTACTGGCACAATATAGAAAAGCAAATCTGGGTCTCCGATGGCTCCAATAGTAGGCCTCAGGACAATCCTTAGCTCCATGTCTCTCCCAGACAGGAACTTTCCCTTCTGCACACATCAGCAGCTCTCCCTCAACTGTCCCATGCATTCCTGGGCTTTTTAATCTATATAATCCCTCCTGCATTCAGGCACATTGGATTTTTTAATTTCCTATGTCAAAGTCCACAAAGCTCTATCTTGCGGCGAGAAAAGTAAACTTCTTGCAAGAATGTTATCTATAATAATTCATTAATAAACATGCACATTTTGTTTACAATGAGTCTTGTTACACTTTTAAAAACGAATTGAGAAAACCTTAACTGTTGGTCTCTTACCCAATGAAAGGGGTAAGCCTTTTCAACCTCAAAGAGCCTTGCTCAACCACAGCTCTTTCAAGACTTTGTAAAAGCAATCTTAAATTTTCATCTCCAGCTTTGCCAATGATTTCCACAGTCCAAGGGTACTGAGCCCAGTGTCAGAGGTAGCGAATGCAGGCATGAAGCAGCAGAGATGACCAAATCTGTGTAGCTGCACTCAGGAAACTGAAACCAGACTATATATGATTTAAATAAGATGTATGAATAGTGTAACAAAACCCATTCAAACACCAACAAATACTCTAGAATACACAGAAAATGTGAAGCCAGAAGTAACCATAACCAAATCACAAAATCCCTAACTGGCAAACTAACTAGGTGGCAGAAAGCCTAAGTAACAAACTAATTATAATACAATATACAGTGAGGAACAGAAGTATTTGAACACCCTGCCATTTTGCAAGTTCTCCCACTTAGAAATCATGGAGGGGTCTGAAATTCACATTGTAGGTGCATTCCCACTCTGAGAGACAGAATTTAAAAAATAAATTCAGGAAATCACATTGTATGTATTTTAAAGAATTTATTTGTCTTGCACTGCTGAACATAAGTATTTGAACACCTAAGAAACAGCAAGAAGTCTGGCTCTCAAAGACCTGTTACTGTGCCTTTAAAAAGTCCACCTCTACTCCACTCATTAATCTAACTTGGTAGCACCTGTCTGAGCTCTTTAAAGACACCTGTCCACCCCACAGTCAGTCAGACGCCAACTACTACCATGGGCAAGACCAAAGAGCTGTCAAAAGACACCAGAGACAAAATTGTGGACCTCCACAAGGCTGGAAAGGGCTACGGGGCAATTGCCAAGCAGCTTGGTGAAAATAGATCAACTGTTGGAGCAATTGTTAGAAAATGGAAGAGGCTAAAGACGACTGTCAGTCTCCCTCGGACTGGGGCTCCATACAAGATCTCACCTCGTGGGATATCACTGATGATAATAAAGGTGAGGAATCAGCCCAGAACTACAAGGGAGGAGCTGGTCAATAACATGAAGAGAGCTGGGACCACAGTTTCAAAGGCCACTGTCGGTAGAACACTACACCGTCATGGTTTCAAATCATGCATTGCACGGAAGGTTCCCCTGATCAAGTCATCACATGTCCAGGCCCGTCTGAAATTTGCCAATGACCATCTGGATGATCCAGAGGAGACATGGGAGAAAGTCATGTGGTCAGATGAGACCAAAGTAGACCTTTTTGGTCTAAACTTCACTTGTCGTGTTTGGAGGAAAAAGAAGGATGAGTTGCATCCCAAGAACACCATCCCTACTGTGAAGCATGGGGGTGGTAACATCATGCTTTGGGAGTGCTTTTCTGCGAAGGGGACAGGACGACTGCACTGTATTAAGGAATGGATGAATGAGGCCATTTATTGTGAGATTTTGAGCAACAACCTCTTTCCCTCAGTCAGAGCATTGAAGAGGGGTCGTGGCTGGGTCTTCCAACACAACCCAAAGCACACAGCCAGGATAACCAAGGAGTGGCTCCATAAGAACCACATCAAGGTTCTGGAGTGGCCTAGCCAGTCTCCAGACCTAAATCCAATAGAACATCTTTGGAGGGAGTTGAAATTCCATGTTGCTCAGCGACAGCCCCAAAACCTGACAGATCTAGAGGAGTGGGAATGCACCTACAATGTGAATTTCAGACCCCTCCATGATTTCTAAGTGGGAGAACTTGCAAAATCGCAGGGTGTTCAAATACTTCTGTTCCTCACTGTATACAAAAGGGGATCACAGATCAGCAGGGTAAAACCAGAATTGCAAGGAACAGTTAGGAAGGGGGAATCAGGTCTGAGATCAGGAAAAAGGGGAGTAGATATGAGGCAGCAGGGTACAGGATACAGGTACACAGAAGGAGTAAGATTAGGATCAGGCAGGATTTAGGCACAGGATTAGTCAGAAAGCATGTATATGACTAGCAGGCAAAACACTGAAGCAGGAGGGAATAGTAGAGGAGAGACTAAATACCCTTCTAGAAGCGAGAATCAGTTGAAGAGGAATTGTGACATATGCACAATAAGGAAAGGAAACGCATACACATAGGGTTAACTGTACAAGTATGCTCACTTTTATATCAGAGTGCTGTTTTAACAATGATATAATGTGGCAGCGGCCTCCGCCTATTGGTGCCAGCATTAGTGAGCTCTACTAGTGGGTCCCCCCTTGGGCACATTGCATAGTTACATAGTTAATAAATAAATAAATAGTGCAGCGCTACATACTAAATAAACATATATATAAATAAAAATACTCAAATCAATAAATGTCTGTGCAACAGTGCAAATAAAGTGAAATTCGTGTATTCCACCAGGAAACAACAAAAGTAACCAAGTGACAAATATATAAAATTAATAAATTATTACCCAAAACAATATTTATCATATACATGTGCAAAATTGCAGATAAAGTGTAACATGTGTATTGCACCAAAGCATAAAAGTGACAAAGTGACAAATATTGCTTGATAAAGTGCAATCAATGTGTTCCCTATACGGGAAAATTCAAAGTGACCAAGTGACCTAATAACTAGAGATGAGCGAAGTATTCAAAAATTCAATTCGACTGATTCGGCGAATTCGTGAAAAAATTTCGATTCGATGCGAATATATTCGCTGCGAATTTAACTTATAAAAGGGTGTTTCTAGGCTTCAGAGAGCCTTTATATTAGTGCAGAACACTGTACCTTTAATTTAAATGCCCTTGGAGTCTGCTGGGGAAGAGAAATAATACTGTCAGTCAGTATGACATGCAGATGAGTGCCGTCGATCTTAGAATCACCGCACACTTCACTCATTTGGTCAGTCACGGGGCCAAAACCAGAGTGTGGAGCCACAGTGTGGCGGTGGAGGCAGCAGCAATGGGAGGTCATACAGCACCCTATGACAAAATGGAACCCACCAGCAGTGTGAGGAGACCTGAAAGTGGCACATGGCAGAGTGTGGCGATGGAGACAGCAGCAATGGGAGGCCGTACAGGGACCCATGAGAGACTGTGGACCTGGCAGCAGCATGAGGAGGCGGTACTGGGGCCCATGGCAGATTACGGGCCTGGCAGCAGCAATGGGAGGCCCGTAATCTGCCAGCACCCTATGACAAAAAATGGAACACACCAGCAGTGTGAGGAGACCTGAAAGTGGCACATGGCAGAGTGTGGCGATGGAGACAGCAGCAATGGGAGGCGGTACAGGGACCCATGAGACACTGTGGACCTGGCAGCAGCATGAGGAGGCGGTACAGGGGCCCATGGCAGATTAAGGCCTGGCAGCAGCAATGGGAGGCCCGTAATCTGCCAGCACCCTATGACAAAATGGAACCCTGGGCTGGGGCAGGCAGAACCGCCGTATCTTTATCACGGTTTTCCCAGGCCACCGAATGGCGACGCTGCATATGCTGACGCAACGCTGTAGTCCCAACATGGGCCCACTGGCCACGCTTGACTTTCTGGCCACATAGTCGGCATACGGCTACGTTTACTTCCTCAGGCGGCTTGACGAAAAATTGCCACACCGCCGAGTAGGAAACTTTGCCCCCGCTACTCCTCACTGGCTGACTGCTACTTCCTCCGTGCACACCGGCACCACTACTGGCCGTGGTGGTAGGCTGCAGTGGAGTTGGTGCTCTACTCCGTGGCCGTTTGCCTCCACTGACACTGCTGCGACCCTGCTGCCTCCTGGCAGCAGCAATGGGAGGCCGTACAGGGACCCATGACACACTCTGGACCTGGCAGCAGCATGAAGAGGCGGTATAGGGGCCCATGGCAGATTAGGGGCCTGGCAGCAGCAATGGGAGGCCCGTAATCTGCCAGCACCCTATGACAAAAAATGTAACACACCAGCAGTGTGAGGAGACCTGAAAGTGGCACATGGCAGAGTGTGGCGATGGAGACAGCAGCAATGGGAGGCCATACAGGGACCCATGAGAGACTCTGGACCTGGCAGCAGCATGAGGAGGCGGTACAGGGGCCCATGGCAGATTAGGGGACTGGCAGAAGCAATGGGAGGCCCGTAATCTGCCAGCACCCTATGACAAAAAATGGAACACACCAGCAGTGTGAGGAGACCTGAAAGTGGCACATGGCATGACACACTGTGGACCTGGCAGCAGCATGAGGAGGCGGTACAGGGGCCCATGGCAGATTAGGGGCCTGGCAGCAGCTATGGGAGGCCCGTAATCTGCCAGCACCCTATGACAAAAAATGGAACACACCAGCAGTGTGAGGAGACCTGAAAGTGGCACATGGCAGAGTGTGGCGATGGAGACAGCAGCAATGGGAGGCCGTACAGGGACCCATGACACACTCTGGACCTGGCAGCAGCATGAGGAGGCGGTACAGGGGCCCATGACAGATTACGGGCCTGGCAGCAGCTATGGGAGGCCCGTAATCTGCCAGCACCCTATGACAAAAAATGGAACACACCAGCAGTGTGTGAGGAGACCTGAAAGTGGCACATGGCAGAGTGTGGCGATGGAGACAGCAGCAATGGGAGGCCGTACAGGGACCCATGAGACACTGTGGACCTGGCAGCAGCGTGATGAGGAGGCGGTACAGGGGCCCATGGCAGATTAGGGGCCTGGCAGCAGCTATGGGAGGCCCGTAATCTGCCAGCACCCTATGACAAAAAATGGAACACACCAGCAGTGTGAGGAGACCTGAAAGTGGCACATGGTATGAGACACTGTGGACCTGGCAGCAGCATGAGGAGGCGGTACAGGGGCCCATGGCAGATTAGGGGCCTGGCAGCAGCTATGGGAGGCCCGTAATCTGCCAGCACCCTATGTCAAAAAATGGAACACACCAGCAGTGTGAGGAGACCTGAAAGTGGCACATGGCATGAGACACTGTGGACCTGGCAGCAGCATGAGGAGGCGGTACAGGGGCCCATGGCAGATTAGGGGCCTGGCAGCAGCTATGGGAGGCCCGTAATCTGCCAACACCCTATGACAAAAAATGGAACACACCAGCAGTGTGAGGAGACCTGAAAGTGGCACATGGCATGAGACACTGTGGACCTGGCAGCAGCATGAGGAGGCGGTACAGGGGCCCATGGCAGATTAGGGGCCTGGCAGCAGCAATGGGAGGCCTGTAATCTGCCAGCACCCTATGACAAAAAATTTAACACACCAGCAGTGTGAGGAGACCTGAAAGTGGCACATGGCAGAGTGTGGCGATGGAGACAGCAGCAATGGGAGGCCGTACAGGGACCCATGAGACACTGTGGACCTGGCAGCAGCATGAGGAGGCGGTACAGGGGCCCATGGCAGATTAGGGGCCTGGCAGCAGCAATGGGAGGCCCGTAATCTGCCAGCACCCTATGACAAAAAATGGAACACACCAGCAGTGTGAGGAGACCTGAAAGTGGCACATGGCAGAGTGTGGCGATGGAGACAGCAGCAATGGGAGGCGGTTCAGGGACCCATGAGAGACTCTGGACCTGGCAGCAGCATGAGGAGGCGGTACAGGGGCCCATGGCAGATTAGGGGCCTGGCAGCAGCTATGGGAGGCCCGTAATCTGCCAGCACCCTATGACAAAAAATGGAACACACCAGCAGTGTGAGGAGACCTGAAAGTGGCACATGGCATGAGACACTGTGGACCTGGCAGCATCATGAGGAGGCGGTACAGGGGCCCATGGCAGATTAGGGGCCTGGCAGCAGCTATGGGAGGCCCGTAATCTGCCAGCACCCTATGACAAAAAATGGAACACACCAGCAGTGTGAGGAGACCTGAAAGTGGCACATGGCATGAGACACTGTGGACCTGGCAGCAGCATGAGGAGGCGGTACAGGGGCCCATGGCAGATTAGGGGCCTGGCAGCAGCTATGGGAGGCCTGTAATCTGCCAGCACCCTATGACAAAAAATGGAACACACCAGCAGTGTGAGGAGACCTGAAAGTGGCACATGGCATGAGACACTGTGGACCTGCAAGCAGCATGAGGAGGCGGTACAGGGGCCCATGGCAGATTAGGGGCCTGGCAGCAGCTATGGGAGGCCCGTAATCTGCCAGCACCCTATGATAAAAAATGGAACACACCAGCAGTGTGTGAGGAGACCTGAAAGTGGCACATGGCAGAGTGTGGCGATGGAGACAGCAGCAATGGGAGGCCGTACAGGGACCCATGACACACTCTGGACCTGGCAGCAGCATGAGGAGGCGGTACAGGGGCCCATGGCAGATTAGGGGCCTGGCAGCAGCAATGGGAGGCCCGTAATCTGCCAGCACCCTATGACAAAAAATGGAACACACCAGCAGTGTGAGGAGACCTGAAAGTGGCACATGGCAGAGTGTGGCGATGGAGACAGCAGCAATGGGAGGCCGTACAGGGACCCATGAGACACTGTGGACCTGGCAGCAGCATGAGGAGGCGGTACAGGGGCCCATGGCAGATTAGGGGCCTGGCAGTAGCAATGGGAGGCCCGTAATCTGCCAGCACCCTATGACAAAAAATGGAACACACCAGCAGTGTGAGGAGACCTGAAAGTGGCACATGGCAGAGTGTGGCGATGGAGACAGCAGCAATGGGAGGCGGTTCAGGGACCCATGAGAGACTCTGGACCTGGCAGCAGCATGAGGAGGCGGTACAGGGGCCCATGGCAGATTAGGGGCCTGGCAGCAGCTATGGGAGGCCCGTAATCTGCCAGCACCCTATGACAAAAAATTGAACACACCAGCAGTGTGAGGAGACCTGAAAGTGGCACATGGCATGAGACACTGTGGACCTGGCAGCAGCATGAGGAGGCGGTACAGGGGCCCATGGCAGATTAGGGGCCTGGCAGCAGCTATGGGAGGCCCATAATCTGCCAGCACCCTATGACAAAAAATTTAACACACCAGCAGTGTGAGGAGACCTGAAAGTGGCACATGGCAGAGTGTGGCGATGGAGACAGCAGCAATGGGAGGCGGTTCAGGGACCCATGAGAGACTCTGGACCTGGCAGCAGCATGAGGAGGCGGTACAGGGGCCCATGGCAGATTAGGGGCCTGGCAGCAGCTATGGGATGCCCGTAATCTGCCAGCACCCTATGACAAAAAATGGAACACACCAGCAGTGTGAGGAGACCTGAAAGTGGCACATGGCAGAGTGTGGCGATGGAGACAGCAGCAATGGGAGGCGGTTCAGGGACCCATGAGAGACTCTGGACCTGGCAGCAGCATGAGGAGGCGGTACAGGGGACCATGGCAGATTAGGGGCCTGGCAGCAGCTATGGGAGGCCCGTAATCTGCCAGCACCCTATGACAAAAAATGGAACACACCAGCAGTGTGAGGAGACCTGAAAGTGGCACATGGCATGAGACACTGTGGACCTGGCAGCATCATGAGGAGGCGGTACAGGGGCCCATGGCAGATTAGGGGCCTGGCAGCAGCTATGGGAGGCCCGTAATCTGCCAGCACCCTATGACAAAAAATGAAACACACCAGCAGTGTGAGGAGACCTGAAAGTGGCACATGGCATGAGACACTGTGGACCTGGCAGCAGCATGAGGAGGCGGTACAGGGGCCCATGGCAGATTAGGGGCCTGGCAGCAGCTATGGGAGGCCTGTAATCTGCCAGCACCCTATGACAAAAAATGGAACACACCAGCAGTGTGAGGAGACCTGAAAGTGGCACATGGCATGAGACACTGTGGACCTGCAAGCAGCATGAGGAGGCGGTACAGGGGCCCATGGCAGATTAGGGGCCTGGCAGCAGCTATGGGAGGCCCGTAATCTGCCAGCACCCTATGATAAAAAATGGAACACACCAGCAGTGTGTGAGGAGACCTGAAAGTGGCACATGGCAGAGTGTGGCGATGGAGACAGCAGCAATGGGAGGCCGTACAGGGACCCATGACACACTCTGGACCTGGCAGCAGCATGAGGAGGCGGTACAGGGGCCCATGGCAGATTAGGGGCCTGGCAGCAGCAATGGGAGGCCCGTAATCTGCCAGCACCCTATGACAAAAAATGGAACACACCAGCAGTGTGAGGAGACCTGAAAGTGGCACATGGCAGAGTGTGGCGATGGAGACAGCAGCAATGGGAGGCCGTACAGGGACCCATGAGACACTGTGGACCTGGCAGCAGCATGAGGAGGCGGTACAGGGGCCCATGGCAGATTAGGGGCCTGGCAGTAGCAATGGGAGGCCCGTAATCTGCCAGCACCCTATGACAAAAAATGGAACACACCAGCAGTGTGAGGAGACCTGAAAGTGGCACATGGCAGAGTGTGGCGATGGAGACAGCAGCAATGGGAGGCGGTTCAGGGACCCATGAGAGACTCTGGACCTGGCAGCAGCATGAGGAGGCGGTACAGGGGCCCATGGCAGATTAGGGGCCTGGCAGCAGCTATGGGAGGCCCGTAATCTGCCAGCACCCTATGACAAAAAATTGAACACACCAGCAGTGTGAGGAGACCTGAAAGTGGCACATGGCATGAGACACTGTGGACCTGGCAGCAGCATGAGGAGGCGGTACAGGGGCCCATGGCAGATTAGGGGCCTGGCAGCAGCTATGGGAGGCCCATAATCTGCCAGCACCCTATGACAAAAAATTTAACACACCAGCAGTGTGAGGAGACCTGAAAGTGGCACATGGCAGAGTGTGGCGATGGAGACAGCAGCAATGGGAGGCGGTTCAGGGACCCATGAGAGACTCTGGACCTGGCAGCAGCATGAGGAGGTGGTACAGGGGCCCATGGCAGATTAGGGGCCTGGCAGCAGCTATGGGAGGCCCGTAATCTGCCAGCACCCTATGACAAAAAATGGAACACACCAGCAGTGTGAGGAGACCTGAAAGTGGCACATGGCAGTGTGTGGCGATGGAGACAGCAGCAATGGGAGGCGGTTCAGGGACCCATGAGAGACTCTGGACCTGGCAGCAGCATGAGGAGGCGGTACAGGGGCCCATGGCAGATTAGGGGCCTGGCAGCAGCTATGGGAGGCCCGTAATCTGCCAGCACCCTATGACAAAAAATGGAACACACCAGCAGTGTGAGGAGACCTGAAAGTGGCACATGGCATGAGACACTGTGGACCTGGCAGCAGCATGAGGAGGCGGTAAAGGGGCCCATGGCAGATTAGGGGCCTGGCAGCAGCTATGGGAGGCCCGTAATCTACCAGCACCCTATGACAAAAAATGGAACACACCAGCAGTGTGTGAGGAGACCTGAAAGTGGCACATGGCAGAGTGTGGCGATGGAGACAGCAGCAATGGGAGGCCGTACAGGGACCCATGAGAGACTCTGGACCTGGCAGCAGCATGAGGAGGCGGTACAGGGGCCCATGGCAGATTAGGGGCCTGGCAGCAGCTATGGGAGGCCCGTAATCTGCCAGCACCCTATGACAAAAAATGGAACACACCAGCAGTGTGAGGAGACCTGAAAGTGGCACATGGCAGAGTGTGGCGATGGAGACAGCAGCAATGGGAGGCGGTTCAGGGACCCATGAGAGACTCTGGACCTGGCAGCAGCATGAGGAGGCGGTACAGGGGCCCATGGCAGATTAGGGGCCTGGCAGCAGCTATGGGAGGCCCGTAATCTGCCAGCACCCTATGACAAAAAATGGAACACACCAGCAGTGTGAGGAGACCTGAAAGTGGCACATGGCATGAGACACTGTGGACCTGGCAGCAGCATGAGGAGGCGGTACAGGGGCCCATGGCAGATTAGGGGCCTGGCAGCAGCTATGGGAGGCCCGTAATCTGCCAGCGCCCTATGACAAAAAATGGAACACACCAGCAGTGTGTGAGGAGACCTGAAAGTGGCACATGGCAGAGTGTGGCGATGGAGACAGCAGCAATGGGAGGCTGTACAGGGACCCATGACACACTCTGGACCTGGCAGCAGCATGAGAAGGCGGTACAGGGGCCCATGGCAGATTAGGGGCCTGGCAGCAGCTATGGGAGGCCCGTAATCTGCCAGCACCCTATGACAAAAAATTTAACACACCAGCAGTGTGAGGAGACCTGAAAGTGGCACATGGCAGAGTGTGGCGATGGAGACAGCAGCAATGGGAGGCCATACAGGGACCCATGAGAGACTCTGGACCTGGCAGCAGCATGAGGAGGCGGTACAGGGGCCCATGGCAGATTAGGGGCCTGGCAGCAGCTATGGGAGGCCCGTAATCTGCCAGCACCCTATGTCAAAAAATGGAACACACCAGCAGTGTGAGGAGACCTGAAAGTGGCACATGGCATGAGACACTGTGGACCTGGCAGCAGCATGAGGAGGCGGTACAGGGGCCCATGGCAGATTAGGGGCCTGGCAGCAGCTATGGGAGGCCCGTAATCTGCCAGCACCCTATGACAAAAAATGGAACACACCAGCAGTGTGAGGAGACCTGAAAGTGGCACATGGCATGAGACACTGTGGACCTGGCAGCAGCATGAGGAGGCAGTACAGGGGCCCATGGCAGATTAGGGGCCTGGCAGCAGCTATGGGAGGCCTGTAATCTGCCAGCACCCTATGACAAAAAATGGAACACACCAGCAGTGTGAGGAGACCTGAAAGTGGCACATGGCATGAGACACTGTGGACCTGACAGCAGCATGAGGAGGCGGTACAGGGGCCCATGGCAGATTAGGGGCCTGGCAGCAGCTATGGGAGGCCCGTAATCTGCCAGCACCCTATGACAAAAAATGGAACACACCAGCAGTGTGTGAGGAGACCTGAAAGTGGCACATGGCAGAGTGTGGCGATGGAGACAGCAGCAATGGGAGGCCGTACAGGGACCCATGACACACTCTGGACCTGGCAGCAGCATGAGGAGGCGGTACAGGGGCCCATGGCAGATTAGGGGCCTGGCAGCAGCAATGGGAGGCCCGTAATCTGCCAGCACCCTATGACAAAAAATTTAACACACCAGCAGTGTGAGGAGACCTGAAAGTGGCACATGGCAGAGTGTGGCGATGGAGACAGCAGCAATGGGAGGCCGTACAGGGACCCATGAGACACTCTGGACCTGGCAGCAGCATGAGGAGGCGGTACAGGGGCCCATGGCAGATTAGGGGCCTGGCAGCAGCTATGGGAGGCCCGTAATCTGCCAGCACCCTATGACAAAAAATGGAACACACCAGCAGTGTGGGGAGACCTGAAAGTGGCACATGGCAGAGTGTGGCGATGGAGACAGCAGCAATGGGAGGCGGTTCAGGGACCCATGAGAGACTCTGGACCTGGCAGCAGCATGAGGAGGCGGTACAGGGGCCCATGGCAGATTAGGGGCCTGGCAGCAGCTATGGGAGGCCCGTAATCTGCCAGCACCCTATGACAAAAAATTTAACACACCAGCAGTGTGAGGAGACCTGAAAGTGGCACATGGCAGAGTGTGGCGATGGAGACAGCAGCAATGGGAGGCCGTACAGGGACCCATGAGAGACTCTGGACCTGGCAGCAGCATGAGGAGGCGGTACAGGGGCCCATGGCAGATTAGGGGCCTGGCAGCAGCTATGGGAGGCCCGTAATCTGCCAGCACCCTATGACAAAAAATGGAACACACCAGCAGTGTGAGGAGACCTGAAAGTGGCACATGGCAGAGTGTGGCGATGGAGACAGCAGCAATGGGAGGCGGTTCAGGGACCCATGAGAGACTCTGGACCTGGCAGCAGCATGAGGAGGCGGTACAGGGGCCCATGGCAGATTAGGGGCCTGGCAGCAGCTATGGGAGGCCCGTAATCTGCCAGCACCCTATGACAAAAAATTGAACACACCAGCAGTGTGAGGAGACCTGAAAGTGGCACATGGCATGAGACACTGTGGACCTGGCAGCAGCATGAGGAGGCGGTACAGGGGCCCATGGCAGATTAGGGGCCTGGCAGCAGCTATGGGAGGCCCGTAATCTGCCAGCACCCTATGACAAAAAATGGAACACACCAGCAGTGTGAGGAGACCTGAAAGTGGCACATGGCATGAGACACTGTGGACCTGGCAGCAGCATGAGGAGGCGGTACAGGGGCCCATGGCAGATTAGGGGCCTGGCAGCAGCTATGGGAGGCCTGTAATCTGCCAGCACCCTATCACAAAAAATGGAACACACCAGCAGTGTGAGGAGACCTGAAAGTGGCACATGGCATGAGACACTGTGGACCTGGCAGCAGCATGAGGAGGCGGTACAGGGGCCCATGGCAGATTAGGGGCCTGGCAGCAGCTATGGGAGGCCCGTAATCTGCCAGCACCCTATGATAAAAAATGGAACACACCAGCAGTGTGTGAGGAGACCTGAAAGTGGCACATGGCAGAGTGTGGCGATGGAGACAGCAGCAATGGGAGTCCGTACAGGGACCCATGAGACACTGTGGACCTGGCAGCAGCATGAGGAGGCGGTACAGGGGCCCATGGCAGATTAGGGGCCTGGCAGCAGCAATGGGAGGCCCGTAATCTGCCAGCACCCTATGACAAAAAATGGAACACACCAGCAGTGTGAGGAGACCTGAAAGTGGCACATGGCAGAGTGTGGCGATGGAGACAGCAGCAATGGGAGGCGGTTCAGGGACCCATGAGAGACTCTGGACCTGGCAGCAGCATGAGGAGGCGGTACAGGGGCCCATGGCAGATTAGGGGCCTGGCAGCAGCTATGGGAGGCCCGTAATCTGCCAGCACCCTATGACAAAAAATTGAACACACCAGCAGTGTGAGGAGACCTGAAAGTGGCACATGGCATGAGACATTGTGGACCTGGCAGCAGCATGAGGAGGCGGTACAGGGGCCCATGGCAGATTAGGGGCCTGGCAGCAGCTATGGGAGGCCCATAATCTGCCAGCACCCTATGACAAAAAATTTAACACACCAGCAGTGTGAGGAGACCTGAAAGTGGCACATGGCAGAGTGTGGCGATGGAGACAGCAGCAATGGGAGGCCGTACAGGGACCCATGAGAGACTCTGGACCTGGCAGCAGCATGAGGAGGCGGTACAGGGGCCCATGGCAGATTAGGGGCCTGGCAGCAGCTATGGGAGGCCCGTAATCTGCCAGCACCCTATGACAAAAAATGGAACACACCAGCAGTGTGAGGAGACCTGAAAGTGGCACATGGCAGATTGTGGCGATGGAGACAGCAGCAATGGGAGGCGGTTCAGGGACCCATGAGAGACTCTGGACCTGGCAGCAGCATGAGGAGGCGGTACAGGGGCCCATGGCAGATTAGGGGCCTGGCAGCAGCTATGGGAGGCCCGTAATCTGCCAGCACCCTATGACAAAAAATGGAACACACCAGCAGTGTGAGGAGACCTGAAAGTGGCACATGGCATGAGACACTGTGGACCTGGCAGCAGCATGAGGAGGCGGTAAAGGGGCCCATGGCAGATTAGGGGCCTGGCAGCAGCTATGGGAGGCCCGTAATCTGCCAGCGCCCTATGACAAAAAATGGAACACACCAGCAGTGTGTGAGGAGACCTGAAAGTGGCACATGGCAGAGTGTGGCGATGGAGACAGCAGCAATGGGAGGCCATACAGGGACCCATGACACACTCTGGACCTGGCAGCAGCATGAGGAGGCGGTACAGGGGCCCATGGCAGATTAGGGGCCTGGAAGCAGCTATGGGAGGCCCGTAATCTGCCAGCACCCTATGACAAAAAATTTAACACACCAGCAGTGTGAGGAGACCTGAAAGTGGCACATGGCAGAGTGTGGCGATGGAGACAGCAGCAATGGGAGGCGGTTCAGGGACCCATGAGAGACTCTGGACCTGGCAGCAGCATGAGGAGGCGGTACAGGGGCCCATGGCAGATTAGGGGCCTGGCAGCAGCTATGGGAGGCCCGTAATCTGCCAGCACCCTATGACAAAAAATGGAACACACCAGCAGTGTGAGGAGACCTGAAAGTGGCACATGGCATGAGACACTGTGGACCTGGCAGCAGCATGAGGAGGCGGTACAGGGGCCCATGGCAGATTAGGGGCCTGGCAGCAGCTATGGGAGGCCAGTAATCTGCCAGCGCCCTATGACAAAAATGGAACACACCAGCAGTGTGTGAGGAGACCTGAAAGTGGCACATGGCAGAGTGTGGCGATGGAGACAGCAGCAATGGGAGGCCGTACAGGGACCCATGACACACTCTGGACCTGGCAGCAGCATGAGAAGGCGGTACAGGGGCCCATGGCAGATTAGGGGCCTGGCAGCAGCTATGGGAGGCCCGTAATCTGCCAGCACCCTATGACAAAAAATTTAACACACCAGCAGTGTGAGGAGACCTGAAAGTGGCACATGGCAGAGTGTGGCGATGGAGACAGCAGCAATGGGAGGCCATACAGGGACCCATGAGAGACTCTGGACCTGGCAGCAGCATGAGGAGGCGGTACAGGGGCCCATGGCAGATTAGGGGCCTGGCAGCAGCTATGGGAGGCCCGTAATCTGCCAGCACCCTATGACAAAAAATGGAACACACCAGCAGTGTGAGGAGACCTGAAAGTGGCACATGGCAGAGTGTGGCGATGGAGACAGCAGCAATGGGAGGCGGTTCAGGGACCCATGAGAGACTCTGGACCTGGCAGCAGCATGAGGAGGCGGTACAGGGGCCCATGGCAGATTAGGGGCCTGGCAGCAGCTATGGGAGGCCCATAATCTGCCAGCACCCTATGACAAAAAATTGAACACACCAGCAGTGTGAGGAGACCTGAAAGTGGCACATGGCATGAGACACTGTGGACCTGGCAGCAGCATGAGGAGGCGGTACAGGGGCCCATGGCAGATTAGGGGCCTGGCAGCAGCTTTGGGAGGCCCGTAATCTGCCAGCACCCTATGACAAAAAATGGAACACACCAGCAGTGTGAGGAGACCTGAAAGTGGCACATGGCAGAGTGTGGCGATGGAGACAGCAGCAATGGGAGGCGGTTCAGGGACCCATGAGAGACTCTGGACCTGGCAGCAGCATGAGGAGGCGGTACAGGGGCCCATGGCAGATTAGGGGCCTGGCAGCAGCTATGGGAGGCCCGTAACCTGCCAGCACCCTATGACAAAAAATTGAACACACCAGCAGTGTGAGGAGACCTGAAAGTAGCACATGGCATGAGACACTGTGGACCTGGCAGCAGCATGAGGAGGCGGTACAGGGGCCCATGGCAGATTAGGGGCCTGGCAGCAGCTATGGGAGGCCCGTAATCTGCCAGCACCCTATGACAAAAAATGGAACACACCAGCAGTGTGAGGAGACCTGAAAGTGGCACATGGCAGAGTGTGGCGATGGAGACAGCAGCAATGGGAGGCGGTTCAGGGACCCATGAGAGACTCTGGACCTGGCAGCAGCATGAGGAGGCGGTACAGGGGCCCATGGCAGATTAGGGGCCTGGCAGCAGCTATGGGAGGCCCGTAATCTGCCAGCACCCTATGACAAAAAATGGAACACACCAGCAGTGTGTGAGGAGACCTGAAAGTGGCACATGGCAGAGTGTGGCGATGGAGACAACCCACCGACTGTTTTGCTCGCTGCCAAGCTGCCACCCTCTTCTCCTGATGATGCGGAAGCAATAGCCTGATGACGACGAGGCTGCCAAGTGCGATCGGCCTCATCATCATCAATTAGGGTCTCCGCCTCACTACTAGCCCCCTCGGCTGCGTGTGGGTCAGGAGACAGACCTGTCTCTAGACCGGCTACCGAGCCACTCTCCTCGCCACTACTTCTTCGCCTGGCTGCTGAAGAGGTGGATGTCTCCCCCCGTTCCTGACTGCCCTCTGTTATCTCTTCCTCACTGTACAGTGGGGCTGAGCCCACAGCATGCGATACTTCGCTTGGTGAGGGAACACCAAAGGACAGGGGCAGGTAGAGGACACGTGATTTCAGTGGGCTTGCTCCCGGGCCATGCCAACTAACGGTTGTGTCTGACGTACCCACCGACCGTTGGCTGTAGGTGTCAGAGGTGACCTGGGAAGAGGAAGACGACCGAGCCAACCAATCGATGACGGCAGGGTTGTCGGTGGAGACACGACCGCTGGATGACACCGGGAGCACTGGCCTCTGGCTGCGACTAGTGCTGCCTCGACCCCTTCCTCTGCTGCCACGTCTGCTCGCTCCTAAAACATTGCCTCCTCTGCCACTCCTCTGCATGTTGTCTGACATACTCTTTAATTCAACGATTCTGTGTCCCTGAGTAACAATTCTGTGTCTGTCCCTGAGTAACAATTCTGTGTCCCTGAGTAACAGTTCTGTGGCCCTCAGTAACAATTCTGTGTCCCTCAGTAACAATTCTGTGTCTGTCCCTGAGTAACAATTCTGTGTCCCTGAGTAACAATTCTGTGTCCCTCAGTAACAATTCTGTGTCCCTCAGTAACAATTCTGTGTCCCTCAGTAACAATTCTGTGTCCCTGAGTAACAATTCTGTGTCCCTCAGTAACAATTCTGTGTCCCTCAGTAACAATTCTGTGTCTGTCCCTGAGTAACAATTCTGTGTCTGTCCCTGAGTAACAATTCTGTGTCCCTAAGTAACGTTTCTGTGGCCCTAAGTAACGGTTCTGTGGCCCTCAGTAACAAATCTGTGTCCCTCAGTAACAATTCTGTGTCTGTCCCTAATTAACAATTCTGTGGCACTAAGTAACGTTTCTGTGGCCCTAAGTAACGTTTCTGTGGCCCTAAGTAACGATTCTGTGGCCCTAAGTAACGTTTCTGTAGCCCTAAGTAACGTTTCTGTGGCCCTAAGTAACGTTTCTGTGGCCCTAAGTAACGGTTCTGTGTCCCTCAGTAACAATTCTGTATCCCTCTGTAACAATTCTGTGTCTGTCCCTGAGTATCAATTCTGTGTCTGTCGCTCAGTAACAATTCTGAGTACCTCAGTAACAATTCTGTGTCCCTCAGTAACAATTCTGTGTCCCTGAGTAACAATTCTGTGTCCCTCAGTAACAATTCTGTGTCCCTCAGTAACAATTCTGTGTCTGTCCCTGAGTAACAATTCTGTGTCTGTCCCTGAGTAACAATTCTGTGGCCCTAAGTAACGTTTCTGTGGCCCTAAGTAACGATTCTGTGGCCCTAAGTAACGTTTCTGTGGCCCTAAGTAACATTTCTGTGGCCCTCAGTAACAAATCTGTGTCCCTCAAAAACAATTCTGTGTCTGTCCCTAAGTAACAATTCTGTGGCCCTAAGTAACGTTTCTGTGGCCCTAAGTAACGATTCTGTGGCCCTCAGTAACAATTCTGTATCCCTCAGTAACAATTCTGTGTCTGTCCCTGAGTAACAATTCTGTGTCCCTAAGTAACGTTTCTGTGGCCCTAACTAACGGTTCTGTGGCCCTCAGTAACAATTCTGTGTCCCTCAGTAACAATTCTGTGTCTGTCCCTAAGTAACAATTCTGTGGCCCTAAGTAACGTTTCTGTGGCCCTAAGTAACGTTTCTGTGGCCCTAAGTAACGATTCTGTGGCCCTAAGTAACGTTTCTGTGGCCCTAAGTAACGTTTCTGTGGCCCTCAGTAACAAATCTGTGTCCCTCAGTAACAATTCTGTGTCTGTCCCTAAGTAACAATTCTGTGGCCCTAAGTAACGTTTCTGTGGCCCTAAGTAACGGTTCTGTGGCCCTCAGTAACAATTCTGTGTCTCTCAATAACAATTCTGTGTCTGTCCCTAAGTAACAATTCTGTGGCCCTAAGTAACGTTTCTGTGGCCCTAAGTAACAATTCTGTGGCCCTAAGTAACGTTTCTGTGGCCCTAAGTAACGTTTCTGTGGCCCTCAGTAACAAATCTGTGTCCCTCAAAAACAATTCTGTGTCTGTCCCTAAGTAACAATTCTGTGGCCCTAAGTAACGTTTCTGTGGCCCTAAGTAACGATTCTGTGGCCCTCAGTAACAATTCTGTATCCCTCAGTAACAATTCTGTGTCTGTCCCTGAGTAACAATTCTGTGTCCCTAAGTAACGTTTCTGTGGCCCTAACTAACGATTCTGTGGCCCTAAGTAACGTTTCTGTGGCCCTAAGTAACGTTTCTGTGGCCCTCAGTAACAAATCTGTGTCCCTCAGTAACAATTCTGTGTCTGTCCCTAAGTAACAATTCTGTGGCCCTAAGTAACGTTTCTGTGGCCCTAAGTAACGATTCTGTGGCCCTCAGTAACAATTCTGTATCCCTCAGTAACAATTCTGTGTCTGTCCCTGAGTAACAATTCTGTGTCCCTAAGTAACGTTTCTGTGGCCCTAACTAACGATTCTGTGGCCCTAAGTAACGTTTCTGTGGCCCTAAGTAACGTTTCTCTGGCCCTAGGTAACGATTCTGTGGCCCTAACTAACGTTTCTGTGTCCCTAAGTAACGTTTCTCTGTCCCTAACTCTCTCCCTGAATACAGCCAGGTCTGCCTCTGTTGAATGACTGGAGGCAAATGGAGAATTCTAAAATGGCCGCCATTTATAGCTCGACCATTACACTGTGCTGGCTGGCTGGCTGCTGATTGGCTAATGCGATCACATGTCATGAATGAATGCATTATGGGTCAGCGCGCCTTGTCTGCGCGCCTTCCCAGACATCCCCGCTCTGTCGCCGCACATGTCGCCGCCATTTTAGGAAAAATTTCGATTCGCGCATCCGAAGTCTGCTTATTTTAGGATTCGACGCGAATCGAAATTTTCCTAATATTCGAAACGAATTCCACTTCGCCTACTTCGATTCGCTCATCTCTACTAATAACCTATATAACACAAATGATCTAAAAACCAACACTCTGTGTAAACATGTCCATATATATAAATATATGTATATAGTGTATTTCATACACAATCTTCAAGCAAGTGCCATCCAGTGTCCACACTGTGTATATCCAATAATAGCTGCAATGGCCCCTCACCTCCTTACATTGACCCCACAGGGCCAACTTGCATTGGGACACAAACACCACTCTAGTTTATCACAGGATCCTCCCCAGCGATGTATGCTCACAGGGACACCTTGCCTCAAGGAACAAACACCACTCTGTTGTATCTCAGGATCTTTCCAACTGCTGTATACTCTAAATTCCTCTCCGGTTCATATATAAACAGAAGACTCCCATAGTGTAAAACCGCTTTTAATAAATTAATTATACAGAAAGATATCTACTCACATTCTTCTTCATCTTTCTTAAAACATGAATCCTGGGAAGCGCGGTGACGTCATTTCCGGCGTGGCGGCCATATTTGAAACCCCTATATCTATTACCCATGCAAGGCAGGCATAGCATGAGGTGAAGGAGCCATATATGTGCATGTTTTAAGAAAGATGAAGAAGAATGTGAGTAGATATCTTTCTGTATAATTCATCTATTAAATGCGGTTTTACACTATGGAAGTCTTCTGTTTATATATGAACCGGAGAGGAATTTAGAGTATACAGCGGTTGGAAAGATCCTGAGATACAACAGAGTGGTGTTTGTTCCTTGAGGCAAGGTGTCCCTGTGAGTTCTATATAAGGAGGAACCGGAGGAGCAGCTGGGTATAGAGCATACATCGCTGGGGAGGATCCTGTGATAAACCAGAGTGGTGTTTGTGTCCCAATGCGAGTTGGCCCTGTGGGGTCAATGTAAGGAGGTGAGAGGCCATTGCAGCTATTATTGGATATACACAGTGTGGACACTGGATGGCACTTGCATGAAGATTGTGTATGAAATACACTATATACATATATTTATATATATGGACATGTTTACACAGAGTGTTGGTTTTTAGATCATTTGTGTTATATAGGTTATTAGGTCACTTGGTCACTGATGTATTTATACATGTTGATCATATCCCCCTTAATCTCCTCTTCTCAAGAGAGAATAAATTAAATTCCTCTAATATTTCCTCATAGCTGAGCTCCTCCATGCCTCTTATCAGTATGGTTACCCTTCTGTGCACTTTCTCCAGTTCCCCAATGTTCTTTTTGTGAATCGGTGCCCAAAACTGAACTGCATATTCCAGATGAGGTCTTGCTAATGATCTGTACAGGGGTGATATATCTCTCTCTCTGGAGTCTATACCTCTTTTAATACAAGAGAGGGTTTTGCTCGCTTTAGAAACCGCAGCTTAGCATTGCATGCCATTATTAAGCTTGTGATCTACCAGAACTCCCAGATCCTTCTCCACCATTGATTCCCCCAGTTGTACCCCCCCTAGTATGTATTATGCATGCATATTCTTAGTCCCCAAGTGCATATCCTTACATTTATCAACATTAAACCTCATTTGCCACATAGTTGCCCAATTAAATAATGCATTGAGGTCGGCTTGTAAATTGGAGACATCCCGTAAGGACGTTATTCCACTGCACAGCTTGGTGTCATCTGCAAAGACTGAAATGGGATTTTTAATCCCAGACCCTATATCGTTTATAAATATATTAAGAAGTAAGGGTCCCAACACTGAACCTTGGGGTACACCACTGATGACCCTAGACCATTCAGAGTATGAATCATTAACCACTACTTTCTGAATACGATCTTTTAGCCAGTTTTCTATCTATTTCCATTTTATTCTTTGCATTCCTTATATTTCTTTTCCTCTTCATTCCTGTCATGGTGGCCATTTTAACTAAGGGCAAATAAACCTATTTCCCTTCAGTTACCTCCAGTAACATGTGACAGAAACCTCCCAGGATACATCTGTGAGACCCTGGTTATATCACAAGTGTCTCAGTCAACCAGAAAGTGGAAACACAGTAATTGCAAGTAAAAGCAAAAACTATTAGTTTAACTAATTAATGTAAGATGATTTCATATTTTTAGTGAAGGGGGTGGAAAGGCCCACTTTAAAACCTGCAAAAAATATAAACACATGCAAACCCAATTAAAAACTGACCAGGGCTCCAACCCTTCCTCAATTTTTCCAAAATGAAATTATGTTTGGCTGGAGCTGAGCTTAAAGTGTTACTAAACTCACAACAGTAATATCAGCCTGTACATGCAGTGAAGCATGCTTGTTATACTCACTGTCGAACCTAAGGGGTTAATCCTCTGCATTGTGTAAAAAAGCAGTTTGATCCTGATTGCTCTGTTCCTCCCCTTGTTTAAGTGACCACCTCTTATCTCCTGATAAGACAGACTGAACCCTAGGCATTTTTCACATGCTCAGTTTGGTGTGTATTGCTAGAGAGATTTTTTTTTTTTCTGAGGAGAGTGCATATGATCAGCACAGGGCCAATCAGCACTGCCCAGACAGAAAACTCCTCCTACAAGCTTTAGCTAGTGCTTGATTGAACACTGATAGAAGCCACAACTTCTGATGAGAAAAGGTATTTAGCAGTTTATATTTACTAAAATAATTGCACTTTCATGTTCTGTGTACTGTGGGAGACCTGATATAGTGAATGCAGGGTCCTGCATTTAGGAGCACTTTAAAACACCTTACCTACTAGTTTTCTTCTGCGGATGCCCATGAGGCTACACTTCGGGACTGTAGAAAAAAATGTAAGCATAGAATCACTGATTTCTTTACTTTAAAAAAGTGTTAGCAATGTTAGATGAAGGAAAGATCCAGTGGCTATAGGTAACCTTATTGCTCTTTTTTTGCAGCTTTTATAAAAATGACCCAGACATTGCAAGCCTAAAAGGTTTTTTTCTCTAGAATTTAGATTGATTTTGTCAGCAGGTCTATAAAAATGACCAATGGTTGATGTACTAATAGCCTGATTTAGGAGAAAAGCAGAAAGTTATTGGAGAAACACCTGAAATTAAATTTTGATTGAATAATATCTCTTTATTATGAAATGTTAGCACTTGAAAAATTGCATTGATCATTTAATTCCTCCATTAACATTAATTTAACATTAATATTTATGGTACTTTCCCTATCACTGAGACCTAATTAATTCTGTAAGGTTCATGTCTCCTGTTTCACAGTGAACACAATTAATCATATACCTATATAGCAAATCTGTTTTATCATCTCAGTATTTCAGGGTTTCTGTCATCTCTGTTTAATTGATTCTGCTAAAGATTTGTTTGCTTTTACCTTGAGCAGTATTGAACAATTACCATGTATTATATTTAAGCTACCTTAAAAATTTATATCAACCATTGTAATCAACACTTTATCATTAAAGCGGCAGTAAACTCAGCCTGCACTAATTGAAATAAACATAAGGACAGTAGGTTAAGTGATAACAATGCACATTGCTAGATTATCTGAAGAAAAATCTTGTATTATAAGTATTTTTTCCCTTACTGTCACCTTGGCATTTGTCGCCTGAAGGCTGAGCCATCTTGGGACTCCTGTTCCGCATCCAGCTTCCGCCCCCTCTCTATGAGGACAGATGTAATCTTGCACATGAGCAGTTTGCTCTCTCTCTCTCACTCAGCCTGTTATGCTTTCTCTCTCTCCTTTCGGCTTGACCCATGACATACACCCCCTTGTGACATAGCAAGTCACATAGGGTGTTGATGTGCTCTCATGGGATTGTGATAGAATGCTGCTGACAGCAGAGATCACTTCATCTTGCTGTGATTATTTCTCTATGTATCCAGTGAAAAAATTTCTCTTCCAGTGGTCCAGATGTGAAGGTTAAGCAACATATACCCAGTGCGGCCTTCAGGACCTGGATCACCTGCTGGTGGTACTGTGCTTTCCAAAGCGAAAGGTTGTAGTTTTAGTTCCACCAGCGGCTGTATCCCAGCAGCCAGTATATCACAGTAAATAGTTTTCACCTGATGCTGGCTCCTATAAAGGTATTTAGGTCCTCCCTTACTAGTGCATCTCGATCTAGTGTTTTGCTTGCTGCCAGATAATGCTAACCATTATCCTGTTCTTGTTTCTGCCCTGTACGCTGTACCCCAAGGTTTCATAAATAGGGTTCCTCCAGTGGTTGCAATGAGCAATGTTTGCCTCTCAGATAAGTTCCCACTCACACCATTCATATTTTTAACTATCTGTAAGAGATTAATACATCCCAATGACCACAAGTATAAGGAGCATTCTTCCCACTGACCATCACACTAATATATCATGAGTTGTAGATACAGTACAGTGATGGCGAACCCGTGGCACGCGTGCCACAGCCGGCACGCCGAGCCTTATCTGTGGGCACGCCAGGAGAATACCGTATTTTTCACTCCATAAGACGCACTTTTTTTCCCCCAAAAAAAGGGGGGAAAATGTCAGTGCGTCTTATGGAGCGAATATAGAGCGGCCGGTCCGGTATTTCCACTGCCGCCGTGTCAGAATACCGGGCCGGCCGCTCAGCTCTGCAGTGGGACCGTACCTGTCCCTCTATCCAGCGGCGCGCTGTCTTCCCGGCTTCTGTAGTGTGCATGACAGCCGGGTCCCAAGTGCGCATGCGCAAGAAGCAGTGCTCTTTGTGAATGGTAAGGCGGTACCTGGGACACATGACAGATCCCAGAAGCCGCTGGACCAATCACAAAGCGCAGCGCTTCTCGCGCATGCGCACTGGGCATCCGGCTGTCCGACGAGCGCCCACACTACAGAAGCCGGGAAGACAGCGCGCGGCTGGATAAAGGAACAGGTAAGATAAAAAAAAAACTCTGCGGAAGTAAGAGCGGGTACCTGTCAAATTCAGGTACCCGCTCCCCCTCCCTCCCCAAAGGTCAGCAGTCATCTGTACTGTCCGCAGTCTCTGGTCATCCCTGTACTGTCTGCAGTCTCTGGTCATCCCTGTGCTGTCCGCAGTCTCTGGTCATCCCTGTGCTTTCCGCAGTCTCTGGTCATCTCCTGTACTGTCCGCAGTCTCTGGTCATCCCTGTACTGTCCGCAGTCTCTGGTCATCCCTGTACTGTGTCCGCAGTCTCTGGTCATCTCCTGTACTGTCCGCAGTCTCTGGTCATCCCTGTACTGTCCGCAGTCTCTGGTCATCCCTGTACTGTCCGCAGTCTCTGGTCATCCCTGTACTGTGTCCGCAGTCTCTGGTCATCCCTGTACTGTGTCTGCAGTCTCTGGTCATCCCTGTACTGTGTCTGCAGTCTCTGGTCATCCCTGTACTGTCCGCAGTCTCTGGTCATCCCTGTACTGTGTCCGCAGTCTCTGGACATCCCTGTACTGTGTCTGCAGTTTCTGGTCATCCCTGTACTGTGTCCGCAGTCTCTGGTCATCCCTGTACTGTCCGCAGTCTCTGGTCATCCCTGTACTGTTAATTAGTTTGCACTACTGTATGAGTTGTTTTTTCTAAACCAAAAGCTCGATATTCAGGTTTCATTGCAGTGTTGGCACTTTGAAAGAAATAAGTTGGTTTTGGGTTGCAGTTTGGGCACTCGGGCTCAAAAAGGTTCACCATCACTGATATAGTAGGTCTTAGCAGGGGTTCCCTGAGACTGGAAAGTTATTTTAAAGGTTCCTCTGTGCTGAAAAGGTTGAGAAAGGCTGCTGTACCCTGTATCTTGCTGCTTTGTACCTGCCTCTCCCCCCATTTTTGGTTCCCCCTTCCAATCTGTTCCCCACATCTCCAGTTTTCCCTGCTCTTCTGTGTTCCCCATTCTGTATACAGTTAATTTGTGGGCTTTCTGTTTGTTAGTTGTTTGTCAGGTATTCTGTCACAGGGTTTTTGGTTCGCTTATATTTTTATATTTGCTCTGTGCTGGTTTTTGGATGGATTTTGTTTTGCTGTAAATAAATCTCACTTAAAGCATATACAGTCTGGTCTCTGTTTCCTGAGTGTAGCCACGTAGATCTGGCTGCTGATTCCTGACAACTGCAGAGAAGGAAGCGGTGATATTAGCACCTCACTGATTCCTTCAGTAAACTACATAGAGGATGTTGTTTGACCGACAGACTTGAAAAGAAGCTCTAAGTTAGTTTATTGGTGGCCTGATATAAGCAGACTCACATCCTCTTACATTTACTTACCTCTGAATCTGTCCAGGTTCAAAAAGCACTCTTTTACCTTCTTCAGACCTAAACATTGCAGATCAGAGGTAATCAGTTGTAAACTGACTCAGGTCTGAAAAGCTCAGTTTTTAAATGCAGCAAACGAAGGTGGTGTCTGATCCCTGAATGGTGACCCCTCCGGCTTTCTAACCTACTCCTCTCCCCCCTTCCCCTTTTCTCCTTCCTCCTTCCCTTTTGCCCCTTGTTGCCAATTCTATCTTTTCTTTGCAAATGGCTACTCCCTTTACTGAGGAATGTAATGACCCTTTATCCTTTTTGTGATAAAGATGTGCTATTGCTACATCTAGACTTGAATTATTTCCTTAAGGCCAGATTTCTCCACTATTCTTTTTTGTTGTGTTCTATGTGATCATTATATGACAAGCTTAGATTACTTGCATCACTTAGGCTAGATTGAACTCAGGATATTAGGCATACCTAGCTAATCCTACAGCACAGATTTACCAGATATGTTGCTGTAGTTGAGAGCTTTGGTTTGCTTGTCCTTTCTTTTTGATCGGTTCTACATCCTGTGGGATTGTTCCTTCACCAGTTTATTTATGCTAGCTAATGGTAATATTGATGCGATAGCTATGGCTTATTCAAGTAATGGTTTTAGTTTATGATCCACCATGTTTTTGTTCAATCCTAGGTAACCCATATGACCATAAATAAAGGGATTTTTTTTTTAAAAGCAGCAAACAAATGTGCAAGCGTTCTGTATATTGTATATCATCATTGTGTTGAGTAGAGAGCCATATATTGCGCATTCACTGCAACTTCACCCTTATTAATAAAGAACAGGAAGTGTCTCTGTTTGTTAACCCCCCTGGCAGTATTCCCGAGTGTAGCTCGGGGTAAAGTTTCAGCACCACAAGCGGTAACCTCGAGCTACACTCGGGAATACCTTGCAGCATTGCTCCGGGATCTCTTCTGCACTTACCTTTTCCTGCGCTCCCGCGATGTCCTCCCTGAAGTATCTCCGGCAATGTCCTCCAGCTGATGCTGGCATCTGTCTTCCGGGCTCCGTTCCCTGCGACGTCAGGACGTACGGGGACGGAACTGGCGGGAAATTTTAAAATTTTAAAAGTGACATTCATTAAAGTCACTAAAATCAGATAGTATTCCATTACTTTATCAAACCATTTCACATACATTTTTTCCCGAGTGCTTTGTCCTGTGCTCTGTCTGCATTTTTACTGTTCTTTCTGCCTTGAAACTGAGAAACATCCATGGCGTCCAAAAAGTGTTCCTTTAGGTCAAAAGCGGTTTTAGACCGGCTAGAGAACAGCGATAGTAAATTAGAACTACTTGCAGAATTGAGTGATAATGATACGTGGGGAAATTCGTCATCAGACACTGAAAACGATTTTGCGACTTTTCTCAGTGATGTGCAAACGTGGCGCTCTATTTCAAATTTCAGTGTTTTTGGTTTGATTATATTATTGAATTAAATGTATTATTATTATTTTAAGATTTTTTATGATTATTTATTAAATTGTAATTTATGATTTCTTCTTTCAAATTTTAACATACCTGGAATGTTTACTAGACTCTTGTTCGGACAGATTTCAGTGAGTTATTCCTAAAAATTACAAGCCTACAATAAAAAAACTACATATATCCATGCAAAAAAATGTACCGCTTTGAGCACAGAAATATGGACATAATCAGACCGCTAGGGAGGCTACAATAAAGATTTTCCATCCACCAGTGCAGTTCCATTTAGCTTCCAGAAGAACACCAATGAAGTCCTCCATTCTCCCTTTGATACACATATGCCTGTAAGTTCTTTCATTGTTTTTATTAAAGTCACATACATAGTCTGATCACATTTAAATGTATTCAATGTGATCTGTAGGTAGCTGTTTGCAAGAAATGTGTTCTTTGTATGCATTTGTAATAGACATGTGTACAAACATATTGTATTTTCAGTTTATGTTATTGTATTGCAGTTTTACAGAACTATTCACAGAAGTAAATTCAGTTTGGAATTAAATACAATGCTGCTTCTGTCAGTTTTGTTAGCTAGCTGTCAGCTTAGCGTTAGTAGGACAGCATAACAAGACTGTAACAAAAGAGACATTTATGCTCCGATTCAGCATCTCTTCACAAATCCCCTGCTGATCAGATTTGACACTAGCCATGTGAAAGGGACCTAGCACTGAAAGTGGTGTTTCTCTCACAGCTTTGTTATCTGAAAGATGTACAAGAATCACAAATGGTGGGGGGCAGAATTAAGAATCCTCTGTCAAATTCCTTGAAAGGTAAATCCTTGTGCCCTGCTGATTCTCAGGAATAAGACAGCTAAAGAGGTATCAAACCCAAAAACAAAAATTGAATATAATGCATCCTACCAATCCTTTGTGTGGTAGCTACATTAAGTTTCCTTTTTTAGACCTTTTTACCTCTATTTTTACCTGGTGATCCAGCCAATAACACAATTCCTGTCTTAAGGTATCTGCAATTTAATGGAGAAGCAATGGAGACACCCTTGGACAGCAGCATCGTCAATCTGGGGAGAGGGTAGTGTTAGATGTACTAGCAGATTTAGATGGACTTTACAACAAATTTAATCCAAACTCCAGATAACAATGTATAATCAGTTACAGCAAAAGAGATGACCATTGTAAGCACCCCTGTCAGTGGTAAATGGTGAGTCTCAACCTTCTAGCTGCCAGTTTTGCTGGACAGCTTGGTCTGTTAGCCTAAGAAAAGCCTAAATACTAATGCAGCCACCACATACCGCATCTATGAATTGTTAACCTGGAATATATACAGGGGTTGGATAAAATTATGGAAACACCAGGTAAAAGAACACAATCATTGCCTAATATGGTGTTGAACCACCTTTGGCATCCAAGAAAGCCTGAATTCACCTGGGAATTGACAAATATAAGTCTTGAATGGTGGATAATGGAATATGATGCCACTCTCCATGCAAAATGTGCTCGAGTTCTCGCAGAGATGCCAGAGGTGGAAAACGAGCCCAAACCTTGTACTCCAAAGTTGACCATGATATTTTTCTTGAGGTCCGGCAACTGCATCGCCCAGGGAAGGTGCAAGACTTCATCTGCATGCTCATCAAACATCAATTTTGACAACACTATTCACTGTGTGAATTGGAACATTATTGTCTTGGTACATGGTGCTGTCTTCTGGAAAAAAATGTCTGTACCATGGGAGGCACATGGTCTGCCAAAATTTGAACATATTAGCTGACAGTAACTCTACCTTTCAAGGTGATGATGGGGCCTGCAGAATAGCTAGATACAGCTGCCCAAACCATAATTGCGCCACCAAAATGCTTTACCTTTGGCACAAGACAGTCCTAGTCTTAAGCTTGGGACAGCGTTCACCAGCTTGATTCCTCGGACCATATTACAATTTTCCATTGATTGATAGTCCATGATTTATGCATGTTACAGCACTCTCTCCTCTTCTGAGCATCAGTCACTAGTGGTTTGGCAATTGCAGCTCACTAGTGACTGTTTTGCTTATGGAGTTCCTTTTTGTGGACACAAACTTTGGAAAACTAAGATTGAGCTCTGAAGTCACTTTTGCAACAGTTGTTTTCTTATTCCATGTCACACTCCAATGTCCTTTTGTCTCTGTCGGTAAGTTGACCGTGTTTACCACGCTTATGCTTATTATTATGTTTTCCCAGAAACTGTATATTTATTTATTTCAGGTACTTATAAAGCGCTGTCCATTTACGCAGAGCTTTACACATATGTACAGTATATATATTGTACATTCACATCAGTCCCTAATCGTCAAGGGGCATACAATCTACGGTCCCTAACTCACATTCATACCTACACATACTAGGGCCAATTTAGACAGGAGCCAATTAACCTACCAGCATGTCTTTGGAATGTGGGAGGAAACCGGAGTACCCGGAGGAAACCCATGCAGGCACAGGGAGAACATGCAAACTCCAGGCAGGTGGTGCCGTGGCTGGGATTCAAACTGAGGACAATAGTACTGCCAGGTGGAAGTGCTAACCATTTAGCCACTGTGCTGCCCACAGCATAACCTACTGTCACAAAGGTACCAGCCAACTGGGCACCAACAATTTGCCATCTTTGAAACTCAGTAAGCTCTAACATGATTACTAGCAGCGTATGCAGTGAATGATGAAAGTCAGGCTCCCCATCTGTTAGCTAAGTGTCTCATCACACAGCAAAGCAAAAGAATGTTGCATCACTTCTGCTTTGAACGCGAAACATGTTATCAATTTCACACCTGCAAATCATGTTGTGTTTCCATATTTTTGTCCAACCCACATTTTGGGTTATCCCTAGAAAAGTAATAGAGGGGAAATATTCCAATGGGGGCACTAGTTTTGGAGACCATGGAGTCCCCTAGGGATTCCTTTAGTTTGCAGGGATTTCCTCTCACTTCCTGTTTTGGCTAAGGGACGTAAAGGGAATTCTCTCCCATGGTCCTTAGATAGTAAAAAATAAAATGACAGGGGTTATAGCCCTCCCTTACTCTATACAAAATGAAAAAAAACGTTTTGCCCTTAGTTCTACTTTAAATTTGCAAATAATAAAAGGACCATGTTATCCTGGATGCTATAGGCTGCAGTAATTTTGCACATTGTTTTTTAATGAATACATATGCATATTTAAGTTACTATGTACTATTTTTCATAATAATAAACACTTCAAAAAAGGGCTCATATGAGGTTTATATACTTGCTGACCTGAAAAACTATAAATCATATGCTTAAAATTGTTAAAATAAAATATATACAACACAAATAGAGCAGTCTCAGCAAATTGAGACATAACAGGCTACAGATTAATAGGCCAATATTCTAAAAGCATACAAAATCCATATTGGTATTGATTCTTATAAATTTGTAACTAATCATTCTTATGTGTCCTGCACTGCAAATCACAGAAGATTATTTGCTGATGGCAAACCTTTTGATCAATAAAACTTATGATGTAATGCAGATTGCCAGTAGAAAATGGCTGTATTGCTAAGTACACAACTCATTCATTGATGATAACAGAAAAAGAAAACTATACTTAAGTGATAATTCTATCTTTAAATGGACAATAAACTAGGCAAGGATGCAGATCAATCTGTGCAGGTTTTGTATCATATTACTTTATGTATGCTTGAACTCAAAGCATAGCAGGCCTTAGAGAAACTCTGCCACTTTGGTCATTCAGGGCAAAAAGATGATGTATCTTAGAAGCCTACCCCCAAACCACTTACAGTCAACTCATCTTTTTCTCTGATGCTTCTTCCTCTGTTGCAGCCACCACAAAATAGAATTTGCCTGGCCAATATTGGCCCTGCATGCTGGGCTCTAATTGGTTTTGTGGCTGCCCTGTTTGTCTACCTAGAATGAAACATGACTTCTGTTAGAGCTACCTGCCCACATTCTACTTCTGGAGATCGGTGGACTGTGACATTGCTGTGTATTATGGAATTACTGACTGTAACAAAATGTATTCCTAGATAACATATAAAGAATGCTTGTGCCTGGGTCAGGGAGTCACTATTTTTGTAAGCTGTCTGTAGTTTTAAAGAGACTCTGTTTAAAATAAAAACTCTGTCACTTAGCCCATTCTCCTAAATGAGCAAAGTGAGTCATACTTTTCATCTTTTAAAATTCATTACATGTTCAGTTGGAAAAATTCTATTTGGCCTGGAGTAAGGAGTTTGAAAGTGCACTGAAACACCAGTTTATGAATAATTAAATAGGTTCACTGAACTCTAGAGTACAATATTTTTTTTTTAACAGAAAACCTAAGAACAAGAAGTTGCCACCATGGAGGATTTGGGCGGGTGCAATAGTGTGCATATGGTTTTGTGCGATTTTGTGTGTCCTACACGTGAAAATTGCACAAAAGAAGTGCAAAACCTTTTTTTTTAAAATGGTACCTGTTACTTTGTTAGATGTACTGGGGTGTCATTAAGAATTAATCACACTGCCCTGTGTCTGCAAAAGGGATGCACTTTTTAGTGAATGTGCACAGTTTTGTGTGTGTTCCTGCAACTCACCAATGTGAACCTAGCCCAACACAGCAATAGCCTTAAAGGAAACCTCTCAAAAGAAAATCAAGGACTTTGCCATTGCTGACCTCCTCCCAAAAATGCTAGTTACCTACTTGTTACATTGATCCTTTGGCTTCAGTACTTTAACCTCTTGATGCTGGCCAAATGCAGGTATGCAGCCCTGTTAAACAACTTACTGTCCTGTGTGTGTGCTCCCTGCACACTTCCAGCATGGCAGGGATCAGTAAGCACCCGATGCATACTTGCAATTGGGAGCTTTTCTGATCATGTGACCACTGTGACAGCCAATCACAATGATCGCATGGCCGGAATGCCTGCCTCCACCTCCCAGCTTTTAGAACCTTTAAGGCGGTTGGCGCAAAGGGGTTAAATTCACTGTCCCAAAGCAATGATCCAGATAAGGATCTCTAATTTTTTGCATACTTGTTCCAGGTCAGTGACCCAGAAAGTATTGAAGATAGTAGGTCAGTATAACTGACAGGCAACTAGCATTTTAAAGGGGAACTTCCCCCTTATCATAAAATTACGACTAAGGTACCTTTAGAAGTGTTTAGTAAGGGCAATCTACATATAGACAGTTAAGACATGCTGGCAGGTTAATTGGCTGCTGTCTAAATTGGCCCTAGTATGCGTATGTATGAATGTGAGTTAGGGACCTTAGATTGTACGCTCCTTGAGGGTTAGGGACTGATGTGAATGTACAATATATATGTAAAAGTGCTGCGTAAATTGACAGCGCTATATAAGTACCTGGAATAAATTAAATAAATAAAATAGATAAGTACAGGTTTTTTTATTCTTTGCATCCCGTAATAATTTATTTCTCCGCATTCTTCTCACAGTGACCATTTTCACTGAGAACAGATTAATCCATTTCCTTTACTTCCTGGAACACTGGCTAGAACTTGGGATCTTCCTCCTGGAACATGTAATAGGAAGTTCCCAGGATGCAACTGTGAGGCTATGGTTACATCACCTGTTCCTCACTCAACCAGGAAGTGGAAAAATAGTCATTGTAAATAACAGCAAAAAAAATTTGTTTAACTAATAAATGTAAGATGATCTCATATCAGAATGCAGAGCTGTATACTGGTGTGATTTTAGTGAAAGGGAAAAGTCCACTTTAAGGAGGTCAATGGCACCTTATACTTTTGTAATGACAGGATTTCTTTAAGGACGATGTCATGCTAGGGATTCTGCCAAGGGGGCATCTCACTTATTTAGGGTAAGAGTATTTACTCTAGCCACATAGAAGTGTTCACGGAGAAGTGTTCATATAGAAGTGTACACGGAGTGCTTCACTATTTCACGTGTTTTCACAATTTCTCACATATTGGTTATTTATGTATATATGGTTTTGATCATTGGATAATTGAGGATAATACACTATGTAGTTTTTATTTTATTTTTTTGGAGGTATACAGTGGAAATGGACGATATTTTTGGATTATTACACTGAATAAAAATTTGGGAAGATTCACTGACACTAAGAGGATTTATTATTTAATTTAGCTTTGTTGCTTACTTAAACAGAACCAGCAAATAAGTGTGTCACCTGCCTGGCTGTGCAGTATAGCAGATGTGTATAACACATGATTGGCTGTACATAATTACGAATCAGTAAACATATATGAAGTTAAGCTGTGTTTTTTTGCCTTATGTTTGGGTTCCTGTTTTAATAATTTCCATTAGAGGTAGTAGTCACCTTTCCTAATAATCTCTCTTAGAAGAATTCGTTTACATGGGAACTACATTTATGTTCAACTGTCTCTGAATTTATAGAGACCAAGTTTTAAAACATTTCCCCTAGAAATGTCTCTAAAAAAATGTTCTGATTTTAGTATGGACTATCTACAGTAATCTGCCTATCTGCCCTAAAGTGTTACTAAACCCACAACAAGTAAAATCAGTCTGTATATGCAGTAAAGCATACTTGTTATACTCACTGCGGAACATCAGGGGTTAATCCTCTGCATTGAGCAAAAAAGGCTGTTTAATCCTGACTTCTCTGATCCTCCCCTTCTTCCACAGTACTCTATCCATCTGCTGATAGAACAGAACCTTGGGGGCAAGCTGCACAGTTTGGTGTGTATTGCTAGAGAGTTTTATTTTTTCTTGGAAGAGTGCATGTGATCAGCACAGGGCCAATCAGCACTGCCCAGATAAAGGGTCAGGGGACAATCAGGAAAGAATGAAAACTCCTCCACAAGCTTTAACCAGTGCTCTGCTGGACACTAATAGAAGTCGCACGACTGCTCTAACTGCTGATGAGAAAAGTTATTTAGCAGTTTATATTTACTAAAATAATTGAACTTCCATGTTCTGTGTACTGTGGGAGACCAGATACAATGAATGCAGGGTCCTGGGTTTAGCAACACCTTAAGTCTCCATGCAGGCCTAGGTTATCACAAGCGTTTTTTTACATCCAGTTTCTGGTAATTGACTAACTAACTCTGCTGGAGGTCTGTTCCAAAGATTTAATTTTCTTTCAGGCTCCATTCACACTTCACGATTTGGAATCATGGGCAGAATTGCTGTGATTGCTGTACAATGCACAATGTGTGTTTGGGTTCCATTAGCCCTTAATGAGACCCCAAACACGATGCAATTCTGCTGAATTTGTCATGTAACAGGATCACATGGATGTCGTTACAAATTGCACCATTCAAAATCACGTAAAGCTTGTCACGTGAAAAAGGAGCAGGTGACAAAGGCGAGTAAATGGGCTGGCCCTATGTGACACACACAAAATCACATACAAATCTCTAAACAAAGTCCACAGAATAAGTAAAATAATACTTTGTAATGTTTGTTTTGAACTTTCATCTTGCTAGTTTGAGGTTAATCCCCATGTTCTTGATTATCGCTTTTTACGTAAAATATTGTCGTCTTGCATGGAAGACGGTATGGAAGCTAATCGGCTAATACAAAAGGGCATTAACTGACGAAGGTTTAGCAGTAAAAAATATTTAGAAAATGAGTTATATGGGCTCCTGCTACTGTCAATCATGGCCAGTGAGCCAATGAGGACAGAGAGGGGGCGGGGCCAAGCCACAGCTGCATGTGTGAATGGACGCTCAGAGCAGTGACGCAGGAGCAAGCCTGTTTGGGTGCCCCAATAGCAAGCTGCTTGTTGGGGGGGCAATCAGTAGGAAGGAGGTACCAGGAATGCCGGTGGGGGACCCAAGAAATGAAGGATCAAGTCTGCCCTGTGCAAAACCACTGCACAGAGCAGGTAAGTATGACTTTTTTTTATATTGCTTTTATTATCACTTTAAAAACAAAAACATTCACATATTTCACAGAATGTACTTTCTGTCCATGTTTCACCAGTGTAATATCCCTGGTTGCACTTGTTACATTGAATGAAGTGCACCATATTACTGGAGGTGCAGCTGCATGATCTGGTAATATTGAAGGTTCCTTTTGAGTTTGTGGCACTTTTAAATTGGTTGATGCGGCTGCACAGTTTGCAGAATTTATTGTTGCTAGGTGTTGATCCATTATTTGAAGCCCTCTAATCAGAATTAAGTTTCCTGCTGCCTACTATATGTCTGAGTTTAGGTGGTTACCTGAGGGCCAGCATTGGAGGTTGTTGGAAGACTTCTTTCAGCAATTCATCCCCTGCTATGCTTGGTTACGGCCCCTGGATTATCTTTCCTATTTCTAGTGTTGAACTACATGGTATTACTAGGGTAAATAGTTTTTTGTTATTTTTTCTCTTTATGCTGTAGAACAGGGGTCAGCAACCAGTAAATCTCACCCAGGTGACTGGCAGATCACATTTAGGGTTTGCTGGCCCGCCATCCCAGAGCATCAGAGTGCAATGCAGAGGGACTACTTATAACATTGGAGCTGTAGTAGAGAGCAAGAGCTGTATAAGCCGATGTCTCATCTGTAGTACTTGCTCCTATACCGTGTCATGGTTGGTGGGTGTAGCACCTGCCAAGCATGACCCATTCAAGTGAATGAGACCATTATGCAAGTACCCTGCATCTTGTGCAGTACAGCAAACAAGGGGTTAAACAGGCAGCGGTGTGTTGCTTTCTCACCACCTGTTTTAACCCCTTGCATCTCGCAGAAGGATGCAGTTACGGGGCACTTGCAGAGTGGTCCCATTTACTTGAATGGATCTTGATTGACAGGTGGTAGCACCCACCAAAAGCAACAGGGGGTGTAATTCCTGCTGTGGCATGTGTACATCTTTAGCTGGTACCTCAACATCTAAAGGAGGTAGGGATTGGGGATGGTAAAACCGTGACTCAACCACAGGGTGTAAGGGTGAGATGACCTGATCGCTGAGTTCTCACAGCCGCTCTGGGCAGAGAGCGGGACTGTCAGTCACTGTTCTCTGCTCAGCCCCCTCAGTGCTCAATGGACTGCTGGGCTGTGGAGGGGGAGGGAGCGGTTGGCTCAGGCTCTCAGCACTTCACCGAGAGGCTGAAACAGGTACCACTCCAGATTCTGGGGTGGATCCAGACTTTGAAGTTGGAATCTTTCCCCAGCCTGGACTGGCTCAGTGACATCAGCCAACAGCGGACATCAGCCGTCAGCTGAAAACAGGTCACAGGAGTGCAGAATGAACTGCACTCCTGTGATCCACAGGAGAATTAAAACCAAAAGAGCTTTGGCTGTACTTCTGCATTAAATCATGTGTGAGGAGGTGACACAGTGCCCGGTGATCTTTGACTTCTCCCATGTTGTTTAGGTTGCCTACAAATGTTCTTCCTGTTGGGTCTGATGTTATTCAAAGGGTACATGAGGTGTATGAAAGTAACTGGCTCTCTACACATCCTCTGCAGCTTGGGTCTGTTAAAACATATTAGGGTATAAAGACAGCTCTTCAAGAGTTAAAATGGCACAGAGTAAAGCAAGTAGTTGCCAAGGGTAACAGAGATCTAGAAACCAGCACAAGCAGCCCATTGTGAAGTGTTTGTGCTTTACAGCAGTGTTTGTGCTTTACAGCAGTGTTTGTGCTTGTACAGATGGATTTGTTGCTGTAACCTTTCTTCTGAAAAGATTCTGTTAGTTCTCTGAAACGTGTATTTCTGTCTCCTGGGTTAGAGCATATCAGGTGATATCTAGTGGCCTGGCGATGTATAATAGCCCATATGGTGTGTTGGGGGTGGAAACTGTAACTGTGGAGATAGTTGTATAGGTCAGTGGGTTTTCCGTGTGCGTGTGTGTGTGAAGGGGGGTCTATCTGCGGTGTTATTGGGTTCTTCTGGGCTATGCTAGGCACTGTAGGCGGGGCCACTCACCCTGTATATGGGGTAGCTTTGCTGTGTCGTGCTCAACAATGCCCCAGGACAAGGTGAGAACCACTTTCAAGTAAAATCAAACTAAAGGTAGTCCTCCAACTTAGAGATGGCCTTACACCATGTACACTAAGTAAATAAACTGAACTCCAGTTAACTCCCTGATACCATGTCAATGCACACCTTGACTGTAACTATTTGTGTTTAGGAGAGACAAGCTGAACCTATGCCCAGTTCATCTGTCCAGCATATCTTTGTCACCTCACTCCCAGTGACAGAATGGAGTCCCGCCATGGACTTAGTGAGGACCTTATATGTGCAGTTTGTGTTCTTACTTTCCTGTACAAGGCAGCCAGGTTGAGGGCCTTCATGACACTGATCTGCTCCCATTACTATGAGAGAGGGACCACTAGGGGAGGGAGTACCAGAGCAACTCACCTCGCCTGGCAGGGATACCACACTTCACAATGGGCTGCTTGTGCTGGTTTCTAGATCTCTGTTACCCTTGGCAACTACTTGCTTTACTCTGTGCCATTTTAACTCTTGAAGAGCTGTCTTCATACCCTAATGTGTTTTAACTGACCCAAGCTGCAGAAGATGTGTAGAGAGCCAGTTACTTTCATACACCTTATACACCCTTTGAATAACTTCAGACCCAACAGGAAGAACATATAAAGCTGTACTGTAAACTTGGCATGACAGTTAAACACAGAGCAAAACGCCCTTTCCCTAACTAAACCTGAATCTATGGGTGACTGACCCAGAATACTGGCACAGGTAGAGCCCATATCGGCAAAGTCCATAGTAGTGGTATCGCATATTCTGGTGTCCTCAAGGCTCAAGGCTCATCCAGGCTCTCAGATCCAGACCGTTGTCCCTTTTATATTCGCACAGGACTGGTGGGTCGGTCCCAAAAAGCTTGTGAATTAAACCAGGAATGGCAGAAAATATGTTAACCCCTTCCCCTTGGCTAGGGCAGTGAAAGATAACTGGCTTACAGTAGGCAACCTGCCTATATGTATATGAAACAAAAAGTAGGGAACACCCAGAAAGCTTGTCCTGATGTAAAATGTAATTGTTCAAAAAAGACAGTGCACAACCAGTGGTTGTCATTTAAAGATTCACACAAACAAATTTCATATTTTGCAACATATGGTATTTGTGCGTTTTACATAAATTACAAGTTGCAAGTAACATTTTTCAGATCAGATATACAGGTATTAAGCCATTATAACTTTATACTTACTGTATAAGCCTGGAGTACATGCTCATTTAGGTTACATTTACATGTTTGCTTTGGCACAGTATTCAGCAAAGTATATCTTAAATAGCAATAAATGTTACAGCATATAAAATGCATCTAAAATATATCTAAAATATACCATACCCCAATGACATATAAAACCCACAAAGGTGTGAAGGCAGCCAAGTGTTTTGATGATCTGTCAATGTTTGTAAAATCTAGAAAAAATATAATTACTAGGTATGCTTATATACAGGAACACACCTTGACTGTTTCTTCCTTTGGTCTTTTGATACAAATTATTTTCCTTAATCCTGGTCTTATTGTGCTTCAATTAATATATATGAAAGGTGTACTTTTAATTATTTCACCTGGCTTAAAATCTAATTAAAATACAACAGGCAATTAAAATGTAAAGCTGGCTTTGAAACAAAACTAAAATTGCAATGCCAAGATGTGTCCTTATAGCACAGGTTAATGTCAATCAAAAAAGGTGTTGGTGATACAGTGAACTTTTTTTCCACCTACAGCCACCTTTGCTTAATTATTATTATTATTATTATACTGTGGTTACGCCTGTTTTTGTAAAATACTTTTGATTATACAGATAATCAGTTCTGATGTTCAAACATGGTTTTGTTGCTTCAATAGTATACTGTATATGTATGATCTATTAAACCAAACCATTGTGCTCATCTAATAATATATTTTATTAAAGCTGAGCTCCAGTCATACTCTAAAAAAATAAAAGTCAGCAGCTACAAAATCTGTAGCTGCTGATTTTTTAAAAACAGCCACTCACCTGTCTTTCGATCCCATGGTGTCCTTCCATAGCCCATTTCACCAGCCGTCTGGTTTTCCCGGTGCTGTCATAGTGTGGGCACCCAGCTGTGACAGCTTCACAGCCAGGTGCCCACTGTATATGCGTGAGTAGCACTGCACTTTCTGGGACCTGTCACGTGTCCCAGAAGACTACGGGGAGGGAAGGGGGGAGGACAACCTCTGCTTCCAATCGCCTAAGAGATCTCAGTGGAAGTGGGAGTGGGTACCTGTCAAATTCGGGTACCCACTCCCCCCCCCCTGCTCCCCCAAGGTGCCAATCTTTAATGGGGAGTGGGGGACCAATCTTTAAAGTAGAACTTCCCTTTTTAGTTGGAGCTCCACTTTAAGATAAATATACCTAAACCATCAAAGCAATTCATTAATCAGTGAAACTCACAAAAGTTATCAGGTAAGGATTAACACACAAATGTTGCACATATATTACTATAACACCATCAATATGCACCATATGGCCAAAAGTTTGCAGGCCATGACCATCAAACATAGTGAACTTGCTTGATATCATATTCTAAAACCATGTTCATTAATATGGGGCCTTTAACGCCATCACCACCACAATTTATGACTCAACTCTAGAAAGGCTTTTTAGAGTTTGAATTTGTGACCATTAAGCCAAAAGAGATACAGAATCTGAATAGGAAGACCTGACATGCATTCAGCAATCCATTCCTTCCCAAAGATGTTCAATAGGGTTGGGGACAGGGCTATATGCAGTCTTTTTGCAGGCCTCCACAACAAACTTCTACACTTGCATTTAAATTTTAGAAAATGGAATAACATTTCAGTGATACCAGTATTAGAGATGAAGTCTTGTCCTTTAAAGAAGAAGTACAGCCTAAGCTTTTTTGACTGTACTTCTGTGGATCACAGGAGTGAAGTTCTTTCTGCACTCCTGTGACCTGTTTTCAGCCGATAGCAGGCTAAAGTCAGCCAATCCAGGCTGGGGAGAGATCCCAAGTTTAAATTCGGGATCCACCCAGATATCTGGACATGGCTCAGCTTCTCAGTGAACCACTGAGAGCCTGAGACAGCCGCTCCTGTCCCCTCAACAGTGCAGCACTCCTGTAAGGGCTGAGGGGGGGCAGAGCAGGGATCCGGTGACTGATAGTCACCAGCTCTCAGCTGATCACTCAGTTCTCAGTGAGTAGTGAGCAGTCTTTCATCACTCAGGCTTCCCAGGCTTAGAGACAGTGGGGGACAAATGCAGCATCCACCTAGGTAAGTATAATTTCTAAAAGTAAAAAATAAACCTTAACTTTTCTTTTAATCCCTGATCATAGGGCTTAAAGTTGGATCTCCATAGTCACAGCATAGTTTCATATAAAAAAAAAATCAGTAGATAAAAAAGCAGTGTCAGACGTTGTAGCTCAACCTCGGCAATGGAATCGTAAATCCTACTTATACATATTTAAATTAAAATTGACAATTGACAGTATAGTAAATTCACATTATTAGGATAAGCTATGAAAATCAGGAGATGCTTTTATAATCAGATCCTATTATATTAAACATTATTATATGCATCTCTCATAGGCACATCTTTTAGAGATGCATATATAGTGAGCTATATTAACAAAAGCATATTCATGTTAATTATTAACTCAAAACTGTTTTACCTATTTAGATTAAAAAAAAACTGACAAAAAGACACAAAAACATATTTGCTGATCCCAAAAGCATATTCATGTTAATTATTAGCTCAAAACAGTTTTACCTATTTAGATTTAAAAATAAAACTGCCCAAAAGACGCAAACATTTACCAGACTTACCTAACACACTGGGCTAATATTGAATCGTTTTTCTTCTGGACTGCATCCTGGGAGGGTCTTTTTTTGTGTGCCCACATCACTGCCTGGTGACATGAATACCTTTCACTGGATGATCAGCGGGTCCTCGCTGGGTCCTGAAGGGTGTGCTGACATCACAACAAAGTGTAGGTATTGATTGCAGCAATAATTGCAATAACAGTTCAGCACTATTCTCACTTGTATAATGTAAATCAAATATACTGTCCTATTAGTTGAACAGTCCATGCAATAAAACCTTTATTCTGCGATCTGTGATTTTCTTCCTCCTGTGTTTATTCACCAGTTAGGTTGTGCTTTCACCTAATTTTTTTGACCTTACACTCAAGTATGGTCAATTAATGCCTTAAAACATGTATATCCTCCAATAGTCAACATTAGTAGTGTTACACACAGGGGTAGGCAACCTGCGGCTCTCTAGCTGTTATGGAACTACATTTCCCATGAGACATTGCCAAATTGACAGTTACAGCTATGACTTGCAGAGGCATGATGAAACTTGTAGTCCTGCAACAGCTGGAGATCCGCAGGTTGCCCACCCCTGCACTAGAAGAACAGAAGATTTGATTTACATTATACAGTACAAGTTAGAATAGTGCTGCACTGTTATTGCAATTATTATCAAAGTACATTTGTTATGAGAGTGTGTTAGAGCGCTGGCAGCTGTTCACTAAGTTAAAGTATACAGTACACATAGCAGCTCACAAAATACACACATTTAGTTATGGATTGAAGCAAGGTGTGTACATGGATTCCACCGGAATCAGCAGTTTTTACTTCCAAAAGAGGTACCAAGCCCAATTAGCATGAGGGTTGGGAACAGGCACATGCTATAGTTCTTAATGATCTCTGGTACCAAATATTCATATTTTCTACTCTGCATGGAAATTATGTAAAAAGTGTTGCATGGTTGTTTCTACTGATTTCAACAGCTCTTAATTTAAAATATCTTACTATTTAATTGAACTGAAGTTCGTGTTTTATTTCTCTGCTATGTAAACAAAATTAAATTTTGATTTCCATAGCACAGAGCAGTATGGATTGACAAGCTAGGAAACATATTTGATTATAATTACTTTGAAGTGAAACTCCAGGCTAAATACACACTGGAAATAGGTGTATCTATGCAGTTTGACCTAGCAAAGAATTTGTAATTTTGGTGAACCATTCTTGTGATACATACACCTCTGCTATTCAGGAAGAGAACTTTTCTTCTCTCTGGTTCACTGCTTCCTAGGCTAGCTCCTTTCTCATTGCACAGTGGTGATTATGCTGATTTTCTACCCAGTAGGGAAACTGGAAGTACAAGTTGATGCAGAAGACTCAGGAAGCTGAATTACCTATTCCGTAGCTATGCAAGTCTGGCTGTGCATTTTGGACAATGTGCATTAAATGTACGGGATTACAAATCCTGTGTTTTGCTTTAGTGCTTTTGATATTTTTGTTGCCAGGTCCCAAGAATGTATGGGGCCTTTGATAAAAGAATGTACATGAGATCAACAGCTAAGGTCTGTTGAAAGTGTACTCTTCTTTTGAAAATTACATCTTTTCAACTCTTTATAACCTTCAATTGAGTTCTTCCTCTCTCCATATTGCACAAAGTCCATTGTCTACTGTGCAGAGTGCAACTCTTGAAAGCCTGGGGTTCTGGGTTCATGGAGTAACTGAAGATGAAAACATCTTCTAGATATCTGTGCCTCTATTTTGAATGCTGTTACCATGACCTCTTCCATTTCTATTGTGATAAAAATGTATTCAGTAGGCGTTCATTGTCCATTCGTATTGTGCTGCACAAGTAATCCTTTCTTTAAGAGTGTCCATGCTATTAAGATGTGAATATTATTAAATATTGAAGTTCTTTGAAGACAAACAGCTTATGATGTGCTTACTAGGGATGGGTGAATCTGCCCAGATTCGATTCCCTGGAGGTTCGTTGAATCCTGCATTAAATTCACACAACCCAAACTTATTTGCAAGCTCTATTAAACTGTATAGGGGCAAATCCTGCGGTTAGTTTTCAACAAATTTTAAGGCTAATAGTCAATCTATTGTCAAAAAGGGCATTGGGAGGTGGAAACTGCCATGGGGGACATTTAACAAAACAAAGAAGTAATAAAAATGCAATATACTGGAGAGACGGTTCTTTAATTATACCTTAGTAAATTATATGCTTGGGAGATTACTTAAAACTGTATGTAAAATATGACTTTCAAGGACAGTGTCACAACATATTCTGACAACATATATTTTGGAATAATTATTTATGCATAGTTATTTTTAATTTTTACAGTTACAGTTACTTGGAGGGGCTGGGCATGACTCAGCTGTCTTGGTCCATGTTGGAACCAATGACAGAATACATGGAAGGTAGAGCCTCCTTAAGAAACAATTGAAAGAACTAGGCTGCAAGTTGAAGGGAAGGACCACCAAGGTGATGTTCTCTAAAATATTACCTGTGCCATGCGCAACACAGGAAGGACAGGGGGAGATTAGAGAACTGGGTTTCTAGAGCACTGGCCTGACTTTTCATTGGGGTGCAACCTATATGCTAGAGATGGTTTGGACCTAAATGGAAGGAGGTCTGCTGTGATGGGGGAGAGGTTTATGGGATGGCTGGAGGTATATTTAAGCTAGGATCGAGGGGGAGGGAAAATTAAATTATAATGCGGCAGATAGATCAGACAGGGGTCAGTCCTTCTTGGTGGGTGGAATAGGGAAAAATGGGGGAAGGACTATGGCAGGTGATAAGAATGTTCCCATGTTACAAAAAACCATTGCAATTGATATAATTTGTGTGAAAATAAAAAAACATGCAACATACATGTACAAAAGGTGTCAATGAATTAAAGTGTTTGTTCACCTTGAAGCTTTGGTGCATGAAGAAAACTATGATTTAATTGGTATTGCTGAATTTTGGCTTCATTCTTCACATGACTGGGCCATTAATATTCCTAGCTATGTTCTCTTTTGGAGAGACAGGGTAAAAAGGAAAGGTGGTGGTGTCTGTCTCTTTGTGAGAAGTGATCTCAAAGATAGAGTGAAAGAAGACCTAGTTGATGGAGAATGTGATGAGGCTGAAGCATTATGGGTGAAACTGCACATGGGGATGCGTGCTACAAAGGTGATCGTTGGAGTTTGTTATAGGCCACCCAGTGAACGTTATCATCATGTAAACATTACAATGAAAATAACAGATTATGTAAAAAGGAAATCAAGGCAGCAAAAATTGAAAAGGAAAGACAGATTGCAAAAGATAGCAGGACAAATCCCAAATAATTCAATAATACAATACAATAATACAATAATAGTAAAAAGGTCAGGTCCCAGCATGTAGGCACTTTACAAAATAATCGAGAGTGGGTGACTGGAGATAAAGACAAGGGAAATTTATTAAATACCTTCTTCAGTTCTGTGTATACAAAGGAGCATGGGGGAAGCTCTTGTCCATAATAGGCATGGTATTGACACAGCCCCAGATGATCCACATTGGCTCACAACTGATATGATCCAAAAATATTTAGACATAATAAAGGTGAAAAAAGCACATGGACCGGATGGCATACACCCACGGGTCCTTAAAGAATTGAGCTCTGTCATTTCAAAGACATTGTTTCTAATTTTTAGGGACTCTTTCATGACTGGCATAGTACCAGTGGATTAACATAAGGTCAATGTGGTACCTATATTTAAAAAGGGGTCAAAATCTTTACCAAGTAATTATAGACCTGTTAGTTTAATGTCTATAGTTGGGAAGATACTGGAGAGTTTAATAAAATACCACATAGATGAGCTCTTGCTGGAAAAAAAATATTTTAAGCAACAGACAGCATGGATTCATGAAAGACAAAAGTTGTCAAACAAATCTGATTTCTATTTATGAGGAGGTGAGCAAAACCTTGGACAGAGGGATAGCTGTGGACGTGGTATACTTGGATTTTACAAAAGCGTTTGACACAGTTCCCCATACACGGCTAATGTGTAAGGTAAAGTCTACGGGCCTGGAAAAATTAGTATGTAAATGGATAGAAAACTGGTTAAAAGACCACATTCAGAGCGTAGTGGTGAATGATTCATACTCTGAATGGTCTGGGATCATCAGTGGTGTACCCCAAGGTTCAGTGTCGGGACCCTTACTTTTTAATATATTTATAAATTATATAGGGTCTGAAATTAAAAATCCAATTTCATTCTTTGCAAATGATACCAAGCTGTGCAGTGGAATAACGTCCTTACAGGATGTCTTCAACTTACAAGCTGACCTCAATGCACTGTTTAATTGGGCAACTATGTGGCAAATGAGGTTTAATGTTGATAAATGTAAGAATATGCATGCATCATACATACTGGGGGGGAGGTACAACTGGGGGAATCAATGGTGGAGAAGGATCTGGGAGTTCTGGTAGATCACAAGCTTAATAATGGCATGCAATGCCAAGCTGCGGTTTCTAAAGCGAGCAAAATCCTCTCTTGTATTAAAAGAGGTATAGACTCCAGAGAGAGAGATATCATTTTACCCCGGTACAAATCATTAGTAAGACCTCATCTGGAATATGCAGTTCAGTTTTGGGCACCAATTCACAAAAAGAACATTTGGGAACTGGAGAAAGTGCAGAGAAGGGCAACCAAACTGATAAAAGGCACGGAGGAACTCAGCTATGAGGGAAGATTAACCACATGCCGCCCAGCCACTGTAGAAATACGTTGGCAGGGCGGCACGGCTGGGCAAAACCACGTTTGCAAAACAGGTAGGGGACGCACGCGAGGCGTGCCACCGCCCTACCTGTCCCGCCGATCACGGTCGCAGATGTCAGTCGCCGGGTCACAGCCGGTCGTTACCGGCTGTGTCCCACCGATTAGCAGCAATCACTGACAGAGAGCAGGGCTGTAGTAGCTCTGCTCTCTGTCAATTCCCTGTCAATTCTCTCCCGATCAGCTGTCCCCCGTTCAGTACACACCCCCGACCCCTAGTAAAACACTCCCCTCACACAGTTAACCCTTTCAGTAAATAAAAAAGTTAACCCCTTCCTCCCCAGTGCCATTAGTACAGTGTCAGTGTTTTTTTTTTTGCACTGATCACTGTATTGCTGTCACTGGAGATGTCAGTGACCGCAAGTCAGTTCCCCCCCAGTGTCAGAATGTCTGCCGCAGTTCTGCCATAAGTCGCTGATCGCCGCCATACGTCACTGATTGCCACCATAAGTCGCTGATTGCCGCCATTATTAGTATAAAAAAAATTTAAAATCCCAGTATCTTTACTGCCATTTGTAAACGCTATAACTTTCACGTAAACCAATTAATTTACATGTATTGGGGGTTTTTTTTAGCAAAGACATGTCGCAGAATGCATTTTGGCTGAAATGTATGACGAAATTTGATTTTTAAATTTTTTTTACTGTACATGTTTTATAGCAAAAAGTCCAAAATATTGGTTTTTTTTCTCAAAATTGTCAGCATTTTTTTTTTATCGCGCAAAAAATAAAAAATGCACAGGTGATCAAATACCACCGAAAGAAAGCTCTATTTGTGTGAAAAAAAGGACATAAATTTCATTTATGTACCGTATTGCATGACCGCACAATTGTCCATTAAACTAGCGCAGCGCTGTACAGCAAAAAAATGGCGTAAATTGCAGTATCTATACCATAGTTTGTAGACGCTATAACTTTCACACAAAGCAATCAATATACACTTATTGGGATTTTTGTTTACCAAAAACATGTAGCAGAATACATTTTGACCTAAATTTATAACTAACTTTGAGTTTACTATATATTTTTTATAGCTGAAAGTAAAAAATATTGTTTTTCTTCAAAATTTTTGGTCTTTTTTTGTTTATAGCATTAAAAATAAAAAGTGCACAGGTGATCAAATACCACCAAAAGAAAGCTCTGTTTGTGTGAAGAAAGGGACGTAAATTTTGTTTGGGTGCAGCATTGCATGACTGCGCAATTATCAGTTGAATTAGTGCAGCGCTGAGTAGCAAAAAGAGGCCTGGTCATTAAGGGGGGTAAATCCTCAGGAGGGCAAGTGGTTAAAGGAATTTCTTGAGAAGAGGAGATTAAGGGGGGATATGATCAACATATGTAAATACATCAGTGATTGATATAGTGAACTAGGTATAGAGTTATTCATCCTGAGGTCATTGCAAAGGACAAGGGGGCTCTTCTTACATCTGGAGGAAAAAAGATTTAATCTCCAAATACGGAAAGGTTTCTTCACAGTAAGATTGCTTTAAAAAGGCCTAGATTCTTTCCTAGATACACATAATATAACTGGATACTAACAATTATAGGTAAAGTTGATCCAGGGAATATCCGATTGCCTCTCGGAGGATCAGGAAGGATTTTTTTCCCCTACAGGAGCAAATTGGATCATGCTTTGCTGTGGGGGGGGGGGGGGAATTGCCTTTCTCTGGATCAACTGTGGGTATAGGATTATAACTTGTTTTTTTGTTTTTTTTATGGTTTAACTGGATGGACGTTTGTCTTTTTTCAGCCAGACTAACAATGTAACTCCGTAATGTGCCCAAAGGGGGACCCGTTAGTAGAGCTCACTAATGCTGGCACCTATCAAGCAGTAATAGGCCTGAATTGATTAATGGAAGTAACAGCCACAACAGATCTTAAAACTATAAGAAAGTTTACTCTATAAAATAGCTAAAGCCCTCAACTTCCTACAAATTGACCAGTGACAAAACAGTTTATTATTATAGCTTGTGAGTTTCTTTTTTTGCAGTACTGCACTGAATTATTTTCAAAGTTTAATAAAATATCAAAACAGAGTGCACAAAACATTTGAAAACCAAAACCCCACATTCCTTCAAACCAATCCCATCTCTATATACCCAATTTTCTCCAAATTTTTCAGGTATACGTTTTGTAAAAATTAGCCAGTGTCAAGACAGTAAGCAAGCACTTGAACAGACCACAAATAGGAAGAGAAAAGGCATGTATTATGTTGCCATACAAATTAGAGTGTGTTATCTGAGATACAACAACCACACACATTGTTCAGTGCCTGGACAGTATGCAAGCATCTTGATTAGGGCGCAACATAAGAGAAAGAGAGACAAGGCACAGTTTATCCTAAAATGGCAACTAGAGTGTATTATGTGAAAGTAAAGAACCACAAATATGGTGCAGTTGCTGGACAGTATGTAAGCAACTTGGTAAGAGCTAACCCAGTGAGGGAAAAATGAGGCAGGTTTTATCGTAAAACAGAAATCATATTCTATTATATGAGATGCAATCACCACAAATATTGTCCAGTGGCTGGAAAGTATGCAAGCAGCTTGATAAGAGAAAAATACAGTATGAGAGCAAGACACAAGGCGAGCTTTATCTCAAAATAGAAATTAGGTTGTATTGTGTGAAAGACAATAGCCACAAATATTGTACAGTGTCTCGACAATATGTAAGCAGCTTAGTAAAGCCATAGAGAGAGGGAGAGAGAAAGATGAGGCAGGTTTTATCTTTAAATAGAAATTAGAGTTATTATTTGAGAAATAGTAGCCACAAATATTGTACATTGCTTGACAGTATGTAAGCAGCTTTTTAAGGCTAAAATGTAAGAGGAAGAGCCGTGTAAGGTTTTATCTTAAAGTTAAAAATTAAAGTGTATTATCTACAAAACAATAGCCACAACTATTGTTCCACATCTAGACAATAGGTAAGCAGCTTGGTTAGGTCGCATTACAAAAAGGAAAGATGAGACAGGTTTTATCTTGAAATACAAATTAGATTGTATTATGTGAGAGACAATAGCCACACACTGTTCAGTTGCCAGATAGTATGTAAGCAGTATATGAGAGAGAGATGAAGTAGGTCATGTGGCAAATCCCTCCTTGGAAAGCCTCCTGTCCCAGTGTTAAGATAGAAGGGCCTTTTCCCCACATCTCATCGCCCAAAATAGAAATGGGATATGGAGATTTTGGGGGGGCATTATAGGAATCTGAATGTCTCCTTTATCTAAAAGGGGAGCCCCCAAATATCTGCTCTCTCCCTGGGGAATAAGTACATTGGAACATTGGTACCCTTTACCCCTTCCGAACAAAGAATTAAAAATAAATAATGACACCCACACCATGAAAAAGTCTTTTATTGACAAAATGTGTAAATAATGTTCCCTTATGAAAATCCATAATCAGTCAAGCCTCCCAGTGATGTAAATCCATCATCTGCCGCTTCAACCCACCACCAGATGAAGTTTTCCCACTACCATGAAGACCTGCCGCCCTGGTCTTCAACAATGTTTCCTCTCTGCACTACTACTGCCTTGGACCCAAACCAATGCCATTCTCTGTTCACAGACTGTGCAAACTGGCTAAAATTGCCCAGCTTGCCAATCAAAATCCCTGGCTGCTGCATGTAAACAAACAGCTGGGTACTCTGGTAGATGTCACTGACTATATGGTATTGGTTTGGGTCCAACGCACATCATGCCTGAACCTGAATTTCATTATAACTATTATATGTCTTTACATGTCCATATGTGATCATCCAAATGACCATTACCTACTGTAATTGCTTTCTTATTGAACATTGAACATTATGAAAGGCTAATATAATAAATCATTATTGTCAATTCTAATGCAACTAGTAATGAAGTGGCAATTAGCTGCTAAGAATTTAGTGCATTGATGTCCATTATATAGTTTCCATTAGTGTTGCTATAACAGTATTTTTATTTGAAAGCAAACTTTGTTGATATTCATTCCTATTTTATACACAATTGCTTCTAACATAACAACAACTGTGTGAACTTGAATGCCTCTACTAGTTGAGGAGCACATCTTTTAGTGACATTGCTGAAAGAAAAGATCCTGAGGCTTGGCTGTAATTTACATAGGAGTATGCCATTTATTGTCAGTGCCATAGTAGAACAGCACAGCTTTGGGGACCTACATGAACTTTGTTGGGTATTATAACACAAAGAGGACACCTTATACACATTTAGACATGCTTCTTAGGAGTACTTACATGTCTTGAATTGTATGAGTTACAATGTCAGCCTCATACAAATCCTGAAAAAACAGTGTTTATGAAATTTGATCAATTAAAGGCAAAACATTTTTGTTTTAAATAGTGTAGGGAAGCTTTATGCTGAGAATGTTTAGTGTTGTGTTCCTGCTGAAGAGAATAACCTTCTCTGTTTGTCCTACTAACCATTGTCACTGTGAAAGAAAGTGGTGGAAATCTTGAAGTAGAACTAAAGGCAAAACGTTTTTTATAAGGGGGGTTATAACACCTGTCAGTTCTTTTCATCTGTGTCCCATTGGGGGAATTTCCCTTCATGTCTGGTTCCATAGCCAAAACAAGAAGGGAGAAGAAATCCCTCCAATGTAAGGAAATCTCTGGTTGTAATCAGTGTCCCTGCCTAGTGTCCCTGTTGGAAGATTTCCCATCCATTACTGTTCTTGGGACATCTCAAAATCTGCGATTTTCTTTAACTTTCAATTTCAGTGGTAACAGTAAGCCTGACAAACCGAGAGGTTGAATCAACCTTACAAGGGTCACTAACAGCAATATAAACCTGACAAGTGTCCTAATCCTTCTCCACTCTAAATCTAAAAGTCTTGCCTTTAGTTACATTTTAACTCATCCCCATATGAGGAGATTACAGCATCAGACAATGACAATTTGCTTTGTGATATTCCTAAGAAAATGTTGACAAAAGTTTCCACCTAATTAAGACTTCAGTAAGACATAATTCTTTACTAAGAGGAATATTTGCATATTATTTCAAGATTAGCTAAAATCCTCACATTTAAGGATCTTTGGGGTGAAGGAATTTAGGAATTGGAGGGTATCTTGGATACTCATACTATTCTCCCTAATCAAATGCTGAAGTATCTAATCAATAGTTTTCCATAAAGGCTCAAAAACAAAAGTAACAAGTTTACTACAAAGCCCTTGAGGTTAATTTACAAAAGGATCTGATAATTTTTAAGTTACAAAGTGAATATTCAGTTAGCTTTGTAAAAGTGAAGCTATGCTCATCAATCCTGTGCAAGGACAAAATTGTATGTGTTTTTTTTACTCTGATGCACGACTTGATATTCAAAGTGAACATAGCTTACTTTATTATATGAACATTACTTAACCCTTTAGTAAAACAACTCCTGTGGATTTTCAAAGAGTACTATGCACATTTTATGAACCTTTCAAAGGGTATACATTAAGTCTTCAGGGGGGATACTTACTGTATATGTCAAAATTTCTTTAAAATCTGTTTTTAATCTAAGATCTACTAATCATTATGGGGGGCGATGCAAATCTGAAGATGCAGTGGTTGGAAAGTATGGCTTAGGAGAAAGAAATTAAGCCTGTGATAACTTTGTACAGTTTTGCAAAACTAACCAACTGTCCATCAGCAATACACAATTCCAGCACCACAAAGATTAAAGCAGGAGCTGATTGTGGCAGTGACCATAAGCTTTTGACATGCAAGGTCAAGGAAAAGCTTTGCAAGCAAAAGATCATTAGAAATATGATATTGAAAATATTCAATTTTGGATATGGGAGATAGAGAGCCTGAAGAGTTATGGAACTACATCAAAACCATAATTAGTGAAGAAGCTGAAAGAATATTACAGATGAAGAATATAGCCAAGAAGTCACCTTGGATTTCAGAAGAAAGTCGAAGAACAAAGAAGGCAAGCCAATATTTCTGGTGATAGAGTAAAAGTATCACAAATGAATCAAATGTTTTAATGCCAAGTTTGGAGAGATGAAGAAAGATATCTCAAGGATATTTGTCAGAAAATTGAGGCTGAACTCATAAAAGGAAAAAGCAGACTAGCTTTTCAGGACATTAAGAGATTTCAGCAGAAATTCCAACCTAGATTGGGGATACTTAAAGAGTCTAATGGACTGATACTGAACAATCCAGAGAACATTAAAAAGAGATGGAAAGATTATTCCGAAAATTTATATTAAAAAGAAGTGTGGATAACATTGTAGAAAGTAAACCAGACAGTGATGCCAAAGACAAACCAGATATTCTAAAGGAAGAAGTCATAGCAGCAATTAAAGCTTTATCAAACAATAAGTTGCCAGGTATTGATGGTTATCCAATTGAGTTAATCAGAGGTTCTGAAGGTGCTATCATGACCCTTACTCAGCTATGTTAATGGAGCTGGAAAGAAAAAAAACATGGCCATCCTACTGGTGAAGATCACTGTTCCGTCCTTTATTGAAGAAAGGTGATGCCAAAAATTGTAACAACTACAGGACAATAGCATTCATTCCACATGCCAGCAAAGTATTACTGAAAATAAAACAAAGAATACAATCATACATTGAACAAAAAAAACTGAAGCTCAGGCTGGGTTCAGAGAAGGCCGTGGAACAAGAGGCATTACTGTCAATATTAGATAGATATTAGAGAAGAGCAAAGAATACAAAAAGACTGTATACTTTTGCTTCATTGACTACAGCAAAGTGTTTGTGTGGATCATGATAATTTGTGGAGGACTCTGTTGCAAATGGGAATGCCTAAACATATAACACAGCTAATAAAGAGTCTCTACAAAAAAATGAAGCCGCAGTGAGAATTGAATACAGCAACACTGACTGGTTTCCAATAAAACATTAGTCAGGCAGGGATGTATCTTGTCACCTTATGTGTTCAACCTATATGGTGAAGCCATCTTCAGAAAAGTACTTTTGGAATAAGAGTCTGTTGGTATCAAAGTTGGCAGTGGAAGCATAAACAACTTGCGCTATGCAGATGACAAAACATTTATCACAAACAGCAAAGAAGATATGCTGTATCTACTGAGAAAAGTTAAAGCCAAAAGTCGTAACCTGGGATTGTTTGTACCCGTAGTCTGACCCAGAAATAATAGTGCACATTTTGTTTTGTTTTTTATCCTGCCACTAACTGACACTGATACTAATTTAAAAATTAAAAAAAAAAAATCCTGACCAAAAAAAAACCCTGACCATTGACCCTGACCTTGAACTTTGACCCTGACCTTGACCCAAACACTAACCCTGGCACTGACCTAGATCAAACCTTAATTTTTTATTATTATTATTTGATTACAATGTAACTCTCTCCTCCATTCAGAGAGAGAACACACAAGGGTGTGCTTCACAGTGACTGATCTCTGTGATAGCCAGAGGCTATCACAGCAATCACTTGACCTGGCATTGGGAGTTCCAGGTCCTGATCAATAGAACAGGACCCAGGGCTCTCAATGAGACCCCAGTCTCAAGAACAGGTATGCAAATTAGTGGCCCCATGGCATAAAGCCCAGTGCAGTGGGGCCGTACTGGGCATACCATTTGCATACCATCGCCGTGAAGGAGTTAATCTCTTGGGCTCTCTTATAAACAAGGAAGCAACTAGCAGTAAGGAAATATATTGCAGAATAGCACGTAGTAGCTACACAATGAAGATTCTCAACAAAGTTTTAAAAAGCAAAGAAATTACACTGAAAACAACGATCAGACGCACACATTTTCACAGTTGTCAATTATGGTTGTGAAAGCTAGACACTATGGAAACAGCTCATTTGAGCTTTGGTGCTGGAGAAGGATTTTATGTGTGCCATGGATAGCCAATAGAACTAATAGATTGATTTTGAAAGAGATCAAACCGGCTATGTCACTAGAAGCCCAAATAATGAAGTTGCGGCTGTCATGTTTTGGTCACACTATCAGAAGAGAGAGATCACCGGAGAAGGAAATAATGTTTGGGAAGACTGAAAGAACCAGGCAAAGAGGGAGAAAGATGTCTAGGTGGCTGGAAACATTTACTACAGCTGTGGGGATGACACTGGAGGATCTCGCCAGACTAGCACAAAGCCAACTACTTTTTTAGAGCTTTGAAAATCCCTTTGTCCTGTTAAAACATGCAGAGTTGTCCTATAAGGGAGGAGTCATTCTCAAATTCTAGAAATTTCAGCACAGTTAAAGCGGAGCTCCACCCAAAAGGGGAAGGATTGGCATCTTTGGGGAGCGGATACCCAAAATTGACAGGTACTCACTCCCACTTTCGCTGCAATCACCTAGGCGATCGGAAACATAAGTTGTCCTCCCCCTCTCCCTCCCCGTAGCCTTCTGGGACATGTGGCAGGTCCCAGAAGACTACAGAACCATTCGCAGTAGCGCAATGAGAACCTGGCTGTGAAGCCGCAAGCTGTCACAGCCAGGTGCCCACACTGAAGATGTCGGCGCTGGGAACACATGGTGGTCAGTGAAATGGGCTGCAGGGGGACCACCGCGGGACCGAAGGCCAGGTAAGTGTATATTTTTTAAAAGTCAGCAGCTACAGGTTTTGTAGCTGCATTTTTTTTTTTTTTCATTTTCACTGGAACTCCGCTTTACTGTTAAAATAAATGAGCAAAGGAATTAGAAGTTCCATGTGCTGCCTAGATATAAGACTGCAAAACATTTTTATTAAATTATATTCTCATGACTAAAAAAAAAGAAAACAATTTTTTAGGGTCAATCCACACTGGACTTAAAAAACGCTACTTTTAGAGGAGTTTTGCATTTTTTCCTCCTACCTGTAGAAGAAAACTCAATGCTATCATATGTGTCCATGCACATTCAAGCATTTAGAGGCATATTTCAAGAGGTGAGTTTAGAGGCAGAAAAAAAACATCACAAGTGCGTTTTTGAGAGGAGTTTTCAGTTAGAAAAAAATGTTACATGCTCATAAACACACATAATTGCAGTGTGGTGTTTTTAAGTGTACATTGAAAAATTAACAGGTGGGAATCTTTTGGAAAAAATCCTTATGAAAGCAAATGCCCATAAACTCTCCTAAACTCTTGTGCAATACAAGCTATTATGAGCATTTTTAATGCCACTTTTTCTGCCAGAGATTCTGCCATTTTCTTCTGCTCCTAGTGAGCAAGGACCCTTAACATTTTATTTTTTTACCTATGACCATAATAGATACATATATAAAAATTATGTACAAAACCACAATGCATTAATAAACATGCAGTCAGTTTTACCCTAAAACAGGGTTAACTGACAGCTGCTAGTTAATATTCATCAGCCAATTGTCAATAGTTAATTTATCCATAATATTCAGACTTGTATACAAGAAGCTGAGTAAGTGTTCAACAGCAGAGTTGCCTGTTATTCTATTGCACTCTTAACCAGTCTTTCAAGAACATGCTAGGCTTTCCACTTGAGTTTCCATTCAAGATTACATAAGTGCACCTGAAACATGAAAAAGTCAACGTCTAAAGTTGGCCCAAAGCCTAGTTTTTTGTTTAGAACACATTTTTCATTGCCCTTTTAAAATCCAAACCTAGCCAAAACTATGTTTCTTTATTAATAAAGTGAGGAGGGATTAGCATTTATGTCAGGTCTTTATTGATGTTGGAGACTCCACTGAAGAGATTTCCCATCGCCATTTTAGCCATGTGACACCAGAACAAGGAATTAGGGGAATGTGTCATCCAGATGGCAATACAGATTTCACAGTGGTACTGTTTAATATGTAGCCTGTTGTGCCCCATCCTTACAGTTTAGATATATTGTATGTGATCATTTGGTATAATATACTGTACAGGTGAAACTCGAAAAATTAGAATATCGTGCAAAAGTTCATTTATTTCAGTAATGCAACTTAAAAAGTGAAACTAATATATGAGATAGACTCATTACATGCAAAGCAAGATAGTTCAAGCCGTGATTTGTCATAATTGTGATGATTATGGCTTACAGCTCATGAAAACCCCAAATCCACAATCTCAGAAAATTAGAATATTGTGAAAATATTCTAGGCTCAAAGTGTCCCACTCTAATCATCTCATTAAGCCATAACACCTGCAAAGGATTCCTGGGCTTTTAAATGGTTTCTCAGTCTGGTTCAGTAGGAATCACAATCATGGGAAAGACTGGTGACCTGACAGTTGTGCAGAAAACCATCATTGACACCCTCCATAAGGAGGGAAAGCCTCAAAAGGTAATTGCAAAAGAAGTTGGATATTCCCAAAGTGCTGTATCAAGGCACATTAATAGAAAGTTATGTGGAAAGGAAAAGTGTGGAAGAAAAAGGTGCACAAGCAGCATGGATGACCACGGCCTGGAGAGTATTGTCAGGAAAACGTCATTCAAAAGTTTTGGGGACTTTCACAAGGAGTGGACTGAGGCTGGAGTCAGTGCATCAAGAGCCACCACACACAGATGGATCCTAGACATGGGCTTCAAATGTCGTATTCCTCTTGTCAAGCCTCTCCTGAACAACAAAAAACATCAGAAGCGTCTTACCTGGGCTAAAGGAAAACAGACCTGGTCTGTTGCTCAGTGGTCCAAAGTCCTCTTTTCTGATGAGAGCAACTTTTGCATCTCATTTGAAAACCAAGGACCCAGAGTATGGAGGAAGAATGGAGAGGCACACACTGCAAGATGCTTGAAGTCCAGTGTGAAGTTTCCACAGTCTGTGTTGATTTGGGGAACCATGTCATCTGCTGGTGTTGGTCCACTGTGCTTCATTAAGTCCGGGGTCAACACAGCCATCTACCAGGAGATTGTGGAGCACGTCATGCTTCCTTCCGCAGACGAGCTTTATGGGGATGCTGACTTCATTTTCCAGCAGGACTTGGCACCTGCCCACACTGCCAAAAGCACCAAAACCTGGTTCAATGACCGTGGGATTATTGTGCTTGATTGGCCAGCAAACCCGCCTGACCAGAACCCCATTGCCAAGAGAAAGATGAGAGACATGAGACCGAACAATGCAGAATAGCTGAAGGCCGCTATTGAAGCATCCTGGTCTTCCATAACACCTCAGCAGTGCCACAGGCTGATAGCTTCCATGCCGCATTGAGGCAGTAATTGCTGCAAAAGGGGCCCAAACCAAGTACTGAGTACATATGCATGCTTATACTTTTCAGAGGTCCGATATTGTTCTATGTACAATCCTTGTTTTATTGATTGCATGTAATATTCTAATTTTCTGAGATTGTGGATTTGGGGTTTTCATGAGCTGTAAGCCATAATCATCACAATTATGACAAATCACGGCTTGAACTATCTTGCTTTGCATGTAATGAGTCTATCTCATATATTAGTTTCACCTTTTAAGTTGCATTACTGAAATAAATGAACTTTTGCACGATATTCTAATTTTTTGAGTTTCACCTGTAATGGCCAGCCAAGTGACAAAGATTCATAAAAGAGGGTCATAGTTAGACTCCCTGGACACATGCTGGAAGATGTTACTTCATCTATTACTGTTATGACACCAATTTATTGAAATCACCTATGTACCAACTGAATGTAAATATGTACTAACTGGTTTATTAAATACTCAATTGTAATATATTTTTCATATCTGTTTAATAGGTGCCAAAATCTACCTGTTGATCCTGCCAGAATCCCAGCAAGTTTCTGTGTACTCTGCAGTGTAATGAGCACTACCCAAATCACCCCAATGAACTACAAAATAGGGTTGATTTACTAAAGGCAAATAGACTGTGCACTTGCAAGTGCAGTCGGACTCATCTTCCCCAGAGCTTAGTAAATGCTGTAAAGCTCTGATTTCCATCATCCAATCATGTGCCATCAAAAATTCTGTTTTTTTTTTCATTTTCATTGCACCTGATTGTGTATTCTTTACAAAGTGAAGCTTTGCCATATTGACATTTACTAAACAAAAAGAGTGTAACTGCACTTGCAAAGTGCGCAGTCAATTTGCCTTTAGTAAATCCACCCCCATATGTTATGATGATAAGGAGAGGGTGTAGGGGGGTTCTGTATTCGAAAACAAATGTTATCCCAGTGTGATAATGTTTTTCCTCCATAGATACAACACAGTGAAAGAGTGTTGTCACCCCAGGACAGGAAGTATGTAAGTAAAAAAATATGATGAAAGAAAACCACGATGGGCTGGCAAGCAATATATTTTTATATGAGTAGAGACCATTTTTCTTCAGTTACACTGAATTAAGGATTATGATGTCCCCCAGTTTATTGGCAAAAAAGCTTGTTAGTAGAATATATGGGGTATTTTTGGTAAAGCTTGTTAACCTCCCTAGCGGTATGATTATTTCAGATTTTTGGTGCTGAAAGCAGTACCATTATTTTGCATGGAAATAAGTAGTTTTTTTATTGTAGGCTGTAATTTTTAGGAATAACTCACTGAAATCTGTCCGAACAAGAGTCTATTAAACATCCCAGGTAGGATAAAATTTGAAACACGAAATCATAAATTATAATTTAATAAATAATCATAAAAAATAATAATATAATAATAATACATTTAATTCAATAATATAATCAAACCGAAAACACTGAAATTTGAAATATAGCGCCAAGTTCGCACATCACTGAGCAAAGTCGCAAAATCGTTTTCAGTGTCTGATGACGAATTCCCCCACGAATCATTATCACTCAATTCTGCAAGTAGTTCTGATTTACTATCGCTGTTCCCTAGCTGATCTAAACCCGCTTTTGACCTAAAGGGACGCTTTTTGGACACCATGGACATTTCTCAGTTTCCAGGCAGAAAGAACAGACAAAACGCAGACAGGGGACAGGACAAAGCACTAGGGACAAAATGTATGTGAAATGATTTGATACAGTAATGTTTTACTATGAAAAATGTGTTTTGAAAAAAATGACTTTTTTTACATTTTTAAATTTCCCGCCGGCGGCGGCGGCGCCCATACGTCCCGACGTCACAGGGACCGGAACACAGAAGCCGGATGCCGGCATCGGCCGGAGGAGATGGCCGGGGATGCTGCAGGGGACACATCGCGGGAGCGAAGGACAAGGTAAGTGCTGCAGGGACTCCCTATGCAGCGCCGCATGGTAAGCCGGAGTGTAGGTCGGGGTTACCGCTTTTGGCACTGACATTTTACCCCGAGCTACACTCGGGAATACCGTTAGGGAGGTTAAAGTGGTATTGAAAACAAAACAAAAAAAATTTGTATATAGCAGCTTACCATTCCTTAGATGTGGTGCTGTATTAGTTTTCATTTTTAGGCTTTTCCCCCTCTGTTTTCACCAGGTGATCAGTCCAGTAACACACCCCTTGTATTAGAGCGCCTCCCCTCTGGATGAGGGAGCAACAGCAGCATTGTCAGTCTAGGGGGAGGGGAGTGTTAGATGTACTAGCATATTTATATACACTAACACATTGAAGCCAAGCTCCAGATCACACTGCTGTGACACAATCAGTTACTCAGTTACAGCAACAGTTTTTTTTTCTTTTGGGATAAAGGTTTTACATAAATAAATAGGTGATCATTGTAAGCATCCTTGACAGTGGTAAATGGTTTTTTTTAACTGATACATTTGAAGGAGACCTTGTTCTGTTGAAAAACAACAGACTTACTGGATGGATCACCAGATGAAAACAAAAGGGAAAGAAAGTCTAAAAAACCTGAATACAACAATCACATCTAGGAACTGGTAAGCTGTACTATTATAAATGTTTGCTTTTGGGTTTAATACCCCTTTAATTTTGTTCTTTTACATTATCAAACAATGTCTAGTACAAAAGAGGAGCCTTGATGTATAAGATGTGCACTTTATTTTCTACCTATTATCCCTACTGCCAGCCCAGTACTGTGTGCCTCAGTATAAAGTAATCTGTATGTAAGTCTTTTGCCACAGTCAGTATGTGTAAATGCTCTGTATCTATATAGCTCCTACAATTGAATTAAGATAATAGGTCCAGTTGATTAATTCAGTCACCACATCCCTTGGGCCCATTCATACCAGAAACTGCCTGTAACTGCGTGTTTTTTCCTTGTACCTATGCATGCAGTTGATGTATGCTTTACATGCAGTTGACGCACATTTTACATGCAGTTGATGTATGCATTTGACCTGTACGGCCACTTCCTTCTTATTTCCTTTGGCTTCTTTGTGCACTGTGATGCATTGTAGTGCATTTGCAGTGCGTTTGCATGTGTTTTTGTGCATTTGCAGTGTGGAAAAATGCAGCATACTGTACTTTTCTGCACTGCGGTGAACTGCACTGCAATGGTGTGAACTGTGCCCATAGGATTGCCTGAATTTTGGACTGACTATGTTGAATACTATGTTGACAGTTGAAGTGCAGTTCAAAATGCTGCCATCTGTATTCAACTGCGTTCGGTGTGAAAGGGCCCTAATAGATACAGTATATGAAAAAACTGTCAAAAAAAGAAGAAGTATGTGATTTTATCAGAGCTGATACCTTCTCTCAGAACAAATTTGACAAAAACATTAGTAAAAGATGATCACGTTTTAATACAAAATACAGTTGATATCTCCTCAATGCAGTTTGGAGTGGTGTTTATTGCAGAATTGGAAGTTATGGCAAATAAATGGATGTGAGACCTACATGGGCACTGGCTATTATAAAGGTCAAGCCTGCTGGATGCCTTTATTCACACAGGTTTTGTATGGTTCTATTGCTTGAAACTGAGGAACTCTTCCCTCTCCCCCTAAGCATTGCTCCTGGGACCCCTGGGCAAGATGCCATTTCCATTTTGGTCCCATCCACTGCTCTCCACACTTGTTAGCAGACTTTGTGAGACCATTCTACCAGACCTGGATGTGCTCCCCTTTTTGGGGATTAGGAATTCTTTTTCAGCCATTCCCAACGACACCCCTTGAATCCCTGAAGAAGCTAAAGTGTGAAACACGTCTGGATTCTGCACCCCCTTCCTGATACATACATACTTTGCTGTCTAATGTGTTCAATGTGTTATTATGAAATAAAGTATTTGAGGAGGGGAGGTACCTTTTTTTTTCAAGGGCTGTGTAGCAAACTATGGTTCATTTTAACCTTTATTTTTGTTTTCTCTAGGGGGTTTTGTTCCCCCAACAATTTTTAAATGGAATTTTGTAATAAAACTTGATGATTTTATACCAATGTGTTTTTGAAATTTGTTCTGAGAGAAGGTATCAGCACCGACAAAATTACATTCTTCTTCTTTTGACTGGTTTTTCATATAGCTGCTGCAATAATTTTATCTTTTTAATTGCAACAGTAAAAATGTCACTGTTTTTATAATTCTAATTAATGCCACAAAGATGAAACCTTATTTTTCAAAGTGTAAAACTCCATCAACACTGAGGGAAACAGCATAATTTGCATTTCAATATACCAATTTGAACATTTCCAGTTATAACCTACTCAGTTTGGCAATTAAAGATTTCACATATTCTCTGTATTTCCTATTGATAACGATGGCACCACGGCAGGGGCGGACTGACAACTCATGGGGCCCCCGGGCAATAGGGGATCATGGGGCCCCTGTGTCCTTGCCCAAACTCAAAAAAGCCTATGAAAAAGGTTCCAGGGGCATCTCATGGGGTCCCCTACTGACCCCGGGCCCTCGGGCAGAGCCCAAGTTTCCAAATGGTCAGTCCGCCCCTGCACCACGGTAAACTCTGCTATGTATTATTCAAGTCCCATCGATTATCTTTTTCAGAAACACTCAGTTGTAATACATTCAGAAATATGGCTTATAGTACCAGAATGAAGAACAAAAGAGACTTCTTTAAACAGAAGGTATCTGCATTTTATATTTCCAAAACAAATCCGAAAAGGGTTTAATTCTTCATTTTAGGATAGTGTCATGCAAATCATTCCATTTTCATCCCTGGGCCAACTGTGCATTCAGAACCCCTGGTCAACAGCAGAATTCCCTCCTAATATTGTAGAACCATCTATTCCAAACAGCATACAGCTGTTATAAGCTTGTTTGCTATCAGCAATGCTTTGATAGAAACCATGGCTTCTATGCAGGAGGGCTTATGGATCAACAAAACAGTATAACCAAATAGGTTATGATGTGGCTATATGGAACCAAAAATCTCTCCACTAAACAAATGCTGGAAACCAGAAGTTTCGGACACAGAGTTGGCACCATACAAATCAATGCCTTTTGTTTCTAGGCCACCTGCTAACATAAAATGAGAAATAAACACATTATTTTGGCAGTTTATGGGAAAGAATGACATGCAGATACCTTCTAGTTTAAGAAGACTTTGCTGTGCTTTACACTGGCTTAGCTTTCTCAGTTTTGGCAAGTTGGTTGAATTTCCAAATGGCACAAAGGGATCATAAACTGGTATATTAACCACTTGCCTACCGGGTACTTATACCCCCTTCTTTACCAGGCCAATTTTCAGCTTTCAGCGCTGTCGCACTTTGATTGACATTTGCGCGGTCATGCAAGATTGCACCCATATGAAATTTTTATCATTTTTTTTCTCACAAATAGAGCTTTCTTTTGGTGGTATTTAATGGGCACTTTCCTTTTTGCGCTATAAGCAAAAAAAGTGCATTTGAAAAAAATTTGAAAAAAAAATTTTTCTTTGTTTCTATTATAAAATTTTTCAAACAGATAATTTTTCTCCTTCACTGATGTGCGTTGATGAGGCAGCACTGATAGGCAGCACTGATGGGCACTGATAGGCAGCACTGAAGGACACTGATAGGCAGCACTAATGAGGTGGCACGGATAGGTGGCACTGATAGGCAGCACTAATGAGGTGTCACGGATAGGCGGCACTGATAGGCAGCACTGATGATGGGTACTGATAGGTGGCACTGACTGTCATCACTGCTGGGCACTAACTGGTGGCACTGCTAGGCATTGACTGGCGCAACTGATGGGCACTGACTGGCACAACCGCTGGGCACTGACTGGTGGCACTGACTGGCAGCACTGCATTGAGGGGCACTGGTGGGTGGCACTGGTGGGCACAGGTGGGTGGCACTGGTGGGCACAGGTGGGTGGCACTGCTGGGCACAGGTAGGTGGCACTTCTGGGCACATGTAGGTGGCACTGCTGGGCACAGGTGGGTGCACTGCTGGGTGGCACTGCTGGGTACTGGTGGGTGGCACCGCTAAGCACTGGTGGGCGGCACTGCTGGGCACAGGTGGGCGGAACTGGTGGGTGGCACTGCTGTTCACCGATCATCAGGGCACTGATCATCAGTGCCCTGATGATCGGTGCCGATCCCCGCTCTCACAGCGTGAGGAAAGTGCAGCCGAGAACCGGCAATTGCATTTCCCGGGGATCAGCGTGTCATTGGACACAGCTGATCACGTGGTAAAAGGCCGCTGTGATTGGCGTTTTACCACATCACGTGATCAGCTGTGTCCGTAGGACACAGCGATCACGGAGATCGCCGGGTGCGCGCCCCCGGGGGTGCGCAGGAGAGCGCGTTTTGGGAGGACGTCATATGAAGCCCTCCCAGAACTAGCTGGCCGCAGTGTATCCGTCATTTGGCTATCTGCGGTTGGCAAGAAGTTAAAATAAAAACTCAGAAATTCTGATATTGTAAACTGTTCTACAACCCCAATTCCAAAAAAGTTGGGACGTTGTGTAAAATCTACAAAAAAAAAGAATGCAAATCTCATAAACCCATATTTTATTCACAATAGAAAATAGAAAACATATCAAATGTTTAAACTGTGACATATTGGTTAACCTCTGCCCATCTTTACTTCTGAGACACTCTGGGAGGGATTTATTAAAACTGGTGCACTCAGAATCTGGTGCAGCTTTACATGGAAACCAATCAATTTCTAACTTCAACTTGTTCAATTAAGCTTTGGCAATGAAAGCTGGAAGCTGATTGATTTCTTTGCAGACCTGCACCAGATTTTTCACTCTCCAATTTTAGTAAATAACCCCATCTGACTCTCTAACATGCACTTTTTAATACCCAATCATGTTACTGACCCATTGCCAATTAACCAAATTAGTTGCAAAATATTCTTCTATCTCTTCCATATTTAGTTCCACTTACTTTTCCAGCTTCTTGTTGCCCTGTTCCAACTTTTTTGAGATGTTGCAGCCATCACTTTCAAAATTACCTTTTTTTTTTCTTAACACCTTCCCGCCCGGCCTATTGCAGTTTGACGGCCGGGTGAGACACTCGCCGCTGTGGCGGGGCGTCATATGATGTCCTGTCAAAAAGAGCCGCTCATGCGGCTGCAGGGCTGCGCAGCAGTGCGATCTGTCACCGTCTGTGTCCATGTGACACAGCTGATGACATATCACTACACCGACCCGTTGCCAGTGTCATGTGACCTCTGTGACCAATCACAGCAGATCACATGTCAATTGTATACAATGGATGGCTTTCTGTCATGCCATCCATTGTATAAAATTATATTGTTAGCTGCGATTGGTCAAGGCAGTCACATGATACAGACAGGGCCAATCACAGCCCATCTGTATCATGTGATCAGCTTTACCCAATCACAGCTAATCACAACAAAAGACTGAATGGATCAGTTTCATTCAGTAACAATGATTGCAAATATCAATTAAATACATTGGTATTAGCAATCATAATGTGTTAATAATAAAAAATAAAATCCTGATCACTTGGACAGAGTAGTTCAATGTTACTGTGGTAACATTTTGTTGCTTTGGTCACAGTGTGCTGAAAAATAAAATAGTAAATAAAAGAAAAATGTAATCAAAAAGAAAAAAAATAATAGAAACATTTGGAAAAAAACCAAATTCAATTATTATTATTATTTTCACCAAATAAATGTAGCAAAATACATTTTGACCTAAATTTATGAAGAAATGTTATTTATTTGCAAAATTTTATAACAGAAACAAAGAAAAGTGCGTTTTTTTTTCAAACGTTTCAGGTGTTTTTTGTTTTATTTAGCAAAAAATAAAAAACTCAGTGGTGATTAAATACTACCAAAAGAAAGCTCTGTTTGTGTGAAAAAAAATTATAAAAATTTCATATGGCTACAGTGTTGCATGACTGCGCAATTGTCATTCAAAATGCGACAGCGCTGAAAGCTGAAAATTGGCCTGGGCAGGAAGGGGGTATAAGTGCCCCTTTATTGAAGTGGTGAAAATGGTACATTTTCTCAGTTTAAATATTTGATGTTTTCTATTTTCTACTGTTAATAAAACATGGGTTTTTGAGATTTCCAAATCATTGCATTGTTTTTTTAAGTAGATTTTACAAAACATCCCAACTTTTTAGAATTAGGGTTGTATTTTATTGCAAGTTGACTCAATTACTAAAAAACTAACATGAAGAAAATATATAGATTTGGCAGAATACTGATAAAAATACATAGATTCTTTTTTAAGCAGCATGGGATTTTCTTTCTAAACATTTCGCCTCCTGTAATTGTTAATTACTTGATCCCTATGGACCTTTGAGACTAATAAATATAACCACTGCACTTATGTTTATATTGGAGCTCATATTATCATGCCTATCAAAGAATTTCCAAAATAGTATTTCTTTGTCAGATCAACATAAGAAAAGTGAGTGCATTCATGGGTAGAGATGGTCAGAGTTGGCTTCATATTTGCATTAATGGATGTCTGGACAAGTAGTCCTCAACTTCAATATGCAGTTCATTTTGGGCACCAGTTCACAAAACAAGGATGTTGCAGTACTGGAGAGAGTGCAAAGAATGACAGCTAAATGAATAAAGGCCACAGAGAAGCTATGAGGAAACTGTAACTAAATTGAATTTATTCTGCTTGTAGAAGAGCAAATTAAGGTTGGGAGGGGGAGCATTATCAATTTTTATGAATACAAACCACCCTTTGAGAATACTTTGTGAAAATTTCTCTACTTTAAAGTCATTGCAGATTGCAAGGGGGCACGTTTTGCACTTGGAGAAACCAAGGTTTGACCTCATTTCAAAGAGCTTCTTTACAGCAGAAACTGTAAGAATGTGGAATAGACTTTAATAGTCCTAGCCAATATTGTTTCAGAAAGGGCCGTGTCTTTCTAAATGCACAAAATATAAGTGGTTAGTTTGATTTGTAAAGAATAACACTGTAGATTGTTGATCTACAGAACATCTGATTGCCTTATAGAAAAGAAAGAAGGAAACATGGGAAAAACACCAATCCTTTCAATTGCATGCTTTGGGGGTACCTTTAAGCTGTACATGGTGTTACGAGCAGTCACTGTTTGATGATTGTGTAATTCATTTTTTTTAACATTTATATTTAGCTTGAATTAAATACACAGCAGTTCCCCAATCTGATTCATTTCGACTTGGAAACAATGGTTTTTAAAAGGTAGTTTTGGCTGGAGCTCAAGAGTTTTTTTTTTTATACAAATTCTTTATTTAGAACTCCTACAGAATGGAACATCCACTGCAGTAGACTCATGCCATGTGAATATAAGCATCACTAGTGGAACAATAAACATCCAATGACAAGCTAAGGCTGTTTTATTAGCCGTTCTTCCACCTCTCTGTTTCCGTTTTCACAGGGGTGAACAGGTAAGTACTAAGATGAAAAAAAGTAGGATGTATAAGGAGAGGGAAGAGAAGGGGAAAAAAAGGGGGGGGTTTGAAGGGGAGAAGGTTTAGTCCCCTGAGCTCACCGCCTCGATGGCCCATTTAAAAACCCACCACAACATTATCAGAGCCTCTATATAAGAATCAAAGGGTCCAGATTTTTTAATCTATTTCTGATTGTTCTTTCAGGTCAGTCGTTAACTGCTTCATTAGCCGAATATCTGCCACATGGTCCAGCCACTGCTCCATAGTAGGTGGAGAGAGCTTTTTCCACATGGTTGAAATGCAGGCAACTGAGTTTTCCTATCCAATGGTAATAAGCCTGAATTGAACTGTAGAAGTAGCAGCCACAACAGATCAAAAGCCTGTTTCTTTAAAAAAATTAAAGTTCATGCCTTGAACTTCGTACAGATTGGTTACACTGTTCAACAGGTAAAAAGTTTTGGGCATAAAATTAGCTAATCTTACATAATTTTGGGGTGCTGAAAACGAAAATGACCCTAAAAAATGTTGATTGGCTCTAGTTTCCATGATATATTCACCCATCTAATGACGTAAGCCATTCAAAATTATGATGCAACGTCAGCTGCATATTGCACAATCGATACTGGTGACCAATAGAAAATTGCATGTATACTGAGATGATGCAATATTAGCCTTTAATTGCATCACTTCACTGCATAAAAGCTGCAGTATCTGTAGCTGATTGTAGTTCGACAGCGTCTTTACACTTTGTTTTATGCTTATATAGGCTACTCAGTAATGCCTCGAACTTGTGTGAATAAAGCAGATAATTTCTGCTATATCTGCGGTGAAATAACTTTTATCTCACAAAAAAGGAGGATAACAGGAATGATTAAGAAAGCCTACAACTTGTATTTTGGCTGCAAGATAGGAGACCAGGACAAGAGCTGGGCACCACATATATGCTGCAATTCTTGTGGGACGGCACTGGAGCAATGGTTGAATGGAAAAAAGGCATCTATGCCTTTCGCTGTGCCAATGATTTGGAGAGAGCCAACAGATCATGTTAGTAATTGTTACTTTTGTATGGTGCCTCCAATTGTAAAAGGGCTAAATAAGAAGAAAAAGTTATCTGTGCACTATCCAAATATTCCATCGGCAATACGTCCAGTTCCTCATGGAGAGGGGCTACCAATTCCTACCAGAATTCACCAGAATCCTTTGTGGTTGAGTCAAGTGAGGAAGAACCTGAAGCGTGTAGTCACATGCAGTTGTAAGAGATAGCCCTTTCCTCGAATACAAGAGAAAAGCCAAGAGAAGCAAAACCGACACAAACTGAAGACAAAACTAGTGAGAATCCTAAGTATTAAAATGATTCAACTTAGCTTATGGCTATAATTTTTCTTGGTAATCCTATGCAATATATTATGCCATTTAGGCTTTGTTATGTAGTCAATATCACTTGCTTTATATTTGTGGAAAGACATCTATCTATATAATTATTGTGCATTATGTAGTCATTACGCCTATAGTAGAAAACTTTCCGTTTACAGAAAAACTAAAGCCAATTGACAAATTTCATTGTTATATTTGAACTCAGAATGTGAAATTCATTAAGAAATGGATCCTTTTGTTTCCAAAACTGGCAAAAAATAAAAATTTGTTGAACAGTGTTATTGGCAAAATAGTTTTATAGGGATGCTGGATACACACTATCTGGATTCTTTTTGCGTTCAACTCAGCAGATCAAACAAAAAAAAACCTGAAAAGCTTGGGGAGGAGCTCATTGTATAACTATCCCATATTAGTATACTGATCTCTCCGCTGAGCTACTGTGTTCTGACAGGGAAACTCCCCTCCCCCCGCCCCCACCAGAACACACCAGTCAGTGCTCGCAGCCATTGGCTTCCAGCACTGATTGGATGCCAATCGGATGCTGGTTTTCCAACATACCCATTCAAGAGAAGCTTGCATAACCCCCATACTTAAAAAGGCCTCACTGGACCCCATCAATCTAAGCAACCTAAGACCCATCTCCTTACTCCCTTTTGCCTCCAAACTCCTTGGACTTCTAGTCTACAATCGGTTGAGTTGCCACCTCATTGAGAATAACCTTCTCGATCCCCTTCAGTCTGGATTTCGCCCACAACAATCCACAGAAACTGCTCTCCTAAAACTCATGAACGACTTACTAACAGCTAAAACCAATGGTCACTATTCCATACTCTCACTTTTGGACCTCTCTGCTGCCTTTGACACAGTGGACCACCCCCTCCTCAAAAAAACTATATTTACACGGCCTCTGTGACTGTACTCTCCATTGGTTCGAATCTTGCCTATCTCACTGCACCTTCGGTGTCACTTACAACTCTACTTCCCCCTCTCCTATTGTGCTTACTCTTGATCTACACTTCTTCCTTGGGTCAGCTGACAGCTTCCCATGGTTTCCAACACCATTTCTATGCTGATGACAGACAACTCTATCTCTCTACTCAGCTCACCCTATCAGTTTCCTCATGTATCACCGATTTACTAACAGACACATCAGACTGGATGTCACACCACTTCCTAAAACTCAATCTATCCAAAATTGAGCTCATAATATGTCCTCCCCCACATGCCTCTTGCCCTGATTTCTTGGTCAGGATCAATAGCACCACTATCAACTCATCCCTGCATGCCAGGGTGCTAGGGGTAGCCCTGGATTGTGAACTATCCTTTCAGGTCCACATCCAATCCCTGTCCAAATCATGCCACCTTAACCTCCACAACATCTCCAGAATACACTTCTTTATAACCAATGATACCACAAAGCTCCTAATTCACTCCCTGGTTATCTCTCACCTCAACTACTGCATCTCCCTCCTCATTGGCTTACCTTTACATAGGCTATCCCCCCCCCAGTCCATCATGAATACTGCTGCCAGGCTCATATACATTACCAACCGCTCAGTGTCTGCTACCCCTCTCTGCCAATCCCTCCACTGGCTTCCACTCACCCAACGAATAAAATTCAAAATACTAACAACAACTTACAAAGCCACCCACAACTCTGCCCCCAGCTACATCACCAACCTGGTCTCAAAATATCAATCAAACCACTCTCTTTGATCCTTCCAAGACTTTCTGCACTTTATTTCTCATGTCACCTCCTCCCATGCTCGCCTCCAGGACTTCTCCCGAACTTCTCACATCCTATGGAACTCCCTACCCCAACCTGTCCAGCTGTCTCCTAATCTATCCACCTTTAGATGATCCCTGAAAACACTTCTCTTTAAAGAACCCTGTCCTGCTTCTACTAACCAGTAAACTGCCTTTTATTTCCTCCTTTAGCTTATCCCCCACAGCTATTACCTTTTGTATCACTCAACCCTTTCCCTTAGATTGTAAGCTCTAATGAGCAGGGCCCTCTGTTTCCTCTTGTACCAAATTGAATTGTAACTGTAATGTCTACCTTCATTTTGTAAAGCGCTGCGCAAACTGTTGGCGCTATATAAATCCTGTATAATAATGATAATAGGGGAACAAACAGAGCGCTAGATGGGAGACTCCCTGCGCAAAGGTCTTAATTAGGCTGCGCTAGGCCAACTGTCTGAAACAATATAGGAAGGGAAGAAACCTTTGATAGTGCTAAGGGCTAAATGCTGGTACAGACCCAGGAGCCATTTTCCCATATACTGTATTTTCACTTTTTTAACATTATTTGCAAATTTTCTTTTTTAATAATTTTAACTTTTTTCATTTTTACTTATAAGGATGTCTGTTCCCTGGAAAAGCAAACAAAGGTAGGTACAGTAAGGCTGTAACTAAAATGCTTATAAGTGGTCATATCCTTCGACGACTGAGTGTCAAGAAAGTACCACTGGCTGGATGTTGCCCAATGTGTGCTTAAAGTACTAGCCTGCCCTGTTACATGTGTCATGTCAGAGAGGGCCTTCAATGAAGTGTGGGCAATTGGTGACTGAGAAGTTGACTTTTGTTAAACCTAATTAGATCTAGATCACAGAGGGCTACCAAAAAACCTGTGCAGATGTTACTGCCAAAATGAATACATATATTTTATGTACAATTAACTAAGAGAAGACTAAACATTTCTTTTTGTAAATGGCAAGGGATTGCAATGCACCTGGGAAGAGGACGTACAGAGTTTTGGGTGTAGGATACAGTTAAGTGAAAAAAGATTGCCAGCAACTCTCTAATGTCCTTTCATCACCCCATGATAAAATCTATATTTAAAAAAAAAAGGAAAAGACCTCAGTCAATGGAAAAAGTAGTTAAAGTGTTTAAAATTGAAGAGCTAGCTATCAAACACTGCAATTTAAAGAACTCAAGCATAGTTTGTTCAAGTAGATATAACCCCAACAACTAAACTCTAATATAAGCTTTAGCATGATAATATTATATAAAAAGCCAATTTTCATTTTAATTGCTAGCTTTTATTAGAATAACAGCTGGTGATACAGATATAAAGGTCTTTGTTTGGGCACTTACTGTGTTATGGGGAAACAATAGTCTGCCTTGTTTCTAAAAACATCCTACCTGTAAGTCATCCTGTTACTTGCTCTTCCAAAGGAAGCTATAAGCTTTTGTGCTGATGTACATTGCCCAAGCATATTCCATTGTTGTCACTATTTAAAACCAGGCCTGTGAAAAAACAATTGCAGCTAGCAACTGAGAAATATGCCCTATGAAAAAACACATGCAGCCTGTTATCACTGTAGTGCATGTAGTCAGGGATAGGTTGTAAAGAGGCTGCAGGACATCAGTAGCATTAAGATGTAACCATGGCTGAAAAAAGGGTAAAATGCCTCCCTTCTCACCACTCTCTAAAAGCTCAAAGATACACAGCATTTTGCTGCCTACAGGGCATTCAGCAAGGGCTTACATTCACTTTAAGAGACCAGCTAATGCCTACAAACCTTACAATCATCTCTTCCTATGTTCTTTATCATTATCAGCAGCACTTTACCTATACTATACTTTACCTATCAAAGCTAAAGCACAATATGTCAATATGAATACAGGGAACCCACCCTTTTATAGCAAGGGTAACAAAAATAGAACTTGAAGTGCCACACCGCTGCTAAGATATCCAGACACGACTTTATTTAAGGACAATCCAAAGAGTACCTGGCTGCCAAACCAATTGCTGACAGGGTCTCTGTTTGTAACCGTACTGGAAGAACCCTGATGAAGGGGGCATTTTTGAACCCTCGAAATGCACTGGCTACTCCTTGGATTGTTGTCCCTGGCTTTTATTGGAATAAAGTTATATCTGGACCTCCTATTAGTTGTATGGAGCTTCAGTTTTCATTGTTACATTACACTACAAGCCAAGTTGACTGTGGAGATCCTCTGGGGTTTGTAAACCACCTGTCTGGGAACCAGATTATTTACATCAACATCAATACTTTAAAACAGCAGTACCAATAAGGTAACCATACAGGTCCAGCACTATTTTTCCACTTTCTTGACTTTTTATAACAAGGGGGCTGACGTATCCAAAATTCCCCCTATTTGCCCTGCTAAGTTCAAAGGCCAGGCAGTGCATTATAATTAATATGGCAAATTCCCATATTAGTTTAGTGGGTCCACAAATGTGCAGGGTTTGCCCCTACGGGTATCTGTGGGACTTTGCAGGGGAACTAAGAGAAACTGTAAGTGTAGATGCACTTATAATAAGTTTTTTTAATGAGAGGCCATTTATACTTTAAATATCCCATTTTCTCTACTGGATGGATTACAGCTCAGTAAATTATTAATGGCAATGACCTTTGTAGCTTCAGGACAACTAATTCTGCTCAGCTGAAGAGGAGAACTAAAAGGTTTGTTAGGGTGCATACGAGGTTAATGTCAAGGCTGCTGGTAACAATGCAACTGAATCCTTGGGCTGTAATTCACTGTGTTGCTCACAGGGCTATGTAAAAATCTGACTCTTTTGTATTGTTTGGAAACAACATGGTGTAAGAAAGCATACCATCTTTAATAGTACAACAAAATCAAAGAACTCCCCCTGAACCAGTATTTTGTGAATAATGAAATAACCTTTACTGTCACATGGGGGATCAGAACAGAACATTCATTACCTGCCATTGTTACAAAATATGTCACTACCAAAAAAAATTAAATAATGTTTTTATGCTATCCAAGCGCATAAATGGCTTCACTTAATTACATTTGTCGTCCAAAAGTTATTGCCAGTAATTCATTGCTTCAAATCAAATTCACGATCCACATAAGTAATAAAAACTGCATACAGAGTATGCAGAACATGATTAAAGCCATAACAAAAATATATAAATTCTAAAAACTCATAAATGTCAAGAACACTTTGTACAGGTACATCCAGCTTGTTTCACAGATATGAATTGCATCTAACACAATATGATTTGATACAATACAAAAGATATTTAAATGCGAGATTTCACATAACCTTATGCAACTCATCACTTAAAGGAATGTTTTGACACATCTGTCTGTTTTTATTCTTCTGTAATGAAATACTGTGTCACTCAGTGGAAAAAAATACCACAGTATAGCCTTCCCATCTGTTGGCAAAAGGAGAAAAAATGTATGTTAAATTTTTAACAGACTGAACACAACACAAAAACCTCAAAATAAAGAAATATGTGTGTGTGCAATTAAAATGGCAAGTGTTTTCAACATTTCACGTAACCTGAAAGAAATGCACAAGGCTCTCTGGAAACTGCTTCTCTTAGCCAATTATTATTTTAATTGCATGTCGAAGGCACACGGAACATAGCAACTTCTTAAATATTACAGATGGCTGGGATGAAATTGCTGGGTATCATGTTGCATTTTTTTAAGTGCTAATGAATACACCAAGGAGGGTGTCTCACAAACAACGTTAGCAAAATTCTAAAATTGTTTCTGTGCAATTAAGGTACAAAAATAAGTCTGTTGACACTCTTTTTCTCGTTTTTATAATCGCTTGCTCTTGGAAGCATTTCTGTTGTGGATCGGCACTGTTACAATTAAAGATATACATACATTTTCTTTTTTCATGTACCATGTCACTATATTCTTTTGGTTAGCTGTGATGTGTAGTGTAAGTGGAACAAGCAAAATAAATGCACATATCATTTATAAAACTGATCAGCTGTATGCTGCCTCTAACAGCATTAGAATAGGTTAGACGTGATGGTCTTTTGCCCTTCCTAATGTTAATAATGCTGCTATCTATGTTGGGTCTCACTCATACTGTGTGTATTTTTTTTTTGTAAGACATGATAGCTAACTCATGGAGCTAATGGAAGCCATTTACTGACTGATAAATAATAGATGGATAATTATATGAAACAATGATTAAACTGTGATAGAGAAAAAATCTGCTGTAAGTACATCCTTTAAAGTGGACCTTATCTAGCTGAAAAAGAGGCTAAGGTCAAAAGAGTGCTGAAGTGCAAGTATATGGTGTCTGTGAAACTTAGTGCCAGGAGGAGCTGGTTTTTATTTTTTCAGACAGAAGTCAACAAAGACACAGTGACTGATTTTAACACTAAAACACAGGGTTTTGTAGACATCCCAATGTTCCTTTACTTCAGCACTGTTATTTCATGGGCACTTTTTAGACCAGGTTGTGTTTCCTTTAAGTGTAGTTATCAATAAATAGACATAAATTGGCAGTCTTCAGGTACCAATCAGAAAGTTGTAGAAATACCAGAAAACATGATGCATCTGATAGTATGTCAAATTCAGTTGAAATTTATGTGGCCTTCTTTGCCTCAAACAGCTTTGACCTAACTAAAACTAAAAAATGTCTAAGCTATTATTAAGGGTAGGTCAGTGTTTGTATAAAACCATTAGAGCTGATTAACACATGTGCAGTGCAGGTTGAAGCTCAAGTTTCACAGCTAATTGATACAGTAGTTGTTCAGCGGTTCATGTCAGGTTTACATCAGGTTCAGGACAGGATTAGCTCAGGATCTTATCTTGTTCACACATATGCGATTTAGAAAAGGTTCCCATAGAAGTCAATAGCCTTTGATCTGTAGCCAAATGGTCCTGCTCTGCTCAGAAATAGTACAAGACTCCTTTTCAATCCGCACTGAATCCGCACCGCCAATGCACCAGACATATGTGAACAGGTATCATAGGAAGCAATGTTATTTCACCTGTCATGCGGATTGGATTGGTTCAAAGTGCATTCAATCCCCTATATATGTGAACTGGCACTTATTGAGGTTTTTACTTAGCAAATAGCATATTTCATTCTTGTTAATCCCAAATTAGGAACAGGGAAAGAACAGCAATCTGCTGATCCAGAAATAATTACCCAGCTTAAAGTATCCATCAAAATGAAGTCTGTACTTTGGATAGATTAGAGGAAAGAAAGGGAGGAGCCGCTGAATTGTGTTGTGATTTCTCTGCACACCTGAAGATGTCACACCTCAATCACCCAGCACTTACCACTTATGTAGGCAAAACCAAATCGGAGTTTTGGCATCGGGCTTATCGTCACATTTCTAGTATGAAATCCAACAATGTTGAGGTACCATTGGCGTGTCACACAGCGGGCCTTCATGGGGGTGTCTTTCCCAAGGTCCAATTTTTGATTCTGGATAGAGTCCATCCGAGCCCATGAGGAGGTGACTGGAACAAAAGTCTGCTTCAGAGTGAGCTCAGATGGATTCACAGATTAAATGCTACTACTTTCCCAGGACTAAACGAATTTATGTCTTTTGAACCATTCTTGAAAGGACTTGTATCAGGAGGATGCAAAAAGGTTTTGTGAAGTTTGTTATGGTTTTTTTTTTTTGTTTTTTTCCTCTCAGGTTTTTTTTTTTTTTGCTGCATATAGTTGGTTTAAGTATATTGTTTTTGATGTTTTCATTATTTGCCATTGTGATTTTTGTCACATGAGTATGGTTGTTGTATCCACATTTCCCCTTTCCTGCACCCTCCTTTTTCATGTTCTTTTCCCTGTCTCCATTTTCCCTGTCTTATTGTCTATGCTTTGCAATTTGCCGTTCTTTCGTCTCCTTGACGCACGGGGGCCGTGACCTCGGGGTTGGTGGCCTTTAGGACCTGGATCAGGGGAGGTGCGGTCTTTTCATCAGGGAGAGGCTTGGTTGCACTCTCGGCAGCCGCTATCCTTCCTGGTTCTGCTTTCTGTGCATTGGTGGCGATGTGACACGTGATGTAATCGCACCGGTAACAGGGTGGCGCTGCATGGCCAGGGAGTGGCCGTCATGGCCAGTCTGGGTAGCGATAGGCTGATTGGAGCATTTCCAAGTCTAACTGGGGGTATAAGTACACCATCTTGAGAGCCCTCACATCTCTCGTGCAGCCATGGTGACACATTGGGGTTTATTTACTAAAGCTGGAGAGTGCAAAGTCAGACTCCCTTCTGCATAGAAACCAATCAGCTTCCAGGTTTCATTGCCAAAGCTTCATTGAACAAGCTGAGGTTAGAAGCTGATTGGTTTCTATGCAGAAGGTAGTCTGATTTTGCACTCTTCAGCTTTAGTAAATAAACCCCATTGTCTCATCAGACCTGGTAGGTTACACACTTTTTTTAACCATTTTTTAAACTCTGTCTATAAGTTAACTACATCATCCCCTGGTTTTTTTTTATTAAACATGTTTATTAATAGACATAAACATTTATAAACATTATAATATTGTATTTATTCATTTGACTACCTAAATTGAAATGTTTAAGTTTTTTTAGTGTGTAGAGTCCGATCTGGGCCATATTTATACACCAAGCTGCCCTAGACACACTTTAATGATGATGCCCATTTATACAAGCTGCACCACTTATGTTTTGTGAATAATTAAAGTGTTACTAAACCCACAACAGTAAAATTAGTATCTATTTGCAGTAAAGCATGCTTGTTGTACTCATTGTGGACCCTAAGGGGTTAATCCTCTGCATTGTGTAAAAATTCAGTTTGATTGTAATTTCTCTGATCCTCTCCTTCTACTGTCCCCAATCCATTTGCTGATAGTACAGAGCTCTAGGAGTCACTTTGCACATGTTCAGTTTAGTGTGTATTGCTAGAGTTTTTTTTTCTTTGGGAGGGTCAATGTGATCGATACGGGGCCAATCAGAACTGTCCAGACAGAGGGTCAGGGGTTATGCAACCTCATAGGACAGTCAGAACAGAAAGAATAAATAGAAATAAAAAGGTGCAGCGCTAAAATCAAATAAACATATATAAAGTGCTAATGCAAATGGAGAATGATGTTTCATTCAAAATCAGATAACAGATATAAGGTGCCAATAGTGCAAATGACAAATCAAAAATTAGTGATATGAGTGCTAATGGTATAGTCACGTAATAAAATTCAAAAAATATAAAGTGAAAAAATTATAGAACCACACACAAGGTGGTTAAAGTGATAAATATGTGAGAGTCCAAATATTGAACGTGGGGATCCAAGGAGATCTCAGAATAAGTGTTCCAATCTTTTAATCTAGAGTGATGGATGGTGTGACTGGTAATAAGTAAATTGCGTACTCACTAGATGCATGATATAATCACACATTTGAGATTACAACTGTCTCATCAGGTCAGCCAGATCATCCAATAGTGTGTGCAGCCAGGTTCCTGTTCCCTTCAGGGTCCTCCAATAGGTAACAGTACATCAGGTTTCCTCTAAAATAGGCTCTGTGAATGGTTAGACTCACTAGAGCAGGAGCTACGCAACCCGAGCGGGTCTGTAATAAAAAACTGAATGTGCAAATGCTGCCCCTGCTAGACTGAAATCCTAAGCAGTGTTATCAAGCCTGCCTTAGTTGTCATCTGCTGGACTACAAAACACATTCATCTTATGCTATGGAGGTGAGAAGAGGCAAACATTTTTTCTAGACCAGCAGGAAAAAACACATGTGAATTAACTATTGAATAAGGAAACTGTCACTGGGGAGGGGCCTGAACATGGCGCCGGCCAGTGGTGCATGTTAGGAGCTCTTGACACCAACGAGGATGCTAGAGAGACCAGAGTGGTGAGAATCCTAATGATTAGCGCTCCCCGAGCCACTGGAGCCACCCGAGTCAGGGAGTCAGGTTTAAGAGCCCTGCTACTGAAGGGGGCTCCGTTAGTGGGTGGAGAGGAATGAGATGAGAGTGGATACTGCTTGGTGAAGCGGGGAGGAGGCAGTGCATGGAAGTAGCGGCAGCAGCTGCTGCTAGGGAGAGTGACTTACAGGCGGCATTGCCTGGCTGCCTCGTCGACAGAGGAGGCGGTCGAGTGTTGGGTGGCCACAGCCATGTGAGAGAGACAGAGCTGAGTCAGAGTTAGGACCGGAGTCTGCTGTGCACTCTGCGAGTGGGAGGACAGAGCGTGGAAGGAGTCTCGTGGAGGAGTCGGACATCTCCTCAAGATACTGCGGGAGGCCTGGTGACCGTTGGCAAGCAGATCCTGGAGGAAAAGAGTCTGGAGTGGAGAGAGGAATGAGGAAGGCTGGTTAACACCCCTGGTCAACTTAAGATCAAAGTGGCACTGCTCATAGTCACTAGGAAGTCGTGTGGGCTGAAGAAAAATTGGACAATCGTATGTTGGAGATTGGTGAGTGCCCACAATTAGACATTAACTGTATAATAAAACAATAATTTGTGCCAAGTGTTGAGAATCCTGTTAATTATTAAGAGGTGGCTGGTGGAGGCAGTGCCCAAAAATTTACTGTAAGTGATGGAAGGGGTGTCTGGAGGATTAAAAGCAGAAATCCCCAAAAAAGAAAGGAGCTGAAGGACTGGAAAAATCTATGTAAGGAGCATGAATATCTGACAAGTAATATACATTAAGTCCTAAGAGAGAAAACGAAGTTCAATAACATGGGTTACCTGACAAGGTAAATAGAAGCCCTGTATGCTGGAGCATACATTTCCATTAATCGCTGCAAACATACCTATTTAGTCATTTAACTTAAAGAAGTTAAGAACTTTTATAAAGTGGCCAAAAGGTGAAGAGGGGGAAGGGAGGGGAGAAAATAACCATGAGGAGTAGATTGGTGAAAGGAAGAGGGGCAAAGACACCTAAAATAAGTATAAGTTCAATTAAAAAGTATATGCCCCCGCAGGAAAAGAGCCCTGGAGGGTTATCCCCAGAGAGGCAACGGAAAATTAATGGATGTCAAGACACGGAAAGTAATACTGGAGAACAATCTAGACTTTCATCAGAAACAACAGAGTTGAATCCAAGTAAAGAAGAATTAAGTATAGAAGGTGCGGAGGATAAAAGAAATGGTGAAAAACAAACAGGAAGTTTACAAATACCCACAAAAACTGAAATGGCAGATATGTTTGCGAAGTTAGAAATATTAATAAAGAAAGAAATGGCAATCCTGCATAAGGATATAGAACAGGTTCTGGCCCAGGTGGAAGAAACAGAGGAAAGATTAGATAAACATGCACAAGTAATATCTGAGATGAAAGGGCAAATGGAAGAAATGCGGAGTGAACAGAGAAAACTGCTGTATAAGATAGAAGTTCAACAAAACAGAAATAGAAGAAATAATTTAAGGATCTGGGACTACCTGAATTGTCTCAAGGAGAAGACCTAAGAACTTTAATGAATAACCTAGTAAACTTAATATTAGATAGATCCACCACAGAACAAGTAAAAATGGAAAGAGTCCATAGGATAAGAAGTCCTCAAGGAGTAACCATAGAAACACCAAGAGATGTGATAGTAAGATTTCACCATGAAGATAAAATAAAGGTCTGGGAGAAGATGAAAGGAATATCCTCAATGAAATACGAAGGAGCGACTGTGCAGATATACGCAGATATTGCAGTGGAAACGCTAACAAGAAGGCAAACTCTGAGACCATTATTGGAACAAATAAGGAAAAAAATATTTGATACAGCTGGGGGTTCCCAACATGTTTAATAGAATGGAAAGATGGTCACTCAGTGAGACTGAGGTTCCCCAAAGAGCTCCAGGACTTTTTGTGGAAGATCAGATATGAAAATACCAGAAATTCCAAGATGAACCGATGAGATAAAGGAAAGGAGGAGAACGGAGGAAGAGAGATGGATTTTAAGCTCCAAAAAGAGAGACAGTAATAGAGACTTGAAGAACAGAAGGAGATAATATTTTTGAAAGTTTATTTAGTCTTAATAGTGGGAGTAGAATGGGAATCTGAAGGGAATTCCCTCCTTCTCCCCTTTCCTTCTGTCGCTCCTTCCTTCATCCCCAGGCTGGTGTTTTGCCTCTTCTTTCTACACCTTCTCGTCCTGTTTTCCCCTGGATTTCTCTCCCCATACGTAATGGGGGGGAAGGGAAAAGGAGACCTGGAAGGGGGGGGATTGAGGATTAGAGGTAGAGGTGTGAAAGGTATAGCATAGGCAGGTCAAACATACCCTCAGTTACACATTCTAAAGGGTGGGGGGGGGTGGCGTACATAGATAGAGCTATACCTCAATTAGTAGGATCTAAAATGGGTATAATCCCATACCAGATCTGTAGGCTACAGAGAAGCCATAGGTTTTTTTTGGGGAGGGAGATGGGATGAGGGGGTGGGAGTCGGGACGAGGGGGTGGGGGGGAAAGGGGGAGAAGGTAAAATTATGTGTCTAGTAGTATCTTGCTGAGTTAAAAGTGTTATACTAAGATTTACACTTAGGTGGAGTGGAAGAAAAGAAGTAGGAATAAAAAACGAATGGAGGATGGGAAGGTAGTTAATTTTATAACTTACAATGTAAAGGAATTAAACACCCCAGTAAAAAGACATAGGATCTTACGGGAAATATATCAACGTTCAATGGATGTAGTGTTTCTACAAAAGACACATCTATCTCATGATACAAGAATTAGGTTACAATCTAAAAATTACCCAGTTTGGTATTATGCTGACTCACCAATAAGAAGAGTGAAGGGGGTAGCTATTGGAATGGCAAAAAGTGTGAGATTTAATATAGAAGATAGATTGGTGGATCCAGATGGGTGATTTTTGTTTGTGAGGGGGAAATTATATGAAATGGAATATACGCTCACAAATATTTACAGCCCGAATAATAACCCAATCACATTTCTAGCAGATACGTTAGCAAAATTGGGGGATTTTAAGAAAGGTAAATTGATTGTAGCAGGGGATTTTAACTTCTGCATGGATCCCAAGTTGGATACAACATTGAATGTACAGAGGGATGGAATGAGACCTTTAAGACAAATAAAATAGATATTACATCAATACCAATTAGTAGATGTATGCAGAATAAAACACGCAGGGATGTGGGATTATACGTTCTATTCCTTTGTACACGCGACATATTCCAGACTGGATTATATAATGATGGAACATAGATTACTGGAATCATTGATCAAATCCAATATCGTGGTAACATCACTATCAGATCATGCATCTGTTACAATGAGACTGAAAGTAGGGAAGGATTATGATAAGAGGAACGCATGGAAATTAAATGAAACACTTATACAAGATCAAGAGATGGAAATAAGAATACAAAAAGAAATATATTCAATGTTTTCAAATAAATGAAAAGGAAGAGGTATCTAGCGCGACGATCTGGGAGGCCCATAAGGCGTATATAAGAGGTATCCTAATCTCCTTAGGTGCGGAAAAAAAGAAAAAAAAATGACGAGAATAACGAAACTGTAAGGTTAATAATTTTGATTAATGCCAACTCCCTTCAGTCAGAGAAGTCACTGCAACTCAAAAGCACATAATACTAACTGCTGAACCTAGAATGGACAACAGGTCAAATGTCGTTGCCATTAGTGACTTAAGAGGCTTACATTAACCAATAGCCGCCTGGCCAATAGCCGTTTGGCGGCCGGGAAAAGGCTGTAGATTTCCAAGTGGATGCCATATGGGGTCCTCCCGTACATGCGCAGTTTTCACACTTGCAGAGCCATGCAGCGGCGCGATCTGTCACCGGCTGTGTACCTTGGACACCGCCGATGACAGATCTGAGTACCGGCCCCGTTGCTGACCAATCACAGCAGGTCACATGACAGTTGTATACAATGGATGGCTTCATTCATGCCATCCATTGTATACTAGTGTCTAGCTGTGAATGGTCACAGCGATCACATGCACATGTCATGTGATTAGCTTTGGCTAAATCACAGCTAAGCACAAAAAAAAAAAAAAAACCCTGAATGAATCAATGTCATTCAGGTAAATGCTTGCTTATAGCAAAGTAATTCTTTGCTATAAGCAAATTGTGTAAAAAAAAAAAAAAATACTGATCACTTCCCCAAAGTAGTACAATGTTACTATGGTAACATTGTACTACTTTGGTCATAGTGAAATATAAAAAAAAAATCTTAAAAAATGATATATATATATATATATATATATATATATTTTTTTTTTTTTTTTTTTTTCATACTGTCACCAGTCAGTGTCCCTGATCATCGCCATGCCAGTTATATGATGACGCTGTACTGCACTGGTGACAGTATGTAAAAAAAAAAATAGTGAAAATTATTTTTTTTTTTTCATTTTCCGAAAAATTATGACAAAAAAAATACTACTTCAAATAACTCGCCATGCCTCTTATGAAGTACGTCGGACTGTCTACTTTGCAAAAAGGGGTCATTTGGAGATATCTGTACTTTTCTGACATTCTTGGACCTCAAGAAATTAGATTGGCTGTCAGTACTTCAGGATTGATCAATATCCAGACCTATACCATAGTTTGTGAACTCTATAACTTTCCTACAAACTAAAAAATACATCCTAATTTGGGTTATTTTCACCAAAGACATGTAGTAGAATACATCTTGGCCTAAATTTATGAAGAACAATTATTTATTTGCAAACTTTTATAACAGAAACAAACAAAAACATGTTTTTTTTTCAAAATTTTCGGTCTTTTTTTGTTAATTTAGCAAAAAATAAAAACCCCGGCAGTGATTAAATACCACCAAAAGAAAGCTCTAGTTGTGTGAACAAAATGATAAAATTTTAGTTTGGGTACAGTGTTGTATGACCGTGCAATTGTTATTCAAAGTGTGAGAGCGCTGAAACCTGAAAAATGGCCTGGGCAGGAAGGGGTAAAAGTGCCCGGTATGGAAATGGTTAACAATTTGAATTAATTCGAATGACATACAAATTAAAAAATCAACCTACAAAAATAGCAAACCCAAAACCCTTCAATATTTGGTTAAAATTGAAGATGTTGCCAAAGATACATGGACTAAAGTCCAAAACATCAGTATGACTTCATAAGGGTGCTAACAGTAATCATGCTTCTACCAAATGCCATTAGGTCTAATTAATCAGAAACCCAATTGCACCCCTGCAAATAGTCACCCTAGAATAAATCTACTTAAGCTACAGCAAATACCACTGAAATGTACATATAGTGACAACAATGCTTGGAATTTCAATGCAGCAGTAGCAGCTCACTAGGAGGTTGAAAGCTTGAACTTGTACTATTTTTAAAGAGACTAAACATGGTTATTGCACATAAATCACAAAGATGTATTGCATTAGTAGATGCAAGGCCTGACTACCAGGAAGATGACAGCCATTTTGAACCACAAATTGGATTCCCTTCTACCACACTTGTATGAGTTTTTTTCCAAGCCTTCATTTCTTTTAATAGCTCCCTGGAGCAGGAAAGCTCACCTGGGAGACCTTTACAGAGTTGTCCAACACCTGTTATTTTTTTTTTTGTAAATGCCCTCTACATGTTACCAGCTGGTATTCACATATTTGTACCCACAAAAAAAGGTAAATATTGACCTGCTTTAACCTGATTTGCAATACCAGATGTAAGAAATTTTACATTTCTGTCTAAAGCAAGTTATTTATTAGATTAGTTACACGTTTTACTTTAGCCTTAGGCAGCTACATAAATGTCTTTCACAACAGTTTCAAAACAGTTTGCTTATTTTTCACAAAAAATGGTTATGTAATATTGCATTTGCAGGGAAGCTTATAATGATTTGTGTGTTAGATGTCTACAGAAACAAAGAGCGAGAAACCACTTAATAGAAAGCCCCAGAAATGCCATTCCTTTTATTTTAGGTGACAATATTAAATTGCTTGAGAACAATATATTCTCAGCAGGCAATGCAGGAACATGTCATTACAAGATGGTTATCATTGTTGGCTTCTGCACTCTTGTGGTTTATGGGTAACAATAGTTTCTAAATGCAAAAAATATTAAGCTTTTAACAATTATAAATTGTGTCATACAAAATGTTTGGCAGAGGCTGAGAAATATTATCTCACAAATACTTTCAACATTCACCTTAAATATTTCTTGCTACATCATCTTGCTGTTTCGTTTTAGATAGGTGAACAATTTTAAGGAAAGGGATCTTGTATTATTAAAAAAATTTTTTAAAACTAGCGGAAAGGGTGGTCGAAATGTTATCCAAAGTTGAATGTTTTTTTTTTTCTTAGGCCTTGTGAATATTTAAAGTGTGTCCTACTCAAGAGACACACTTCTCCATACACACTACCCCATTTTGTATCTTTAAAAAAAGTTGCAGAAAGATACCTGATTGTTTGCCAGAAATCAAGTGAGCTCCTGACTTCCATTAGTAAGTTAAAAATGCTTTCCTTGCTGCACAGAAATCCCAAGTAGCAGATCTGTTGCTAGTTTAAATAAGGTATGTAATAGTATTTACCCTCCTGCAGCCTGTGCCCACAATTTCCAGTCTTAAAGTGCTACCTTGGTATCAAACTATCAAGAGTGTTGGATGGCTTAGTCCCTGCCTGATCCCTCTGCTGCACTTTTTGGTATATTCTGCCAGCCCCTACATCACGAAGAAGGAGGAACACAAAAGTGATGTAGGAGTCAGTAGAAAGATCAACAATACACAGAAGGGAACCAGGCATCTGGTGCACCTGGAAGTGTGTCAGATGCAGAAACATATGTAGCACTTAAAGGAGAAGCACAGCCAAAACCTGTTTAGCTGTACTTCTCCTATGTATCACAGGAGTGCAGTTTGTTCTGCACTTCTGTGATGCATTTTCAGTTGGCAGTGGGCTAAAGTCCGCTGTTAGATGATTTAACTCAACCGGTCCAGTCTGGGGAAAGATCCCGACTATACATTTGGAATCCACCCAGATGCATGGACTGGTACCTGGTTCAGCCTCTCACCGATCTGCTGAGAACCTGAGCCAGCTGCTCCCACCCCTTCCACAGCCAGCGGGAGACAGATACAGCATCTAATCGATGCTGCGTCCACCTACGTAAGTATAATTTAAAAAGAAAAACCCAAACTTCTCTTTTAAAAATCAGTGAAGAAAGGTGACACAAAGATGCCTTTACAAGGATGCCTTTTTTTAAAACTTTTTTTGGTTATCAACAGTCACTTTAAGCTCTCAGTGACCACTATTTAGTGTATGAGTATCCTCCAAGGATTTGGCTTCATACTTCTTTTCTTAGAGGTTCACAGAGTCTCTTTATAGGAGAACTTCATTAAAATAGCTGGGGACTGTTTAGTAGTGTGAAACCATTAAGACAAGGAGTTTGGTGATCCAGAGAATGCAAAGTATAGTATAGCTTAAGAGCAGGTAAGAATGTGTAAAATTTACCATATCATATAGAGTGCAGGGGTCATGCATATGAAACATATCACAATTTATACAGTGAAGGGGTCAAGGTATGTAACATACAGCATAGCATATAAAGTGCTGGTTCAGCAATATCTAATGTACTGCCCCTAACATTGGCATTCTTAAAAACAAAGAGGGCGAATATCCTCAGCAGGGCTATAGACTGCAAAAAAACAGAAGTTCAGCAGTTCTAACCCATATCTACTCTATGCACTTTAAAAGGTGCCTTTAGATACACTTTAATGAAGCTTGCTACCCAGTGTACATATATATATATATACAGCTTCAGTAGCAAGTGGTTATACCAGGATCATGGCTGCAGGTACAGCCATGATGCTGGTAGAATTTTTTAAAGCCAGCAGTTGGCTTTCCTGTAAAAGTGATCCAAGTGACTTTACAGCTGAGTGAACACTTTTACAGCGCTCGGAAGGAAGCACCCCTTCTGTCACCACCATTCCCAGGCCCTCCTGAACCAGGGCTGCTGTAAGCAGTTAGGTCGGCTGCCCACAGAGAACATGGAGGAACATTTGTCCTCTGTAATGAATGAAGCTGAAAGTGACTTCATCACTTTTGGTTTCAGAGCTTTCATTTCCTGACTGATATAGCCATAGAAGCAACTGATCAAACATGATCTGTGTTTGATCAGATGCTTTGTAGGGAAGAGGAGACATCGAGGGTCTAACAGAGGCTTGTTCACCGCTTGTGAAAGCAATAAAGTTACCTTAAAAAAAATTAAACAGTGTAAATAAAGTTTTAAATAAAATAATAATAAAGCCCCCTCATATCTGCATACAAATTCAAATGAGCACATAGGTTTGACACACGTATGTAAACTGTGATTATACCACACATGCGAGTTATCACCATGAATGTTGGAGTGAGAGCAATAATTCAAACGCCATAGCTCAAGTTAAACTGATAACCTTTTTGGAGGAGTATTTAAACTAGGATCGAGGGGGGAGGGAGAATTAGATTATAACGGGGTAGACAGATCAAACAGGGGTCAGTACTTATTGGTGGGTGGAACAGGGAAAGATGGGGAGAAGGCTATGGCAGATAAGAAGGTTTCCATGTTACAAACAACCAGTGGAATTGGTACCATTTGTATGAAAATAAAAAATATGCAAAATATGTGTGAACAAGGGGTCAATGAATTGAAGTGTTTGTTCACCAATGCCAGAAGTCTGCCAAGCAAAATAGATGAGTTGGAAGCTTTGGTGCATGAAGAGAACTATGATTTCATTGGTATTGCTGAATCTTGACTTCATTCTTCACATGACTGGGCCATTAATATTCCTGACTATGTTCTCTTTCGGAGAGACAGGGTAAATAGGAAAGGTGGTGGTGTCTGTCTCTATGTAAGAAGTGATCTCAGAGCCAGTCTGAAAGAGAACTTAGTTGATGGAGAGTGTGATGAGGCTAAGGCATTATGCATGGAACTGCACATGGGGGTGCGTACTATAAAGGTAATCATTGGAGTTTGTTATAGGCCTCCCAATATAAATGAAGAGGTGGAGACTCAGCTCCTTGCACAGATCGAAAGAGCTGCAAGGGCTGGGACAGTGATAATAATGGGGGATTTTAACTCTCCAGAAATGACTGGAGTAATGGTACTGTAGGAACAGTCAAAGGACAAAATGTTTAAACCTACTACAGGACAATTTTATGGTACAGTTCATAGAGGCCCCTACTAGGAATGATGCTCTGCTGGACCTGATAATCTCAAACCATGCAGAGCTTATTACGAATGTCCATATAAAAGAACATCTGGGTAGCAGTGACCATAACATGATTTCATTTATTGTTAGCTGTAAACAGCGAGCACATACAGGAAAAATAAAAACACTAAATTTTAAGAGAGCTAATTTTCCAAGGCTGAGAGCTGCTTTCCAAGACTTAGACTGGGAGGGAATATTGGCATCGATGAACACAACACAGAAATGGGAGTTCTTCAAAAAGACTGTATGTGAACATACTGCAAACTATATTCCCATGGGCAACAAGTTTAAAAGGCTAAAAATCAAACCTATGTGGCTTATGGCCAAAGTAAAAAAAAGATATAGATAATAAGAAAAGAGCTTTTAGTAAATATAAAAATGAAGGAACACTATCATCGTTTAAACTTTAAAAAGAATATAACAGAATATGCAAAAATTGAAAACAAACGACAGATTGCAAAAGATAGCAGGACCAACCCCAAAACCTTTTTCAAATATATTAATAGTAAAAAGGTTCAGTCCGAGCATTTAAGCCCTTTACACAATAATCTAGAGTAGGTGACTGGGGACAAAGAGAAGGCAAATTTATTAAATAGCTTCTTAAGCTCTGTGTATTTAAAGGAGCAAGGGGGAGCTCTTGTCCATAATGGGCATGGTATTGACACAGCTCCAGATGATCCACATTAGCTCACAATTGATATGATCCAAAAATAAACAGAATAAAGGTGAATAAAGCACCTGGACCGGATGGTATACACCCACGGGTCCTTAAAGAATTGAGCTCTGTCATTTCAAAGCATTGTTTCAAATTTTTAGGGACTCTTATGACTGGCTTAGTACCACTGGTTTGGCGTAAGGCCAATGTGATGCCAATCTTTAAAAAGACGTAAAAATCTTTACCAAGTAATTACAGACCTGTTAGCTTAACTTCTATAGTTGGGAAGATACTGGAGAGTTTAATAAAAGACCACATAGAGGAGTTCTTGCTGGAAAAAAATATTTTAAGCAACAGACAGCATGGATTCATAAAAGACAGAAGTTGTCAAACAAATCTGATTTCTTTTTATGAGAAGGTGAGTAAAACCTTGGACAGAGGAGTGGTGGTGGACGTGGTATACTTGGATTTTGCGTTTGACACAGTTCCCCACACACAGCTAATGTGTAAGGTAAAGTCTACGGGCTTGGAAAAATCTTTATGTAAATGGATAGAAAACTGGCTAAAAGATCGTATTCAAAGAGTAGTGGTTAATGATTCATACTTTGCATGGTTAGGGTTGTCAGTGGTGTACCCCAAGGTTCAGTGTTGGGACCCTTACTTTTTAATATATTTATAAATGATATAGGGTCTGGGATTAAAAATCCCATTTCAGTCTTTGCAGATGACACCAAGCTGTGCAGTGGAATAAAGTCCTTACAGGATGTCTTCAATTTACAAGCCAACCTCAATGCACTGTTTAATTGGGCAACTATGTGGCAAATTACGTTTAATTAAGTATAAATGAAAAGTCCTTCTTCCCAAAATGTGTAATCCAAAAAAATAAAAAAAAATCTTCTGCCAAAGAAATGTGCTTCCACCATCCACCAGTGCAAAAATCAACATCAACCGCACTCACCAGATATTGGTGAGTATTGCGCCTATCTGGTGAGTGCAGTTGATGTTGATTTTGCACTGGTGGAAGCACATTTCTTTGGGAGAAGATTTTTTTTCATTTTTTTTATTACACATTTTGGGAAGAAGGACTTTTCATTTATACTTAATTTATTTTTATTTTTGTGTACACACTTTATAAAAATTTTTGGACACTTTATAAACTTATTTATTATTGATGTTGATTGATGTTAGTTATGTGGTGAGGAGGTTTTGTGTTTTGCGCTGTTTATTATTATTTTTATTAATTGGTGTATTGCACCGGTGTGCAGCAGCATACCTTTACCTTTATCGCCTATTGGAAGTTTTTGTATGCTGGGGTTTGTGATATATAAATTAGGTTTAATGTTGATAAATGTAAGGTTATGCACTTGGGGGCTAAGAATATGCATGCATCATACATACTAGGGGAGTACAACTGGGGGAATCAATGGTGGAGAAGGATGTGGGAGTTCTGGTAGATCATATGTTTAACAATGGCGTGCAATGCCAAGGTGCAGTTTCTAAAGCAAGCAAATACCTCCTTTGTATTAAAAGAGGTATAGACTCCAGAGAGCGAGATATCATTTTACCCCTGTATAAAGCATTAGTAAGACCTCATCTGGAATATGCAGCTCAGTTTTGGGCACCATTTCACAAAAAGGACATTGGAGAACTGGAGAAATTGCAGAGAAGGGCAACTAAACTGATAAGAGTCATGGAGGAGCTCAGCTATGAGGAAAGATTAGAGGAACTGAATTTATTCTCTCTTGAGAAGAGGAGATTAAGGGGGGATATGATCGACATGTATAAATACATCAGTGGTTCATATAGTGAACTCAGTGTAGAGCTATTCACCCTGAGGTCATCACAGAGGACAAGGGGGCACTCTTTACGTCTGGAGGAAAAGAAATTCAATCTCCAAACCAGGGACAGACTGACCATTTGGAAACTCAGGCACTGCCCGAGGGCCTGGGGTCAGTAGGGGGCCCTATGAGATGCCCCTGGCACCTTTTATATAGGCTTTTTTGAGTTTGGCCAAGGACACAGGGGCCCCATGATCCCCTATTGCCCGGGGGCCCCATGAATTGTCAGTCCGCCCCTGCTCCAAACACGGAAAGGTTTCTTCACAGTGAGAGCTGTGAAAATGTGGAATAGAATCCCTCAAGAGTTGGTTCTGGCCAGCTCAGTGGAATGCTTTAAAAAATGCCTGGATTGTTTCTTAGATACACAGAATTTAACTGGATATTAACATTTATAGGTAAAGTTAATCCAGGGAATATCCAATTGCCTCTCAGGGGATCAGGAAGGAATTTTTTTCCCTGCAGGAACAAATTAGATCATGCTTTAATGGGGGTTTTTTGCCTTCCTCTGGATCAACTGTGGTTATAGGATTATAACTATTTTTTTTCAATGGTTTAACTGGATGGACTTTTGTCTTTTTTCAGCCAGACTAACTATGTAACCTGTACAGGCTTTTAAGGATTCACCTATAGCCAATTTTTAGTTACTGTTGCCATTTCACAGGCATGTGCAATTTTAAATCTTGACATGTATTTATTTACTCGATTCAACAACCTGTTTTATATTTTAGCAAAACATTGGGTATTAAACTGTATTTGTGGCCACTAAAATTATTTAGGTGTATTGTTTCCTGAAAATTTTGTGGCATGACATAAACAATCGCAACAGCCACCATTTTATTATCCATGGCCTCTGCTTTCAGAAAGTGTTTGAGGGTTCTAAGAAAATTTCTAGCAAAAAAATACATATTTTAAAATGAATCTGAAAATGTTTAAAAATGCCCCAGTAGGCAAGTGGTTAAGAAAGTGTACTATGATAACTGTTATTTTTTTGGGGAAAAGGAGCCTTCCTGCATGAACTATCTCCAGTGGCCATTTGCAGACCCTAGGCCCCATACCATTACCAAGGCAATGATCATGGTGTGTGGTCCAAAAACTAGTATGCAGCCAGGAAGGGAATTTGAGAGGGTTATTTTAAATCTGCATGTTAAAGTAGGCTTCTTTAGGACAGGTTGCTTTTAAGTGACTGTGTCTATTAATGTTAATATGAACAGTTTTGTGTAAATTTCTTTTAATGAAGGGGAAATGTCTATCGCTGAGTGTTTTTCCCTCAAAGGTCCCAACTATCTTCAAGTTTTTCAGATGTGAAAAGACAAAAAACTGCAATCAAATAGCTGTCAGCAGTTGAGTATTAGTTGTGTTTTTTATTCTACACCCTGTTCCAAATTATTATGCAAATTATATTTTTCTCATTTACCTAAATAATTGATGTAAATAACAGTCAGCATAATTCTCATGTTATTAACTATTAAGAGTACAATTCACATTTTATTAAACAAACCTCCTAATGATAACAGTATTTTTTTTAAACATAAAACACTTACAATGCACTGTTCCAAATTATTACGCACAGTAAGTTTCAAAACACTTTAAAGGTTGTAAAGAACTGAAAATTGTCATTTGTTGTGTTTGCAGCATATTTACTGAAATCAAAAACTATTTCAATCAAACTTTTAACAATATTTTAACTTTTTAAACATTTTAACAGGTCACGTTACATTGTAACATAGGACCCCTTATTTGATAGCAGCTTCACAAGACTTGCATCCATTGAACTTGTAAGTTTTTGGACAGTTTCTGCTTGCATTTGTTTGCAAGATGTCAGAATAGCCTCCCAGAGCTGCTGTTTGGATGTAAACTGCATCCCACCCTCATAGATCTTTTGCTTGAGGATGCTCCAAAGGTTCTCAATAGGATTGAGGTCAGGGGAGGATGGAGGCCACACCATGACTTTCTCTCCTTTTATCCCCATAGCAGCCATTGATGCAGAGGTATTCTTTGCAGCATGAGATGGTGCATTGTCATGCATGAAGATGATTTTATTACGGAAAGCATAGTTCTTCCTTCTGTACCAGGGAAGAAAGTGGTCAGTCATAAACTCCACATACTTTGCAGAGGTCATCTTTACACCTTCGGGGACCCTAAAGGGGCCGACCAGCTCTGTTCCCATGATTCCGGCCCAAAACATGACTCCACCACCGCCTTGCTGACATTGCAGCCTTGTTGGAACAGGGTGGCCATCCACCAACCATCCACTACTCCATCCATCTGGACCATCCAGGGTTGCACGGCACTCATCAGTGAACAGGACTGTTTGAAATTTAGTCTTCATGTATTTTTCTGCCCAATGCAGCCATTTCTGCTTTTAAGCATTGGTTAGTGTTGGCCGAATGGAAGGTTTATGCACAGTTGCAAGACTCTGGAGGACTCTACACCTTGATGTCCGTGGGACTCCAGAGGCACCAGCAGCTTCAAATATCTGTTTGCTGCTATATAATGATATCTTAGCAGCTGCTCTCTTGATCCAATGCATGGATCTGGCATAAATCTTCCTCAATGTGCCTTTATCTGCACGAACCCGTCTGTGCTCTGAATCAGCCACAAATCTCTTAATAGTGCGATGATCACGCTTAAGTTTTCGTGAAACATCTAATGTTTTCATACCTCGTCCAAGGCATTGAACTATTTCACTCTTTTCAGCAGCAGAGAGATCCTTTTTCTTCCCCATATTGCTTGAAAATGGTGCTCTGCTTAATAATGTGGAACACCATCCTTTAGTAGTTTTTCCCTTAAATTGGGCTCACCTGCCAATCTAATTATCACATGTGTCCAAGATTGTTTTCAGTGATCAAAAGAGCCCTGACACACAATGCCATCCATGAGTTAAACTGAACAACAAAATATTTAATCTTTGTGACACATAAATAGAATTTGCATAATAATTTGGAACAGAGTGTATTCCTGGGGGATCTGACATTAGTGAATATGGAAAACCTATTCACGTGTTGTAACATAAACTAACTGACCATGTTCCAAATAAGTTTACAGACTCAGTAAATCATCACATTAAAAGCTATTTTCCTATATTCTTTTTTCACTTTCATTTACCTGATCTTCAGTGCAATGACAATGTATAGAAGAATATCCTCTAATTTTATGTATTGAATAGTCCTCTTGTGAAAATATTCTGTTTTTTAAACCAACCTTATTTCTCCAAACTTTGCAAAGGAATTTGTCCTTCAGTATTGTTGTAGCCCACAATACTGTACACAAGTATCACTTTGATGTTTTTCTTTTAAAACAGTGAAAGAATGGGTACACCAAGGTCAAAACAAGTGTTTGCTAAGCCTACATTATATTGTGAAATAAAGAAAGAACACATCTCTAAGTATCGTAATGTAAAGGCTATATATATCTTGTTTATTCTTCAAATGGACTAACAAGGACAAAGATACAAATCTGACTGGAGTTTACAATGGAATCCAAGTTATTGTGTGCATGGGGATTTTAAAGTAATGTGCTATGTTGAGTAACCTGTAGCAGAATCCATATTTCATTGACATAACTTCAGAAACTTGAAATAAGAGTTCTATGACTTAACATGATACTTTGTACTGCTACTTTATATGTCAGTCTTTGTTTTACAGTCTCTAAAACAAAGACTCTTTACTAGGGTCTGACATTGGTAGTTAGGGATTAGCTAAACTGTCCTGTTTTGACAAAACGTTTGCTGAAATTTCCTCACTTGGAATGGGAATGTTCAATGTGGTCTACCAGTTCAGCTCTTTGGACGTACTATGTACATCCAAAGAGTGAACCTTTAATCACAAGTAGAGATGAGCGAAGTATTCAAAAATTCGATTCGACTGATTCGGCGAATTCGTGGAAAAATTTCGATTCGAGTCGAATATATTCGCTGTGAATTTAACTTAAAAAAGGGTGTTTCTAGGCTTCAGAGAGACTTAATATTAGTGCTGAACACTGTACCTTTAATTTAAATGCCCTTGGAGTCTGCTGGGGAAGAGAAATAATACTGTCAGTCAGTATGACATGCAGATGAGTGCCGTCGATCTTAGAATCACCGCACACTTCACTCATTTGGGCAGTCACGGGGCCAAAACCAGAGTGTGGAGCCACAGTGTGGCGGTGGAGGCAGCAGCAATGGGAGGCCATACAGCACCCTATGACAAAAATGGAAACCACCAGCAGTGTGAGGAGACCTGAAAGTGGCACATGGCAGAGTGTGGCGATAGAGACAGCAGCAATGGGAGGCCGTACAGGGACCCATGACACACTCTGGACCTGGCAGCAGCATGAGGAGGCGGTACAGGGGCCCATGGCAGATTACGGGCCTGGCAGCAGCATGAGGAGTCGGTACGGGGGCCCATGGCAGATTACGGGCCTGGCAGCAGCAATGGGAGGCCGTACAGGGACCCATGACACACTCTGGACTTGGCAGCAGCATGGGGAGGCGGTACAGGGGCCCATGACAGATTACGGGCCTGGCAGCAGCATGAGGAGTCGGTACAGGGGCCCATGACACACTCTGGACCTGGCAGCAGCATGAGGAGGCGGTACAGGGGCGCATGACAGATTACGAGCCTGGCAGCAGCAACTTGGACAGGAGGACGTTCAGCTTCTGCACCGTCTGGTGCGTGCTCGCAAACTGTTGTCTCTTGGAAACGGATTCCAAGAAAGACTGCTGACGGAATCCGTGAAGAGGAGTAGCAGGAGAAGGAGCATCTGAACGAGCGGAATATGCCAACAAGAGACAACAGGGGCCCATGACAGATTACGGGCCTGGCAGCAGCATGAGGAGTCGGTACGGGGGCCCATGGCAGATTACGGGCCTGGCAGCAGCTATGGGAGGCCCGTAATCTGCCAGCACCCTATGACAAAAAATGGAACCCACCAGCAGTGTGAGGAGACCTGAAAGTGGCACATTGCAGAGTGTGGCGATGGAGACAGCAGCAATGGGAGGCCGTACAGGGACCCATGAGAGACTCTGGACCTGGCAGCAGCATGAGGAGGCGGTATAGGGGCCCATGGCAGATTAGGGGCCTGGCAGCAGCTATGGGAGGCCCGTAATCTGCCAGCACCCTATGACAAAAAATGGAATACACCAGCAGTGTGAGGAGACCTGAAAGTGGCACATGGCAGAGTGTGGCGATGGAGACAGCAGCAATGGGAGGCCGTACAGGGACCCATGAGAGACTCTGGACTTGGCAGCAGCATGAGGAGGCGGTATAGGGGCCCATGGCAGATTAGGGGCCTGGCAGCAGCTATGGGAGGCCCGTAATCTGCCAGCACCCTATGACAAAAAATGTAACACACCAGCAGTGTGAGGAGACCTGAAAGTGGCACATGTTTGGGGCATGATTCATGGCGGATTTAGTCAGTTGTGTCAGGAACTGGTGGTTTGAAATCCAGACTAATCCACGCCTGATTCATTTTCACAAACGTCAGTCTCTCCACACTTTGGGTGGACAGTCGTGTCCTCCGCGGAGTTGCAATACCTCCTGCCGCACTAAACACGTGCTCCGATGCCACGCTACTGGCCGGACATGACAGCCTTTCAAGGGCAAATTCAGCTAGTTGGGGCCAAAGGTCAAGTTTCGTTGCCCAGTAGTCAAGGGGATTGTCTACCTCGGTTGGCAGGGTGCTGTCCAAGTAGGCCTAAGCCTGTTGTTTGAGGTCCTGCTCCAGGTCCACCTGATGCTGCTGCTGCTGCTGCTGCGGCTGGTTAGTAGTTTCCTCACTGCGCTGGTGAAGAAAGCTACTCATCATCGACTGCAGACTGAGGCAGCCGCTGCTGGTGGAGCTGCCACTGCTCCTACCACCCCACCCCTCCCCTGCTGCCATGGCAGCGGAACGCGAGCGCACAGGGCCCACAGTGTCTGAGGATGGACGTTGGCACAGACAGGCAGAGACCAGCTGACTACATAGGTGGTTTTTATAGTACGTTATTTTGGCCTCCCTCTCAGCAGGTGTGAAAAAGGCCACCATTTTTGAACGGTAGCGAGGGTCCAACAAGGTGGACAGCCAAAAGTCATCCCTCTGTCTGATGGTTATTATTCGGCTGTCGCTACGCAAGCAAGCAAGCATGCTATGGGCCATTTGTGCCAAGGAATGCGAGGGACTCCCTGCCTCCATCTCCACAGCATACTGCCACGGTGCGTCTGGGTCCTCTGTCTCCTCCTCCTCTACCAGATGCTCCTGCTCCTCCACTCCTGTCCGCTGAGTGGAAAAACCACCCATTTCACTCAATAATTCCTGAGCACCAATGTCCTCCTCTACCTCCTCCTTTTCTTCCTGTCCTGCCCCCACAGGGGTCATGTGGCATTGAGATCTGTGCGCCACGTCTACCGCACCCTGACCAGCCATTGTTAACAGCATTTGTTCCAGGACGTGCAACAGAGGAATGACGTCGTTCATCCCATAGTCCTGCCGACTCACGAATAGCGTGGCCTCCTCAAAGGGCCTGAGCAAGCGCAGGTGTCACGCATGAGCTGCCAATGGCTGACATCTAAGTTACACAGGGAGTACCTTTATCCGCTTTTAACATCAGGAAATCTGTGATGGCCTTTCGCTGTTCGTAAAGGCGGTCTAACATATGTAGGGTTGAATTCCACCTTGTTGCAACGTCACAGCATGAGGAGTCGGTACGGGGGCCCATGGCAGATTACGTGCCTGGCAGCAGCAATGGGAGGCCCGTAATCTGCCAGCACCCTATGTCAAAAAATTCAACACACCAGCAGTGTGAGGAGACCTGAAAGTGGTACATGGCAGAGTGTGGCTATGGAGACAGCAGCAATGGGAGGCCGTACAGGGACCCATGACACACTCTGGACTTGGCAGCAGCATGAGGAGGCGGTATAGGGGCCCATGGCAGATTAGGGGCCTGGCAGCAGCTATGGGAGGCCCGTAATCTGCCAGCACCCTATGTCAAAAAATTCAACACACCAGCAGTGTGAGGAGACCTGAAAGTGGCACATGGCATGAGAGACTGTGGACCTGGCAGCAGCATGAGGAGGCGGTATAGGGGCCCATGGCAGATTAGGGGCCTGGCAGCAGCTATGGGAGGCCCGTAATCTGCCAGCACCCTATGTCAAAAAATTGAACACACCAGCAGTGTGAGGAGACCTGAAAGTGGCACATGGCAGAGTGTGGCGATGGAGACAGCAGCAATGGGAGGCCATACAGGGACCCATGACAGACTCTGGACCTGGCAGCAGCATGAGGAGGCGGTATATAGGGGCCCATGGCAGATTAGGGGCCTGGCAGCAGCTATAGGAGGCCCGTAATCTGCCAGCACCCTATGTCAAAAAATTCTACACACCAGCAGTGTGAGGAGACCTGAAAGTGGCACATGGCAGAGTGTGGCGATGGAGACAGCAGCAATGGGAGGCCATACAGGGACCCATGAGAGACTCTGGACTTGGCAGCAGCATGAGGAGGCGGTATATAGGGGCCCATGGCAGATTAGGGGCCTGGCAGCAGCTATGGGAGGCCCGTAATCTGCCAGCACCCTATGTCAAAAAATTCTACACACCAGCAGTGTGTGAGGAGACCTGAAAGTGGCACATGGCAGAGTGCGGCGATGGAGACAGCAGCAATGGGAGGCCGTACAGGGACCCATGACAGACTCTGGACCTGGCAGCAGCATGAGGAGGCGGTATATAGGGGCCCATGGCAGATTAGGGGCCTGGCAGCATCTATGGGAGGCCCGTAATCTGCCAGCACCCTATGTCAAAAAATTCAACACACCAGCAGTGTGTGAGGAGACCTGAAAGTGGCACATGGCAGAGTGTGGCGATGGAGACAGCAGCAATGGGAGGCCGTACAGGGACCCATGACAGACTCTGGACCTGGCAGCAGTATGAGGAGGCGGTATAGGGGCCCATGGCAGATTAGGGGCCTGGCAGCAGCTATAGGAGGCCCGTAATCTGCCAGCACCCTATGTCAAAAAATTGAACACACCAGCAGTGTGAGGAGACCTGAAAGTGGCACATGGCAGAGTGTGGCGATGGAGACAGCAGCAATGGGAGGCCGTACAGGGACCCATGAGAGACTCTGGACCTGGCAGCAGCATGAGGAGGCGGTATATAGGGGCCTATGGCAGATTAGGGGCCTGGCAGCAGCTATAGGAGGCCCGTAATCTGCCAGCACCCTATGTCAAAAAATTGAACACACCAGCAGTGTGAGGAGACCTGAAAGTGGCACATGGCAGAGTGTGGCGATGGAGACAGCAGCAATGGGAGGCCGTACAGGGACCCATGACAGACTCTGGACCTGGCAGCAGCATGAGGAGGCGGTATATAGGGGCCCATGGCAGATTAGGGGCCTGGCAGCATCTATGGGAGGCCCATAATCTGCCAGCACCCTATGTCAAAAAATTGAACACACCAGCAGTGTGAGGAGACCTGAAAGTGGCACATGGCAGAGTGTGGCGATGGAGACAGCAGCAATGGGAGGCCGTACAGGGACCCATGACAGACTCTGGACCTGGCAGCAGCATGAAGAGGCAGTATATAGGGGCCCATGGCAGATTAGGGGCCTGGCAGCAGCTATGGGAGGCCCGTAATCTGCCAGCACCCTATGTCAAAAAATTCAACACACCAGCAGTGTGTGAGGAGACCTGAAAGTGGCACATGGCAGAGTGTGGCGATGGAGACAACCCGCAATGGGGGGCCGTACAGGGACCCATGACAGACTCTGGACCTGGCAGCAGCATGAGGAGGCGGTATATAGGGGCCCATGGCAGATTAGGGGCCTGGCAGCATCTATGGGAGGCCCGTAATCTGCCAGCACCCTATGTCAAAAAATTCAACACACCAGCAGTGTGTGAGGAGACCTGAAAGTGGCACATGGCAGAGTGTGGCGATGGAGACAGCAGCAATGGGAGGCCGTACAGGGACCCATGACAGACTCTGGACCTGGCAGCAGCATGAGGAGGCGGTATATAGGGGCCCATGGCAGATTAGGGGCCTGGCAGCAGCTATGGGAGGCCCGTAATCTGCCAGCACCCCATGTCAAAAAATTCAACACACCAGCAGTGTGTGAGGAGACCTGAAAGTGGCACATGGCAGAGTGTTGCGATGGAGACAACCCACCGACTGTTTTGCTCGCTGCCAAGCTGCCACCCTCTTCTCCTGATGATGCGGAAGCAATAGCCTGATGACGACGAGGCTGCCAAGTGCGATCAGCCTCATCATCATCAATTAGGGTCTCCGCCTCACTACTAGCCCCCTCGGCTGCGTGTGGGTCAGGAGACAGACCTGTCTCTAGACCGGCTACCGAGCCACTCTCCTCGCCACTACTTCTTCGCCTGGCTGCTGAAGAGGCGGATGTCTCCCCCCGTTCCTGACCGCCCTCTGTTAGCTCTTCCTCACTGTACTGGATGACACCGGGAGCACTAGCCTCTGGCTGCGAATAGTGCTGCCTCGACCCCTTCCTCTGCTGCCACGTCTGCTCGCTCCTAAAACATTGCCTCCTCTGCCACTCCTCTGCATGTTGTCTGACATACTCTTTAATTAAACGATTCTGTGTCCCTGAGTAACAATTCTGTGTCCCTGAGTAACGTTTCTGTGGCCCTAAGTAACATTTCTGTGGCCCTCAGTAACAATTCTGTCTGTCCCTGAGTAACAATTCTGTGTCTGTCCCTGAGTAACAATTCTGTGTCCGTCCCTGAGTAACAATTCTGTGTCCCTCAGTAAAAATTCTGTGTCCCTCAGTAACAATTCTGTGTCTGTGCGAGTAACAATTCTGTGGCCCTAAGTAACAGTTCTGTGGCCCTCAGTAACAATTCTGTGTCTGTGCGAGTAACAATTCTGTGTCTGTGCGAGTAACAATTCTGTGGCCCTAAGTAACAGTTCTGTGGCCCTCAGTAACAATTCTGTGTCTGTGCGAGTAACAAATCTGTGTCTGTGCGAGTAACAATTCTGTGGCCCTAAGTAACAGTTCTGTGGCCCTCAGTAACAGTTCTGTGTCCCTGAGTAACAATTCTGTGTCTGTGCGAGTAACAATTCTGTGGCCCTAAGTAACAGTTCTGTGGCCCTCAGTAACAATTCTGTGTCCCTGATTAACGTTTCTGTGGCCCCAAGTAACGGTTCTGTGGCCCTCAGTAACAATTATGTGTCCCAGATTAACGTTTATGTGGCCCTAAGTAACGGTTCTGTGGCCCTCAGTAACAATTCTGTGTCCCTGAGTAACAATTCTGTGTCTGTGCGAGTAACAATTCTGTGGCCCTCAGTAACAATTCTGTGTCTGTGCGAGTAACAATTCTGTGTCTGTGCGAGTAACAATTCTGTGGCCCTAAGTAACGGTTCTGTGGCCCTCAGTAACAATTCTGTGTCCCTGTGTAACAATTCTGTGTCTGTGCGAGTAACAATTCTGTGTCCCTCAGTAACAATTCTGTGTCCCTCAGTAACAATTCTGTGTCTGTGCGAGTAACAATTCTGTGGCCCTAAGTAACAGTTCTGTGGCCCTCAGTAACAATTCTGTGTCTGTGCGAGTAACAATTCTGTGTCTGTGCGAGTAACAATTCTGTGGCAATAAGTAACAGTTCTGTGGCCCTCAGTAACAATTCTGTGTCTGTGCGAGTAACAATTCTGTGTCTGTGCGAGTAACAATTCTGTGGCCCTAAGTAACAGTTCTGTGGCCCTCAGTAACAGTTCTGTGGCCCTCAGTAACAATTCTGTCTGTCCCTGAGTAACAATTCTGTGTCTTTCCCTGAGTAACAATTCTGTGTCCCTCAGTAACAATTCTGTGTCCCTCAGTAAAAATTCTGTGTCCCTCAGTAACAATTCTGTGTCTGTGCGAGTAACAATTCTGTGGCCCTAAGTAACAGTTCTGTGGCCCTCAGTAACAATTCTGTGTCTGTGCGAGTAACAATTCTGTGTCTGTGCGAGTAACAATTCTGTGGCCCTAAGTAACAGTTCTGTGGCCCTCAGTAACAGTTCTGTGGCCCTCAGTAACAATTCTGTCTGTCCCTGAGTAACAATTCTGTGTCTGTCCCTGAGTAACAATTCTGTGTCCCTCAGTAACAATTCTGTGTCCCTCAGTAAAAATTCTGTGTCCCTCAGTAACAATTCTGTGTCTGTGCGAGTAACAATTCTGTGGCCCTAAGTAACAGTTCTGTGGCCCTCAGTAACAATTCTGTGTCTGTGCGAGTAACAATTCTGTGTCTGTGCGAGTAACAATTCTGTGGCCCTAAGTAACAGTTCTGTGGCCCTCAGTAACAATTCTGTGTCTGTGCGAGTAACAATTCTGTGTCTGTGCGAATAACAATTCTGTGGCCCTAAGTAACAGTTCTGTGGCCCTCAGTAACAGTTCTGTGTCCCTGAGTAACAATTCTGTGTCTGTGCGAGTAACAATTCTGTGGCCCTAAGTAACAGTTCTGTGGCCCTCAGTAACAGTTCTGTGTCCCTGAGTAACAATTCTGTGTCTGTGCGAGTAACAATTCTGTGGCCCTAAGTAACAGTTCTGTGGCCCTCAGTAACAATTCTGTGTCCCTGATTAACGTTTCTGTGGCCCCAAGTAACGGTTCTGTGGCCCTCAGTAACAATTATGTGTCCCTGATTAACGTTTATGTGGCCCTAAGTAACGGTTCTGTGGCCCTCAGTAACAATTCTGTGTCCCTGAGTAACAATTCTGTGTCTGTGCGAGTAACAATTCTGTGGCCCTAAGTAACAGTTCTGTGGCCCTCAGTAACAATTCTGTGTCTGTGCGAGTAACAATTCTGTGTCTGTGCGAGTAACAATTCTGTGGCCCTAAGTAACAGTTCTGTGGCCCTCAGTAACAATTCTGTGTCCCTGAGTAACAATTCTGTGTCTGTGCGAGTAACAATTCTGTGGCCCTAAGTAACAGTTCTGTGGCCCTCAGTAACAATTCTGTGTCTGTGCGAGTAACAATTCTGTCTCTGTGCGAGTAACAATTCTGTGGCCCTAAGTAACAGTTCTGTGGCCCTCAGTAACAATTCTGTGTCCCTGAGTAACAATTCTGTGTCTGTGCGAGTAACAATTCTGTGGCCCTAAGTAACAGTTCTGTGTCCCTGTGTAACAATTCTGTGTCTGTGCGAGTAACAATTCTGTGGCCCTAAGTAACAGTTCTGTGGCCCTCAGTAACAATTCTGTGTCCCTGAGTAACAATTCTGTGTCTGTGCGAGTAACATTTCTGTGGCCCTAAGTAACAGTTCTGTGGCCCTCAGTAACAATTCTGTGTCCCTGAGTAACAATTCTGTGTCTGTGCGAGTAACAATTCTGTGGCCCTAAGTAACAGTTCTGTGTCCCTGTGTAACAATTCTGTGTCTGTGCGAGTAACAATTCTGTGGCCCTAAGTAACAGTTCTGTGGCCCTCTGTAACAATTCTGTGTCTGTGCGAGTAACAATTCTGTGTCTGTGCGAGTAACAATTCTGTGGCCCTAAGTAACAGTTCTGTGTCCCTGTGTAACAATTCTGTGTCTGTGCGAGTAACAATTCTGTGGCCCTAAGTAACAGTTCTGTGGCCCTGAGTAACAATTCTGTGTCTGTGCGAGTAACAATTCTGTGTCTGTGCGAGTAACAATTCTGTGGCCCTAAGTAACAGTTCTGTGGCCCTCAGTAACAATTCTGTGTCTGTCCCTGAGTAACAATTCTGTGGCCCTAACTAAAGTTTCTGTGGCCCTAAGTAACAATTCTCTGGCACTCAGTAACAATTCTGTCTGTCCCTGAGTAACAATTCTGTGGCCCTAATAACGTTTCTGTGGCCCTAAGTAACAATTCTCTGGCACTCAGTAACAATTCTGTCTGTCCCTGAGTATGAATTCTGTGGCCCTAACTAGCGTTTCTTTGTCTCTAAGTAACGATTCTGTGGCCCTAATTAACAATTCTGTGTCCCTGAGTAATAGTTCTCTGTCCCTAAGTATCGTTTCTCTGTCCCCAAGTATCGTTTCTGTGGCCCTAACTCTGTCCCTGTCCCTAATACAGAGTGGTCTGCCTCTGTTCAATGACTGCAGGCAAATGAAGAATTCCAAAATGGCCGCTATTTATAGCTCGACCATTACACAGTGCTAGCTGGCTGGCTGCTGATTGGCTGATGCGATCACATGTCGTTGAGGAATGCATTATGGGTCAGCGCGCCTTGTCTGCGCGCCTTCCCAGACATCCCCGCTCCGTCGCCGCACATGTCAGCCGCCATTTTCAGAAAAATTTTTCCGATATTCGACTCGAATTCCACTTCGGCTACTTCGATTCGCTCATCTCTAATCACAAGCTAATGCTTGTGTGTTTTTTGTTCAGTTGGCTGCCGGCTTGAAAGTGAAAGTAGTGCAGCAGCTCCATAGCTGCCGATCACTGTCACATAGCCGGAAGCACAGTTCCTCCCCCACTCCCGCCGGCAGCCCCCATCCTCCTGTTGTTCCCAAGATTTCTGCTCTTACTGGAGCCTGGGAATACAACTGCCAACTAGGGGAGGAAGAGCGCTGTGAGACCAAGGTAAATCCATGGCTTGATCTCACTTGCAGTGAAACCTGAAGTGATGTCACATCCGGTTTCAGATGCACCCTTTCTGGGCCACTACAGCCAGGGGATACATCTGACCAAGCCAATCTGTGTTTGGTTAAATGGTGTAAAGAGCAGGGGTGACATTAGACCCCCAATGTCTCCATAAAGAGTACCTGTCACCTGTAAAAATGCTATCTCATAGGGGTTTATTAACTCCTTGTGATATCAATCTAGTAAAAATAAATGAAAAAAATGTAAGAAAAAGTTTTATAAAATATAAAAAAAATAAAATAATAATAATATATATTAAAATAAAAAATTGCCTTAACCTCCATTGCCCTGCGCACCTGCACAAACGCAATCCCAGGGTGTGCACGCATATGTAAATCGCAGTCGCACCACACATGTAACATATCACCACAAACGTTAGAATGGGAACAATATTTCTAGTACAATAGCTCCTAGTTAATTCTAAACTGATGAGCTGTAAACACTAAAGCCTCACCTATGGTGATTTTTGGGCACTGTAGTTTTTGGCGATATCGCAGATGCATGCAATTTTAAGACATGGAATGTTTGGTATCCATTTACTCGACGCAACCTCATCTTTATATTTTAACCAAAAATGGGTATTCTATTGTGTGTTTTTGCACTAAAAAGTATTTTTATATTTTTGCATGAAAAATTTGCATTTAAAAAAACATTTGCGCAAATATCATGTAATATAAAAATTTGCAACTATCACATTTTTTTATTTTACAGGGCCTCTGCTTCCAAATATATAATGTTCCGGGGGTTTTAAGTAATTTTATTGCCCAAAATTTAGATTTTTAGATGTATGCAAAAATATTAAAAATTGTTCTGGAGCTGAACTGGTTGATTTGAATGGTAATTATGCTTTGAGACTTAATTTGCTTGTTTGTTTGTAAGTCAAGTTTGCATTAGTTGATATATTTGTTGTAGGTTTTTTTGTGCTTGTTTTACCTATATTTTGGAAAATAGCAGAAAAATACACAATAAATAAGGATAAACAGGATTAGCCAGAAAAGAAAAAAAACTCAACGACAAGGCACCAAACATTTTGCATATTTGATATCATACTTGCAATTGGAATTGGGATTTTTATTTATTACAGCATGCATCATTTCTGATTAAAAACACAATTAAAATAAATACCTCCATTAAATTCAAACAACAAAGCATAGAGCAGGGTTCTGTGCTGGCTGTACATCTCTGCTTGTTCATAAAAGTAAAAAAGCTATGACTCTGTATAATGTATCTGCCGGCACTCTCTGTGTATACAAACAGGCATATATACATTACACAGAGCTGCAGCTCTGAGCAATCATTTACTATTAGGAATGAACAAGCTGCAGATCATTCTTCTCTCCACTGAGCTTTGATCATTTGTGAACTAAACTAAACTACCATTCAACAACTCCCCCCAAAAAAGCTGCTACATCTAATAACAAATAAACTAATGAAATCCCAGTGTTGCAGCACCTACAGTTACCTAAACCAATAAATGTGACAAAACAGCAAAAAATACATATAGAACAACAAAGTAACAACAATACATGAAAAATCATGTGTACATTATAATAATTATTTTCATCCACCACAATACAAAGGCTTACAAAGTTTCCACCTGACTCTCCTAATCAATTACCCAATGCCACAATAATGTGAAAAACACAATAAAAAGGAACATATACAGTATTATAATAAATAACCAGAAAAATAACAATGTGTACAAAAATAACAGTTTATCCAATGTCCTGTGAAAGTGACAAAGATCAATCTTTGTCCACCCTAGCGAAATAAAAATATATACACTGTCCACTTTAGATTCTTGATGAATTGCATTTTTGTCACTTTCACAGGACTGTGGACACATTGTTAATTTCTATTTATTTATTTCAATACATGTTTTTTATTGTGTTTTTTACATTATTTTGGGACTGAGTAACTGATTATGGGCCTGCTCACACTAGAATGCACATTTATACGCATTTCTGTGTGTTCCGGTTTTAACAACCCATTCATTTCAATGGGCTTCCAAATGCATGGGAACTCACAAAAAGTAGTGCAGGCATTACTTTTGCAAATCACACCACATCAAACCACATGGTACTGTGATATCATGTGGCTTGATCACCGGAAATGCGCTGCATTGCAACATGCATTTGGGGTGCTAATAATAATGAATGGCATCCAGACAAATTTTGCAAGGGCAGAACATTCATGTGCGGTGCTGGAAACGCACACAGAACACTCCTTTCCCACAGTGTACTCTAGTGTGAATTGGTACCTAAGGTAGTCAGGTGGACACTTTATAATATTGTGGTGTATGAAGATAAATATTGCACTGTTCACAGGATGTTTGATATGTTGTTATTTGTCGTTCTATGTCTTTTTTTGCAGTTTTGTCATATTAAGTGGTTTATGTAACGGTAAGCACGGCATCACTGAGATATAATTAGTTTAAAGCAGTGTAGATTTTTCATTTTTTTGTGACCTAAGTAACAGGTCACTAAGGGCTACAGCTGGGGGGGGGTATTTACTAAAATGGGAGAATGCAAAATCTGGTGCATCTCTGCATAAACCAATCAGCTTCCAGGTTTTATTGAAAAAGCTTAACAGAACAAGCTGAAGTTAGAAGCTGATTGGTTATTGTGCACAGCTGCACCAGATTTTGAGTGCATCAGGTTTAGTAACTCAAACCCTGTGTATCTGCCTCACATGCTTAGTGCAACCACTGTTTACATACCGACACGGGGTCAGCGCTTGCGCACGCAGGACAACGCGCGCAGGGGGGCAAGGGTGATTTTTTTTTTAGTTATTTTGATTTTTTTCATTATTTTTACACTGTCCCTTTCATTTTTTTTATCATTTTTAATGCTATCACAGGGAATGCAAATATCCCCTATAACTTCAATGGGCATTGTCATATATTCTTTTTTGAGAAATCTCGGGTCCATCAGACTCTAGATCTCTCCTCTGCCCTTACATTATCTAATCTCACAAAGATCGGTGTGATCAGATGCTTTTCCAATTTACAAGTGGCGCTGTTTATATCCTGCGAAACTGAAGTGATGAAATGCTCGTAGCTTCCGATTTCTTGGACTATAGAGATGATTGGCACCATTCCGGTCTCCAATCAGCTCTATGGTCAGCTGGCAGAAACACCAGCTGCATTCTCAGGTTCCCCCGATGGCATGGGACTGCCCGAGAAGGCCGTAGAAGGCAGCGGGGGAGGGGTCATCTTCTTCCACTGCTTGTAAAAGCAATCCTACAGCTAATTAGTCACTAGGATTGTTTTTACATGAAAGACCATCGCCGGTAGAAAAAAACAATACCAGGATGATGCCTGCAGCTGGATGCATCATCCTGGTATAACCACTCAAAGTCCAGTGATGTACCAGTAAAATCGCTGGTCCTTGTAGGTGAATATGCTATGTTCTTTTTTCTTTATGCAGCCTGTGGGCTGAAGGAAAAAAATTGAAGAAATTTCTGCCAGAAAAATTGTGTGGTATGCCCACCGATAGAATATACCACCCTGCATCCACCTACTTCTAATGGTGGGCACACATGAAATGTGGCAAACAATATTATAAAATATATATGCGGAAGCATAGGGGCCATCCACCCACTGGCCACCCCAGGCCCCCATGCTTCTGCATATATGCTCTTTTTTTAACTGTGGATGAAAAATCTCATCCAACAGCACTGCACACACCTACTTTTTGTTTATTCTGAGAGCAAGACGCTGTTGCTATCAGAATAAACAAGTCGGTGCTGCAGCTGAATGACATCCTCATTTCTCAAGCAGACTTTTTCCCCCTTTCTAAGATGGGTATTTACTAGCCATTGGGGGAAGCCCCGGCAATTAGGTCGCACGGTGCCACATGCGTCAATTCCAAGATTGTACAAAGGTCAATTCATTTTTTTTTAGTAATGCCCATGTTGAGGGTTAGGCCCCCAAAAACTTTAAATTCAGAAACTGTAATGGGTTTCCATGTGAATGGTCTGGCAAGGTTTGAATTTGGGTTGGCGGCAATAAACTGTTGTGCATATAAATTGCTTTGATCCACAAGCAATGCATACAGATCTTCCGTGAAAAACAGCTCCAAAAAATCAAGCAAATTATTTAAATTTGCTGTTTCCCCCTGAATTCCAGGTTGGACAGTGAATAGGGGAAGTACGGGTGCTGCAGAATTTGTGGGCTACCAATTGGGATTTGCAAGCACGTCCAGAAGGATACCAGGGGCTCTACGGGCCAGTGTGTGAATTCTTGGTGGCTATGAGACACTACTTGTGCTCGCCACCACACCAGCTTGTACTGCACTTATGGGACTCGCCACTTCACCAAGTGATACTGCAGTGCTGGTATGTGAAAGACCAGGACGTACTAGACCGCTGGTGCTCGCCAGTTCACCAAAAGGTAGAGCGGTACTAGTACTGGCACTCTGCTGCATATGAGAGTCATCATGCGATTGTAACATCTCAGCAACCTGGGAATGGGGTTGGGTACGCCTGATCTTAGCAGTGACATCTTCTCTGTCGTCTGAGCTATCTGTCAGGGTGCTGCTGCTGTATACAGGTTCGTATTCTGAGGCTGATTGTGTCAGTGAGTCTTCCCCTTCGCTCTTATCTGACATGCTCAGAATCCTGTAGGCCTCTTCACTAGAGTACCATTCCATTGACATTTTGGCCACTAAATTTATAGGTACCTAGTGCGAAAAAGAGCACCTGGCTGTCAAAGACTGTTTGAAGTGCTACAAAAAAATTTACCGGCAAGTGCTAACAGAGATCCAGCCTGATTCTGCAAACACTGCGGTTTTGTGTGCAATGTATGAAGTGACAGGGACCTACTGACACTGCACTTGCTGGGGGCTAAATGCAGGTGCTGGCAGGTGTCGGGGCTGATCCTGCTAATGCTGCATTTTTGGGGACACTATACTAATGTGAATGATGGTATAGTGATGATCTGATCAAAGATATTGATCCGTGCAGACAGACACTATACTAGCAATGGAGGTTTATTGTGTATGTGAATGTGTTCCTGGCAATCAAGGGGTTAAATGTGATTACTGGTGTACTGATGGACAATCTGTTGCTATCTGGGAGAGGCTCAAAAACCACGGGAGTGCGAATCACGTATATATACACATGATTTTGCACACCCACGCCGCCCTGTACCAGTATTTCTACTACAGTGTGGCGTGGAAGCGGTTAATGTCCAGTAAAAAAAAAATGTAAAAATCTAATTTTGTCATAAATTTGGCCAAAATGTATTGTGCGACATGTCTTTTCTAAAAAAAAATCCCAATACATGTAAATGATTTAGTTTACGTGAAGGTTATAGCGTTTACAAATGGCAGTATAGATACTGGATTTTTTTTTTCACTAATAATGGCGACAATCAGTGACTTATAGCAGCAGGCATTCTGACACTGGGGGGAACTGACTTGGTGTCACTGACATCCTCAGTGACACCAATACAGTGATCAGTGCTAAAAAAAAAAAGCACTGATGCTGTACTAATGGCACTGGGCAGGAAGGGGTTAACATGAGGGGTGATCAAAGGGTTAACTGTGTGCTGGGAGTGTCTTACTAGGGGTCAGGGGGGTGTGCTTCACTGTAAGCACACTGCTCTGGATGGCTGTACACATCCATCCAGAGCAGTGTGCCCGAGCCAACAGGGAGGAGGACTGTTAGTAAACAAAGCAGACCTCCTCCCCGTCGGTGATCGCCGGTAATCACCGGGTGTCGGCGGGTAATCACCGTCCGGGACCCGATGGTTGACAGATGCCGCCACAAATGGCAGCGCAGGTAGGGCACTTGTGCATGCCCCATACTTGGAATTACAAACTCATGTATATATACGTGATTTTGCGCACCTGTGCCGCCCTGTAGCATACTGTCACTGTGCGGTCTGGAAGCGGTTAAACAGACCAAAAGAGAGCAAATAACAGAGGTTTATTTAAAGGTCTACACTACACACTCTTTAAAGTGTAACTAAAGGCCATTTGTTTTTTCATTTTAGATAGAGTGGAGATGGATTAAAACCCCTCTCAGGTTTTCTTGCTGTCTGTGTTCCAGGAAGGGAGATTCACCCTCTCTACTTGCCTTTTTTACGTTATCATCGAAAGAGAACAAAAAAAAATTGTTTTTGGCTATGGGATAGGAAGTCAATAGAAATCTTCCCAAAGGCACACAGATGGCAAAAAAAAGAAAACAAAAAAAAACTGGCGGCGGTTATACTGTATCCAAAATGGGGGGGAAAAAAGGTTTTGTCTTTTTTTTTTTATATTTTTTTTGTGGGGGGGGTTTTAGTGGGTGGTGGGGTGATGGTGGTGGGGTGGTGGGGTGGTGGTGGTGTGGGTGGTGGGAAGGTTTTGTCTTTAGTTAGAGCTGCAATAGCTGAAAAGCTGCAATAAATCACATTTTTGTTCTGTGGCTTAATACCGCTTTAAATATTACACATTCAAGAATGAACATAACTAAAGATTCAGTTAGTTTATTTTATATAGTTATGTCTGTTTTTCTTTAGTAGCTGTTTATCATATTTACATAGAAAACAGCAAAAGCGCTAATGGGAGGGGGGGGGGTGTCTGTCCATAGCAACCAGCAAGATGCTTGTGATGACACTTGAGCCCCCCAGTTGTTTCTGTTGTAGATCTAAAACTTACAGTCACTTTCTTACACCAGTAGCAGACTTGCAGCAAATATTCTATTCATTTGTTGCTTCTTCAGTACCAGCAGTGAATACTGTTATCACAGATAAGTGGACTGTCTCAGCATTGGAAAGTATGTCTTTAATGCTAGTGCCGTTGTTCCAGTTTCTATTGGTGTTGAAGTCACGCTCTCTATTTCCAGAGCTGTATCTGTGATACCTCCCCCACTGACTTTTCATGCTCTATATTACAAAATGCTTTTTTTTACTGTTTCCAAGGAAAAGGGCACCACTTGTTTGACATCCCTATGGCAACCTCATCGGTTTCTTGCTTCACCCTCATTCCATCCACTAAACCAGTGTGTGCTTGCACAGCACAAGTAAACATGTACATTGCTGTATTCACCCAAATATATGTTTTAGATATATATATATATATATATATATATAGCATATATAACTTTAGGTTGCAGAGATACGAAGAGATGCATTAAGGGTTTACAAAGCGTATGACTTATTCTCTCTCTCCCTATCTAGATATTATGGTTGCGCCAATACCGTTTTTGTATCGTGTGTACAAGTACTGATATTTGTGCTCAAGTACTCGCTGATGCCAATACCTTTGCAGTGTGATTTGAGCTCGTACAAAATGATACCCCAACTTCACAAAAAATAACTATATGTTGTGTTAGATTTATAACACAATCATGCAAATATATTTATATTAATGACTCTAAATCTGATTTTTACTCTTTTATGCTTTGTGAATGACATCCAAGACGTGTGTAGCAGCAAAGAAACAGACTAGAAAACTGCACACACAGTAATTGGTCAAGCAGGTGTTTCCAAGTATGATGAGGCTAATGACCAATTGTACAGTTGCAATATCATTTAAATTTTCAGACAGGGTATTTGGCTCCTGTTCCCTTAGATAAGATGCACAGTCACTAGCAGATAACTTCCCACTTGTTTCCCACCAGAGAGCTCCTTCCCACATCCGCCCAGGGGGTGCAGGTGTACTCACTCAGATCATCTCCTGTACAGCTTGTGGAATGGCTGCCGCTACAGGCCTATCAGCTGGGCTTCTCCTTCCTTACCACACAGGTGGTCCTCAGGGGACAGAAAGTTCTGAGGTTTCCTCCTTTCCTGCTCCAGGCTCGCAGGCGGGCCCCATGCCAGCTGTTCTCCTGGCAGCCTTCCTCCTCCAGCCACACATCTTCCTGACTCTCATTCCTCTCCCACCACCACTCTCAAACTCCTTCCACTGAGCAGACTCTAACACCCTTAGTCCAGCCCCTTGCCAAGCCTCCTGTTGGGGATTGGCTGAGGTCCCTCAAGGGTGCAGCCAACCGCTCCTTAGATCCACCCACTGCCTCCAAGGCCCTCCTCCGAAAGCCTCAGAGCAGGGGGAAATTCCAGTGGGGTTGGCCTGCAGAGTCTTTCAGCCCCGACCTGAATTTGACCCCTCTGGCTATTTAACCATTCAGCTCCTGTCTAACTATTAGGGATCTAGCCCCACCTAGTGTAACTAGGAGGGTGCTACATCTGTGTGACAGATTAAACTGCGTACACTCATGTGCATTGCATGCAGTTTTATTCTAAAACAAATATAGAAGCATTGAAACTGCAATGCACTCTTTGAATACTTTATTAAACATTAAAAGAAAAGTTTGGGATTTTTTTTCTACTTACCTAGGTGGATGCAGGATCGATGCTGCATCTGTCCCCTGCTGGTTCTAAGGGTGAGAACTGAGCGATCAGACACCGCTGATCACTCAGTTCTCCCTGCCATTCGGGGGGGCGCAGAGCTCCATTAAGCACTCTGCCCCCCCAGCGCTCACTGGGGCACTAGGCTGTAGAGGGGGCAGGAGCAGCTGGCATCAGCTGGCAGTGAACATTAGCCTGCTATTGGCTGAAAATGGGTCACAGGAGTGCAAAATGAACTGTAATCCACAGGAGAAGTACAGCTAAACCAGTTTTGGCTGTACTTCTCTTTTAACAAACAACTATAATCTAACAACAAAATACTAAGCAAAAAATGACAGATCTGTCAAAAAAAAGAAAAATTTCACCCTGCAAGTTATGCATCACATACTAGTGCATTATGATAACTTACCTTAAAACAAAGCTCTCCAGAGGCGCACTGTCACTGCTGACAGGGCTTCCATCTTCACCCAGTCTTCATTCCGGGTTCACAGGCTCCGGGCTGCTTGATTGCCCGAGCCCCGATGATATTACTCTCACGCATGCCTGAAGGAGTCATGGCCACTGCACAGCTCTCTCAAAGGACAGCATGCAGTCCATTGATGGCTCAGTTTACATGCACTGGTGAGGTCCCCAGTTGCTGTACCTTCAGGTAAGTCTTATTATAGGCTTACCTGTAAGTATAAATAAACAAATAGGACTTTACTACCACTTTAAAGGATAAGTTCACCTTAAACATTGTTTATTCAGGTAAATGCAAGGTTCCTGCAGACTGTCAGTGTGAGCTGTCTGCTCATACCTTGTATGGGCAGGCAGTTACACAATGACAGAAAGAATCAACAAACTACCTAGAATGCAACAGTGCCCTGATAGTTCATTGAGAACTACAAGCTGACACCTTTTGGTACTTGTTATTCATTTATTCACAGAACTCTATGAATGAATGATGTAAAAGTGTGGACGGAGCTCCGTACAGCCACGCTCTTTTCAAAAAGTGGCAGCAGGTACGGGGAGAAGATCCCTGGCCTGTTGTCACGAAGAGGGGGGGATGGGTGGAACAGGTAACATGTTCCCAAAGGGGAACTTAACCTTTAAATACACCCACATACAAATACAACTCTTGGCACTCCTCAAAGTGGAAGCTCCTGTTTAATAGCTGAAACAAGGATTTTTCTTTATATGTCAAAAGTATATATCTTACATATACTTCCATTTTCATAAAAAAATCCTGACTTAACCTTTATGAGAATGAAGCACATTGGTGGGATACTGTAGCATAGATACCCCCACTATGTGTTTATTGAACTGACAATGAAATACACATAGTCTCTGTGAAGCTTCAATAAAAGTTTATGGCGAATGGCATTGCATGTGTGGTCCCAAGTGTTAAAGGAGAAGTAGGATCAAAGATTATTTGGTCCTATTTCTCCTATGGATCACAGGAGTGCACTTTGTTCTACACTCCTGTGACTTCTGCTGACAGCAGGCTAAAGTTCTTGGTGTAGAACTGGCAGGGAACAAATGTTGCATTGAGCAATGCTGTATCCACCTAGGTGAGTATGACTGTTTTTTTATATTCCCAAACTTCTCTTTTAAATGTGAAGGAACTGTTTAAAGGTTGATAAAGTATTTGAGGAGCACATTGCAGTTTCAACATTTCCATCTTCTTTTTTGATATGGAAATCATGATACTACTCAGTCCTCATGTTGATATTAGCTTTGTACTTGTAGCACCATTCCCAAAGGAGCCACAGGATTTGACCCTCATGCCATGCATCAGTGAAGACTCATTCTGTACCTGGACCCAAGCACACAAAGACTAAAACCCTACAAAGGAAGGAGCCGGTTAGGCAGACCAAGAAATACAACTCAAGCAGCCCCTCATAGGCCCACAAAAAGGTCCTCTTCTCAAGCTGGCATCCAGCAGATATCCCTCTTCCTAGAAATCAGAGTTCAGCCACAGTTACCACCAGATCTCCACCATAGTTTTTCACTTGAACAAGATGCTGTAGCAACCTGGACACTGGAACCACAGGAAAATTAAACAGCTGGAACACTCTGGAACGGCAGTACAATGTCTTTTTCCTCTGGTCACTTCAGCAAGCTGCATACAGTTCACTTGCAAAATGGTCTCTCCTGAAGCAGCTTCTGTTTGAGTTCTTGGCATACTCTGCCAAGCTCAACATTCTCTCAGCAGCAGCACCGTTAAGTAACACACATGCAGCTCTCCCCCTCTACAGCGCTGTTTGGCACTCACTTGCACAGTCCTGAGACTGCTCAATGGACTTGCTATGGCTCTAAACTGGGCCCTGCAATATATCTGTAGACTTTCTGTTCTTGGATCATAATTTTTCATGGTGATTGGATCAAGGTATCAATGCTACCAGTGTGGATATCAAGGCTGGGATACTTCCTGACATTCATTAAAGCTGAAGAAGTGGCTTGGATAAGCTACAAACATCTTGGATAAGCTACGGACATCTTCAGCATTACAGAAAAGGTCCAATTGAATGTGACTAACTACTACTAGATACACAGAATGATATCAGTTAGCCTTTTCACAAGCGCATGAGTTTGATGCACTTTATCCTTTTGCTTATTTCTCAAGCTAATATTAATTAGTTTCAATAGCTACACTTTTTTCTGCAGACGGATATGCATTTGCTGCTGTCTAATGTTGCCCAGATCCCTCATGTTCCTAGACACATGCATATACCTTACCCTTTCAACTTTTGAACCAGTAAGGAACGCCCTTCTAAAAACAACATTTATTTCATATATTTCTCCACAAAAAGAAAGCAATTTGCTTTGGATCACGTAAGCACTAGGCACAGGTGAAAGTAGACTTTATGCCGATGGAAAGGTAACAAATTAGTTGCATCTCCTGATGGTGGGATATGGTGTGCATTCATCAGGTACAATTTAGTAGTTGTTCCAGCAACAAATCTTAGATGTAAAATATGTATAAGAAGATGTGGAAAATGATTCTGAAGATGTAGATGACGATGCATTACCAGATTCTATACTTACAAAAGGGCTAATGCATATTTGCCTAAAAATACAGAATCTATACATGTGGAAAACACATTTTGGTAAGCAAGTGCAGACTCTGCAGGTATGGAAGGTATAACAGAGCAACACATTACAGATTCTGCAGTGTTTGAGGAAGGCATGTCTTCGCATAACATAACAGTTTCTATAGCTGTCTGAGGCATGTCTGAACATGAAGTACTAGGTTTTTTTTTTTTTGCATTCAGATTTGGTCACATACTCATGTCTCCCTGTGCCACCACCTACAGTTTCCTCTAAACAAGTTCACCTGGTTACTGACAGACAAGCTTGACATTGCACAGTTAGAAATATCATAACAAAAAGAGCTGATCCTGCTTCAATTATTTCTTTTTTGGCAGCCTGTAATTTCTCTTGTGAACCAGTTTTGCTTTTTTTTTTTTTTTTGTGCACCTCTTCACTTTTCTCATTTGTAACATGTGAGGGCAATCTATTGGTAACACATAACATTTGAAATGCCTATGAAAAAATGTATGTGCATAAGTGTAGTATCAAGTTTGTGGACAATTTGGCAGTTACTAATGCCAGGTGTCAACATTGTTACATGGCACAGAACTTTTCTCCCATTCGACCTAGCGCATTACCTTCTAAAAATGAGATTTATTGAATAAAAGTAGTATACTCACAATAGAATAAAATCAAAAGGCACATCACAAAAAAGACAGCATGGTCCAATCTCCCTAGATGGTGGCTGTTGGGGGACTGTAGGCCTCCAAATGGCTGACGAGTTTCGAGGCAGAACCTCTTCCTCAGAGCCAACTCTGTTTTATTCAGTAAATCAAATTTTTAGAAGGTAATGCACTAGGCCCGTGCACCCTCTGTTTGTCTCTTTACACACAGCTTCTTTGGATTTCCCTGGTCCGTTGAGGGCAGCAAGGCTTGCATTCCAAAAAAGGACTCAATGTTGGGTTGCTGACATTGTGGAGCTCATCGTCCAGCGCAGGAGTTTCAGAATTCATTTGCTCCTGCTTTTTTTATCAGACTTTTCTCCCATTGTGTTTGACTTTAGACTAATGCATTAGTCAGTGAGAATTTTTTGGGCTCATTTTAATAAAAAATAGTTTGCTTACCTCAAACAAAGGCTTCATGTTGTAAACATCTGGAAGACATCTCTGTGTTCCATCTTGACTGGACAAAAATTGTCCTGTGGATGGCATCAGGAATGGGTCACTGCTGCTGGAGGACATCACTGGGTTACATCTTGCTTGGTGAACATTGACTTTTGGATGGAATCAGGAATGCAGTCAGCAGGTGGAACTCCATGCATCTTGTCACATGATATACAAGCTCCTTTGTGCCTGTGCTTGTAAATTACATATTCAGCCAGCAAATGGAGCTCTCAGCTCATTTTCACATGCAACAGGGTAGTGCTGTTCCTGCATGTGTTTCTGAGAAAATGCCTTTCTAGAATGCTCTATATCCACTTGCTGACCATCTGTCCGCAATGTACTGCAGATGGGCGGCACCTACAGCAAAGCAAAGTACGCTTACATCGCTCTGACTGTACTTACACCCACAACCGCTGTTCCCACCGGACACAGCAGAATGAAGATCGCAGTGAACCCAGTGCGATCACATGATCACAATGTTAGCAGACGATTTGTACCAATTGACTGTGGGCCAAAGCAATTTATACACACAACAATACATGGCCGCCCACCCAAATTCAGCTGTTGCCAGTCAATTCACATGGAAACCTGACAGTTTTTGAATTTAATATTTTTGGGCCTAACCCTCAACTTGGGCATTACAAAAAAGAATGTATTGTGGTCATATTGGTCCACAGAGCCGATTCATCATATGCCCATGTTCTCTGCTGTTACATATATGCCAAGAGTGGTTTTACCGGGATGATGTCTGCAGCTATATATCATTTTTTTTAAGCTGGTGGTCAGCTTTCATATAAAAGCAATCCTAGTGGCTAATTAGCTACTGGATCATTTTTACAAACAGCCAGAAGGGACATCCCCCCCTCCGCCACCTTCCACAATTTTCTTGGGCTCTCCCGTCCCACATGGGAATCCAAGAATGCAGCTGGCAGTTCCACCGGCTGACCATAGAGCTGATCGGTGACCAGAATGGCTCCAATCATCTCTATGGTCTAAAAAACCGGAAGCCACGAGCATTTCATCATTTCCATTTTGCCAGATATTAACTGCGTCATTTTTAAATTGGGAAGGCATCTGATCACACTGATCTTGGTGCTTTAGATGCTTTAAGGGCAGAGGCGAGATCTAGAGTCTAATAGAGCCCAGATTAGAGTATCTGTCATTGCCTATTGCTTTCACAGGGAATATATACATTTCCTGTGATTAAAAATAAAAGTGATCCAAAAAAGAAACAGTGTAGAAAAAAAAAATTTTAAATTTACATTTTTTAAAAAAATCTAATTTTCCCTTCCCAAAATCCCTTCCCATGCTCATGCGCAAATGCAAAAATGTAAGCATCAGTCCCGTGTTGGTATGTAAACAAAGATTGCACCATGCCTGTGTAAATATAAAGTGGTGGCCTGTAAAGGCTTTTAAAGCGTCGATTATCTATATGAAACAAATCTATGTAGTTTGTCGCTGTTGCACCAGAATGCACAATTTTAAAGTAAGTCATGTTTGGTAGCTATTTACTCATTGTAACATTATCTTTTATCAAACAATTGGGCAATATATTGTGTTTTTGTGCATTGAGATTCAAAAAAGTGTGTTTTTTCCCAAAAATTTGAGTTTGAAAAATTGCCACGCAAATACTGTGTTACATATAAAATTGCAACACCCAACATTTTATTCTCTAGGGCCATGGCTTTAAAAAAATATATTATGTTTGAAGGTTGATATTAATTTCTAGCAAAAAAAAATGTTTTCATGTAAACAAAAAGTGTCAGAAAAGGTTTGTTCTTCAAATGGTGTTATAAGAGTGGGTGATGTGTGGCATAAGCTTCTAATGTTGGCCTTGAAATGCCAGGATAGTAGAAGCAACCCCCTAAATGACCCTTTTTTTTGAAAGTAGACACTCCAATGTATTTGGTAAGGGGCACGGTATGTATTTTGCAGATCTCTTTTGTTGCCAGAAGTTTTTGGAAAATGAAGAAAGAAAACAAAAATGTATTTTTTTTTTTCAAAACCCTGCAACAAAAATGATATCTGCAAAATACTCACCATGCCTCTTATCAAATTCATTGGGGTGTCTACTTTTCAAAAAGGGGTCATGGGGGAGGGGGGGGTGTTTGTACTATTGTGGCATTTTAGGGCCTCCGAAACTGTGATAGGTAGTGAGGAAGTGATATGAGGAAATATGCCCTTTGAAAGCCTCAAGGTGGTCATTGGATTTGGGGGCCTGTATGTGGATAGGCTGCCAAAAAGTCTCTGACATGTGGTATCCCCATACTCAGGAGAAGTAGTAGAATGTGTTTTGGGGTGTTATTCCACATATAGCCATGGCATACGTGAGCAATATATCATTTAATTGACAACTTAGTGTTAAAAAAAATTATTTTCCAAACATTTGTGGCAAAAAGATAAAATCTTCCATGGACTCAACATGCCTCTCAGCAAATTCCTTAGGGTGTCATAAAATGTGTCATTTGGGTTTTCTTTTGTATTGCCCTGGCATTTTAGCACCTCAAGAAATGTGATAGGTAGTCTGAAAGTAAAAGCTGCGTAAATTCCAGTATCTATACCATAGTTTGTAGTCGCCATAATTTTCACACAAACCAATTATTATACATGTACTTTTTACCAAAGACATGTAGCAGAATACATTTTGGCTTAAATTTATGACTAACTTTGAGATTATTGGATTCTTTTTTATACCCTGAAGCAGAATTTTTTTCAAACTTTTCAGTCTTTTTTGGTTTATATCACAAAAAAAAAACCCAGTGGTGATCAAATATCACCAAAAGAAAGCTCTATTTGTGTGAAAAAAGGACACACATTTTGTTTGGATACAGCGTTGCATGACCGCACAATTACCAGTTGAAATAGAGCAGTGCTGAATAGCAAAAAATGTCCTGGTCAGGAAGGTGGGTAAATCTTCCAGAGGGCAAGTGGATATAGTACAACAGACAGACCCGCAAATTAATCTTAATTCTTGCACAATTTTTTTTTTGGTAAGTAGTTTATTGAAATTACTTTAGGTTTTTCCTGTTTTACTTACTAACAAAGAAGTCTCTCATTCAAGACCACCACAACAGTAAATAAAGGGCTTTGCCCTTTAAGGGAGCTTGGTATATGCTTAGTATTATTGCCCTGGTTGCGTACTTCGTATGGTACAAAGCAAGGAATTTCTATCCAAGGAAGTATTATGGGGTGCATCCTGGCCTTTTTCCAGTTTGATCTGGATCAGCTTTTGGCCTTGAGTACCATTAAAGGTAAGATCTTGGCTCTCGCACAGACAGCTTACTTCTTACTCCTTGGTGGAAGCCTTTGTATACATATAGTAGTTTCCCCCTGTATTTCCACTTGTGACTTCATGGAACTAGATTCTGTTCTTCAAAAAAAGATCTTTAAACCCATCAGAGAAATTTCTCTGTTTACTCTCCCTCACATGGTAGCTTTCCCTATTGTCATTGCCTCTGTGAGGTGAGTTTCTGAGTTAGTGGCCTTTTTGTCATTCTTAAGGTTCCCAATATGGGGCAACTTGCTTCTCACTCTACTATTTTCTAGGTGGCTTAGGCAGCTCATTGGTCAACCTTTACCTGCCAGGGTACACTCCACTAGAAAAACTTCATGAGTTTTTTTAGCATCTGTTGCTAAGATTGCAAGGCTGCCAACAGATCTTCTGTTTGCATGTTCTACCTCGCGGATGCACAAGCCTGCGCTAATTTCAGCTTCCTTCCAATGTTAAGTCCGTCATGCACCTCTTTGGGTTGCAAGCTACCTCAGTTGTATTATGTTTTCTTGAAGGGTTTGGTATTAGGATTTAAAGTGTTACTAAACCCAGCACCCTGCATTCACTATATATGGTCTCCCACATTGCACAAAACATGGAAATGCAATTATTTTAGTAAATATAAACTGCTAAATACATTTTCTCATCAGCAGTTAGAGCAGTCTTGTGACTTCTATCAGTGTCCAGCAGAGCACATGTTAAAGCTTGTAGGAAGAGTTTTCATTCTGCTCTAGGAGGATGCAGAACCCTGACCTCTGTCTGGACAGTGCTGATTGGCCCTGTGCTGATCACATGCACTCTCCCAAGGGAAATAAAATATCTCTATTAATACACACCAAACTGAGCATGTGAAGAGTGACTCCACACAATATATCTTATCAGGAGATAAGAGGGGGAATACTGGAAGAAGGGGAGGATCAAAGAAGTCAGGGTTAAACAGCGTTTTTACACAATGCAGAGGATTAACCCCTTAGGTTCCGGAGTGAATATAACAAGCATGTTTTACTGCATACACAGACTGATTTTACTGTTGTGGGTTTAGTAACAGTTTAATTTACTATGTTGCCTACCTATTAGTTGAAGTGCTTTTGGATATCCCTTTTATATCAGAATTAACCCTGGTTCCCCAAATGACCAGTAGAGAAAACTGGATTTGTGTTCTTATTGTAAATTTCTCTCCTTACCATCAACTCCCACTACTGCATTTCCACAGACCTGGGATAGGCAACTGTTGGCTCCAGCTGGCCTGCTTTGTCTGCCCTCCATTGGTTGCTCTATTGTCGGGGCTCTGTTTGAGAGTATAGTCTGCTGCCTATCTCCCTACATGTCATGCCCTGCTTGATGTGTTACCTGTTCATTTGTTTTATTGTTGCTGACCCCTGCCTTGTACCTTGAGTAATCTTTTGGAATGCCACCTAACTTGAATTCAGATTGTTTACTGGATTACACAATTATGTTTGCTAGCCACCTGACATCAGAACAGTCTACTGGATTACAATTGCCCACTACCTGCCATGACCGCAGAATTGTCTGCTCAAATACACGTGCACACTGTCTACCAAATTCATGCACTGCCCAGGATTCCGTCACCAGCCACAGTCTTCTGTCTGACCAATCTACAGACTACAGGTACCCTTTCTTTTCTCATTTGTTCAGTCACGGTGCCATCTGGCCATCTGGAATTATAGCATTGTGTTGTATGTGACCTGGGGGCAACCAAATACTAGTGACCCAGCTTGCCTTAAGGGAAAGAGGGATGCAAAAGACAGAAGAAACACTTGCCAGCTATAGTTCCTGACCAAGGCATCAGGCTGAGCATCACAGAAAGCACCATTAACTGGGACAAATAACAATCACAGACTTTTGTTCAGCCACATTTTTTATCTTGCACTATCTTAAAGTGCAAAATAAAATATAAATGTTAAGCAAATAATGTGCACAGCAGCACTCAAAAATCTGCAAATACATATGAACCATAAATTAAAAACCAAAATATTGTTGCACTCTATTATTAACCACTTGCCTTCCTGAGTTTTTACCCCCCTTCCTGATCAGGCCATTTTTTTCATTACGGCGCTGTGTTACTTTAACTCACAACTGCGCATTCATGCAATGCTGCACCCAAATGGAATGTACGTCCTTTTTTTCCCATGAATTGAGCTTTCTTTCGGTGATATTTGATCACCTGTGCATTTTTTATTTTTTGCGATATAAAAAAAAAGAATGACAATTTTGAGAAAAAAACAATATTTTTGACTTTTTGCTATTAAACATGTCCAGTAAAAAAATGAAAAAAATCAAATTTGGTCATAAATTTGGGCCAAAATGTCATCTGCTACATGTCTTTGCTAAAAAAAATCCCAATATGTGTAAATTAATTGGTTTACATGAAATTTATAGCATTTACAAATGGCGGTATATATACTGGGAATTTATTTTAATTTTTACTAGTAATGGCGGCAATCAGCAACTTATAGCGGGTCTGCGGCAGGCATTCTGACACTGGGGGGAACTGACTTGGTGTCACTGACTTCCCCAATGACACCGATCAGTGCTAAAAAAAAAGCATTGAGACTGTACTAATGGCACTTGGCAGGAACAGGTTAAAATGAGGGATGATCAAAGGGTTAACTGTGTGCTGTTTTACATAGTGCTGTGTCCGTGTGCTTCACTGTAATCCCACTGCTTTGGATGGCCATGCTGTGCACAGCCATCCAAAGCAGTGTGCACGAGCTGACAGGGAGGAGAACTGTTTTGTTTACAAACAATTCTCCTCCTCGTCGGAGATGCTCGGCAATCACCGGGCACTGGCGAGTAATCATATAGTAAAAAACGTTTATGTTACACCTTTTTTTGTCGCATTCATTATCCAGTTTCTTTTTGTTATACCTTTTTTCCATGTTATTGACACTACCATGTGTGCAATTTTACATTCATTACCATTTTTATTATCATTGCTAATAACAGTATATATAGTACATCATTTTCTGTTTTATGGTTCAGTGCTCTCTTTTTATTATCATTATATTTTTATAGCTTTGTGCTTTGAGATTATGTTCCACTTTGATATGTGTTTTTCCATGTTACTGTGTCTTTAAATCTCCGCTGAGCACTGTTGTTCCACGCCTGAAAGTGTCCTCTATTTAAACTGCTACTTCCCCAAGGTCCACCAGGCCAATAGAAGGAGCTAGAGGCTGGTTACTAGGCTCCTTCCTGCACAAATGCCGCACTACAACACCAATATTCTGTAGGATTGACCACTACAGTGTCTCTCACCATCTCCATCAGCCCAGCTGCTATTGCACCAACCACCAGTGACTCCTGCAGGATGTTTTGAGGAATGGTCATCTCTCATACACACAGATGAGCTTGTTTTATTACATCCTTTGTGAGTGTTTTTAATCCTTTGCTAATAAATACAGTGTTTTTATTACACTCAGACGGGCACTTCTTGTCTCTTTTCTGCTGACGAGTAATCACTCGCCGGGACTAGCAGTGTGTTGAAAAAAGTGAATAAAGCTCAAAATCCTTCTAATAGCTTTTATTTCCATACACACAAATGCATTGGGAACACTACACATTCTATTCCAAATCAAAACATGAAGAAAAATATGTCAAATTTGTGTTGTTCCTCTAAAAAGAAATTGAAGAAAAGTGAATATTCGACTGTTCAAAAAAAATAGCAGTGTTTGTATTCTTCTTTACAAACTCAAACATTCACTATATAAACTGAAAAATGTTTGAAGATTTTGCTTTCCTTTGAATCACTTAATGAATATTTAGTTGTATAAGCACTGTTTCTGAGAACTGCTGTACATCTGTGTTGCATGGAGTCAACCAACTTCTGGCACCTGTGAACAGGTATTCCAGCCCAGGATGATTGGACTACATTCCACAGTTCTTCTCTATTTCTTGGTTTTGCCTCAGAAACTGCATTTTTGATGTCACCCCACAAGTTTTCTATTGGATTAGGATCCGGGGATTGGGCTGGCTACTCCATAATGTCAATCTTGTTGGTCTGGAACCAAGATGTTGCACATTTACTGGTGTGTTTGGGGTCTTGTTGGAACACCCATTTCAAGGGCATTTCCTCTTCAGCATAAGGCAGCATGACCTCTTCAAGTATTCTGATGTATTCAAACTGATCCATGATCCCTGGTATGCGATAAATAGGCCCAACACCGTAGTATGAGAAACATCCCCATATCATGATGCTTGCGCAACCATGCTTCACTGTCTTCACAGTGTACTGTGGCTTGAATTCAGTGTTTGGGGGTCGTCTGACAAACTGTCTCCGGCCACTAGACCCAAAAAGAACAATCTTACTTTCATCAGTCCACAAAATGTTGCACCATTCCTCTTTAGGCCAGTCAATGTACTCTGGCAAATTGTAACCTCTTCAGCACGTCTTTTTTTCAACAGTGGGACTTTGCGGGGGCTTCTTGCACATAGCTTGGCTTCACATAGGCGTCTCCTAATTGTAACAGTACTCACAGGGAACTTTAGACCTTCTTTGATCTTCCTGGAGCTGATTGTTGGCTGAGTCCTTGCCATTTTGGCTATTCTTCTATCCACTTTATTAGGTACACCTTGCTAGTACCATGAAAATATCCCCCACATTACATTACACCACCAGCCTGAAACATTGATACAAGGCAGTATGGATCCATGCTTTCATGTTGTTTTTTATGCCAAATTCTGACCCTACCATCTGAAAGTTGCAGCAACCAGTCTGCCTATTCTCCTCTGACCTCTGACATCAACAAGACATTTTCATCACAAAACTCACCAGATATTTTCTTTTTTGGACCATTCTCTGTAAACCGTAGAGATGGCTGTGCATGAAAATCCCAGTGAATCAGCAGTTTTTGAAATACTCAGACAAGCCCATCTGGCACCAACAACTATGCCACGTTCAAAGTCACTTAAATCCCCTTTCTTCCTCATTCTGATCCTCGGTTTGGACTTCAGCGAGTTGCTGCCATGTGATTGGCTGATTAGCAATTTGCGTTACCAAGCAATTGAACAGGTGTACCTAATAAAGTGGCCAGTGAGTGTACATTTATAAATATCTGGTGTTTGATTTTGCACCTAACTCTCAATTTTGAATGTTCTTTTCAATCTGGCAAGGCGTGACAACAAATTTCCATCCAAATTTGAGATCAGAATTAAAAATAGGGAATCCATCTTCTCTGTGTGTTTTGGGTTTTCAATATAACATTTATAATTGTACTATTTTTATCACTATTTGTTATTTAATTTCTTTTATGCCTTTAAATATACCAGCAGGCACCATAAATGCATCATGTTGTCTCAGTTGCATTTCCAGTTGCCATTGAAATGCTGTTAAAATGCCATTAATTATGAAACTGCAGCTATTAAAATTAAGAAGACGCTATAATAACCTGCTGCTCTCATTTGATTGCAAGTTTAATATGAAGTACTTTTCATTGTGTGGCTAATTAGTGACCTGGCAGACCTCACTAAGCCATTTCCTTCCTTATTAAGTCAACTTCCTTTCATGAACCTTCAGTGCAATTGAAAAGTATTTATACCTAATGTAGAATAGCAAACTAAATATTCTGGTCAGTTGTGTAGTGGGGTGACCACTGTATCATCAACAGTAGAGTAGTACAGAAGAACAGTTATTTACAAGGCTGATGAATAAATGTCCTTTATTTTGGAGGAATGTTAGCACTTTACACATTTTAATTGCTAACGCTTCAATGTCTTACATCTCCCTACATTTTTTACCTTCTACCCCTTCCCTAATCAATCTCCCACAGGAAAACATATTGTAAGGATGTGTTGATTATGCTTGTAAGCCTAGTTGGTCTGATGGGAGCCATTGGATGCCCCACTTTTAAAGTTTTGATTGTATTATGGGACAAGTAGGTGAAGAAGGTAGTAGTATTTATCCTAATTAGGTTTTATCATTATAAGGAAATGTAATATTTTCTTATAAGGGCTGTAATATTGCATAAGAGGTGTCCAACTAATGGTTATAACACAACAAATTATCTATGGAGCAGGTTTTCCATTCTTTTTTTCTAGTTTATTTTCCCAGTTGTGGGAGAGAGGTTTGTGTTGCTGAAAGCAGAAAAAAATTTTTTTACCACCATTTGCATGCCACTGCTCTTTTTGCAGGTTTTGTTTTATTAACTTATCACTAGCTGTCAAGTTGTAAAAAAAGGAAACCATGTGGGGCTCCACTTGCCGGGCTACTTCACTTATTCACAGTGTTCTGTGAATGAGAGACTACAAGTCCCAACAGCCTTATCGGCTGTCGGCTTGTAGTCCTCAATGAACTTTACAGCGCCATGGTAGTTCATTTATTCTTCCTGTCAGTATATCTACTTGCTCGTATATCCCATACAGGCAAGCAGATATACTGTCAGATCTGCAGGAGACCTGCATAGCACCAACGATCTGCTGATCGCTGATGCAATGCTTACAGGCTACTGTAGACAAAAATAATAAATACACTTTTTTTACCGGCAAAAAAATGTGCATTTATTTTTTTTTTTACTAAAAGGTGAACTTATCCTTTAACCACCTCCCGCCCGTCATATAGTACAATGACGGGCGCAAGGCGGTTCTCTCATTCTGGGAGGACGTCATATGACATACATACAGAGAACACTGCTTGCTTGCTTAGGCCCCATTCTCACCCTCGGGTAGAGGGAACGTGCATTCCTGCATAAGGGTGCACCAGTTCAGAAGTGTAGGTTCATGGAAAAAGGATGCCGCTCAAACCAGCTCAAACCCACGGAGCATTCGTAGAATTTCTTTTGATTGTGTATGAACCATTACACAGACCTTGCACCACCACCATCATATTTTTATTCCACCCTGGATGCATAAACCAAGCTAAAAATATTTACTGCATTTCTTTTTTGTGTATTTGAACATTATTTTTGTACCGTCATGTTAAATGTTTTATTTTATTCCTATTTGCCCTCTATTTTTACTTTCAGTGAAAAAAAAATGAACAGGAGGGGGGGGGGTCCATAAAAATTTAAAGGAGTATCCATAACCCTCAGGATCCTCAGGAGCCATTAAAAAACAACTCTTAGAAATACAAATGCATTCCACCAAAATGACAAAACTTCCTAAAATCTACAGATTTTTACCAAACTTTCAGGAAAATGTAAAAACTCACAAATCTTCTTATCCCCTTTCAGAAGTGAAAATGAATAAATGCACTCTGGGCTGCAGCTTTTCCTATTTATTGAACAGTAGTCTTGATCACCCCTGATATGTTTTGAGCTGAAAATTACTTTTTCAAAAAGCTTTTAAGTGCCAAATATGTCAGAGGTGATCCCTGTTAATGTCCAATAAATAAGAAAAGTTACAGCAACCTGAAATGCAGAGATTAATTTCCTTTGCTGACTGATTTGCTGGGATGCAATTAGCCAGACCAGCACCAGGGGATTTCACTGTGAGGCCTGTAGAGAGCAAGTCACCTAAAATGGTATACATGTCATTGCATGGTCTTTTATGTAACGCCCTCCAGGTTAGCTTGGTAGTTTTTTTTGGTCAGTCAGAGACTGAGCAGCAGCCTGGGATGAGTCAGCCTGCAAGTGAGGCAGGAGTTCACCTCAGGACAAACTAGGGGGTTCTGAAGGTCAGAGCTTCTTGAGCCCTCCCATCTCTCCAGAAACCTGAGGGATGGAGGTGGGGGGGAAACACGGATCTGCATACTTGAGGGACCTTGACCAATCCCCTGGCAGGAGACTGGGCATGGTGACCAAGGCAACCCTTAAGTATCACATACCCTTGGTGGAAGGGAGCAGTGTTGAATGTAAGATGGAGCGAGAGGCTTGAGTGTGGAGCCTGGGAGGGAGCCCAGGGAAGGGGCCTACTTACAGGCAGGTGCTGGAGAAGAGGATCTCCACTGTAGTATCGTCTCCAAGGGAGGATATCCTGAGCAGCAGGGAAGGAGCCAGCCTAGTGAAAGGCCTGAAGGCAGCCACCAACCCATTAAGCTATCAGGACAGTATACCCCATGGGCTGGATAAGGGGAGAGAGCAGTCAGAAGGAAAACCCAACTAGCTTCTCATCTGGGGCTGATGTGCTAAATTAGCAATTTCTGGGCCCCTTTGCCCAGGGAAAGCCCTCAGTACAGCTGGGTGATGAGGAGGATTCATCTGGGGTCTGAGGAGGTACACCAGAGAGCTGGAATCCTCTTATAGGAGTTACTATTTGTGTCCACATCTGTACATAGTTGCTAAGGAATTTTCCTTAAGTTTGCAGTTTCCTTGGGCATCCCATACACCCTTCAACCCCATCCAGGTTATTAACCTCTTAATAAAATCACAAAAACAAGCTCAAGGATTGTTTACTGACTCTCAATGCAACATGTGTGTCAGTAATCCAGATATGCCAGAGATGTGTGGACTGACACAGGGAATATCAGGCTTCAGGAGTGATGTAGATAATACAATTTATTGTGAGATACACCAGTATACAAAATTCACAGTGCAAACAAAAACCAAATAACCAAAACCTTCACCCAATATATACATATACAGAAATAGAAGCGTAGTCAGGGCTAGCTGGGGTCATACACAGGAGTTCAAGCATGGGGCGCAGGGAGGAAGACAGGACACGGAATAAAAGCATATTCAGGGCTAGCCGGGGTCATACACAGGAGATCAAGCATGGGGCGCAGAGAGGAAGACAGGACATGGCATAAAAGCGTAGTCAGGGCTAGCCAGGATCATACACAGGAGATCAAGCATGGGGCGCAGGGAAGAAGACAGGACACGGAGCAGATCACAGGAGAAGGAGAAGGTAACAGGTAACAGGTTCATGGGAAACAAATACCAAGACACTGGCCACAGGCCTGATTACTGTTTAACCTCCCTGGCGGTATTCCCGAGTGTAGCTTGGGGTAAAGTTTCAGTACTACAAGCGGTAACCCCGAGCTACACTCGGGCTTACCATGCGGCTCTGCTCCGGGATCTGTTCTTCTCTTATCTTGTCCTGCGCTCCTGCAATGTCCCTCCTGCAGTGTCCCCTGTAATGTTCTCCGGCCGATGCCGGCATCTGTCTTCTGGGTTCCGTCCCCTGCGACGTCAGGACGTACGGGGACGGAACGGTGGGAAATTTGAAAATTACAAAAAGTGACATTCACTAAATAGACTAAAATAACATAGTAAACCATTACTGTATCAAACCATTTCACATACATTTTGTCCCAAGTGCTTTGTCCTGTGCCCTGCCTGCATTTTTACTGTTCTTTCTGCCTGGAAACTGAGAAATGTCCATGGCGTCCAAAAACGTCCCTTCAGGTCAAAATTGGTTTTAGACCAGCTAGAGAACAGCGATAGTAAATTAGAACCACTGGCAGAATTGAGTGATAATGATTCGTGGGGAGCTTCATCATCAAACACTGAAAACGAGTTTGCGACTTTGCTCAGTGATGTGCGAACTTGAGGCTATATTTCAAACTTCAGTGTTTTTGGTTTGATTATATTATTGAATTAAATTTATTATTATTATATTATTTTTTTTTTGATTATTTATTAAATTATAATTTATGATTTCGTGTTTCAAATTTTAACATACCCGGGATGTTTACTAGACTCTTGTTCGGTCAGATTTCAGTGAGTTATTCCTAAAAATTACAGGCCTACAATTACAAAAAAAAATACATATTTCCATGCAAAAAAATGTACCGCTTTGAGCACAGAAATATGGACATAGTCAGACCGCTAGGGAGGTTTAGTACACCTCCTGCAATCAGCCTCAGGTGATGGCTTGATTGCAGAAGGTGAGATCCTGGCTGCTGAAAGGCACTCGCTGGTAAGTCCCTGTACTGCAGTCCATAGAGCAGGTGAGCCACAGCACCACCAGCAGTAATCCCTTTCCTGGCCATGTGGAAGAAAATTTGTGTTGTATGGCTGTGCAGAGGTGTGATGGGACCCAAAACCCAGCAACTCCTGAGAGGTAGTGCTACATTTATATTATTGCTTACCTGTAAGGGTACCCAAATCAGACCAGTAAAATGTCTGTCAGCACCACATCAATTTCTCTCTCTGTCTTTCTCTTTATATATTTATGCAAGCTGTTCTTTCCATAATGCACTATAGCACAAAGCAGGCCTTCATTCGTATTACAATTGTATGTTTGCTGAGTGTTTTGCTGTGATAGCTGACTGCATTGTACCACTGCAAACTGCTGAGATGTGATCGCAGCCTTTCTAATTCCTGGATAGCAACAGCAGTTTACTAATTGATAGAACTATTTGCTTGAAGTTGCTTTATAAAACATCACTTACTTATCCTGTTCTTAGAGTTCTGGGAAATAGGCAATGGGGCTGAACTTCAGATTAATTTACTTCTGCACATAGAAAGCAGTGGAAAGCCGTGTGTTTGCGTCCAGCGGATTTCATCCCTACACCACTCATGATCTGTGCTTCCTTTTTGTGTGTCAGTCACTCATTAGTTCCTCAAATAACAAGGAACACACTCAGTCAGTTGGCATTTTCCAGTGTTTTAATTGCCTGCTGTGATATAATTATTGTGACATTTTGGAATCTTTTTAACATCCTGAATTAAATATTCTGACATCCCACAGAGCAGTTCACGAAAACAGTGAAACTGTAGTCAAGTAATTAGCTGTCTACAGCTGTCCTTGTGTGTTAAAATTAGTTCTCAAAAAAAGCGGAGTTTGAATTCTAATTGTTATACAAATAAGTGATAGGCCAGCTACTTACCTTACTGACTGTCAAATATTCACAATAAGCCTTGCTTTCCAAGCTGTTTGAGAGAAGAACTGTCTATAATGTCCCATGGCAGTATGGTGACAGTGTGGTTGGTTTTCATTATAATCAAAATATGTTGTTGCTTTTAAATACTCTAAATAAATACTCTAAATTTGAATTACTCCAAATGTAAGGTAAAGTGTCTCTGTTGCCAGCAGGGCTGTGGATAAGGGGGTACCACCGGTCCTCCTGTATGGGGCCCAGGCCAGCAGGGGGGCCCAGGCAGCTGGGTAAATCAGATGTGTGTAGGGAGGGTGATCAGCATGATGGGAATGCAATTACTGGAACCAATCCCCTGTATGGCTCTCTCTGCAGCAGCTGAAAGCTGGTTTCTCCTCTCCCTTCGCTAGCATTCGGCTGCTGCAGAGAGACATACAAGGGATCAATTCCAGTAATTGCCCCCCCCCCCGCTGCACCCATCACCTCCCTGTGCATCATACATTGTTGCCCAGGCCCCTCTGTGTGCCCACCCATGCAGTGCTCCTTGGTTCCCTCCTCTCCTTCCCACCAGTAACGGCAAGCACACAATAGGATCCTTCAGGATGATGAACACAGCAAGTGATCGGTACCAATTACTCACGGTGTTCCTTCATAACTGAAGCGTAGTTAACCGGTTATTTTTTGGTGGGGAGGGTCCTGTCAGGTTTGATGTATGGGGGCCCGTGGTTTCTAACAGCAGCCCTGGTTGCCAGACCATTAATTTCTTTTTTTTTTTTGTATACAAATGATTTTATTTTTCAAGAAATAGACTGTAAAGTGACATTACAGCTTCAAAAAGTATGTAAAACAGAAACAAGGCACAACTGAAATGTACATTTTGGAAAGTACAATCATGTAGAGTAAAGAAAAAGAGAAGAGAAAAAGAGAGAAAAGAACTTTAGTACATGAGTAATATAAATAGAGAGGTAGGCAGAATTATACAGCTACCAACAGAGTAACTCGATCAATCTAAACATGGGTGTTAGTCATGTAATAAATGTCTATGAGTTCTCCAAATTTCCCATTTTCTATCAAATAAGTGCATCTTGTCCAGTAAAGTCTAATGAATTCTTTCCATGAGCATCACAGCATCAACCACAGCATCAACCCTATGCAGAACAGAGGCCAATGGTACCGTGAGAGATTTCCAGATTTCCAGTACAATAGCCCATAGGGTGGATATACAAATGGTGTGGATTAGCCTCATAACCTCATTCTGAACTCCCGAGATATGGGCTCCCAATAGGCTGGACTGCATAGTCAGATGCACCGGAGCACCCGCCAATGCAGAAGCCACCTCAGAGATCCTGTGCCACACCAAGGAGAGGCCTGGGCAGGCCCAAAATGTATGCACCAGAGTACTGGCAAGGCCACAGCCCAGAAAACATAGGTGGGACATCCTTGGATACAGGACATGTAGTCTAGATGGGGTATAATACCATCTGGTTAATACTTTGAGGGCTGTCTAATTGACAGAAAGGGATCTGGAGCTCTTGCGTATGTTATCCATCATGGAATCCCAATCCTCATCCGAAAAGGTGATACCACTATCAGTTCCCATTTTTGTCTATAAGGAGGAGGTGTGGGAAAAGAACTAACCAAAAATTGGAGATACAAATCTGAAATAATACCCCTGTCCCTAGGAGAGTCACGGCTAATTCATTCGAAAAAAACGAAATCGGAGATGAAGGTATACATTAAAAAAATGCCTGATCTGTTGATAATGATAATATTCACAAAGCGGGATATCAAAAAGTGTGCGTAGCATCTCAAAGGTGATATAAGATCTTCCTCTTTGAAAGTCAGATAACCTAATAAAAGATCTATCATACCAGCAATGGAACGCCTGTGGAGATGAAAAAGCCGTAATAAAATTCGGGTCACCAAAAAAAAAGATGCATCTGGAGAGACAGAGGAGACCAGATTTAATCTAAGTTTATATCGAGACCAAAGCATCAATGATTGGGCCACAATCAGACCATTAATTTCAACAACAATCTCCCCATAAGACTATGGGGTTGCTTTACTAAAGTGAAATATACTGCAAGTGCAGTTGCTCCAGATCTTAGTAAATGAAGTAAAGCTTCACTTTGCAAAGAATACCTAATCACATGCAAGGAGAATTTAAAAAAAGCTTTTTTGTTTCCACATGTTTGGTTGATAGAAATAAGCAGAGCTTCCCTCCATTTTAGAGTTTCCAGATCTACAGCAACTGTACTTAAAGTGGAGTTCCACTCACCCTGTCAAAAAAATAGAAGTCAGCAGCTTCTACGCAGTCCGTTTCACCAGCCATCCTGTATTCCAGGAGGCCGGCGTCTTCAGTGTGGACATCCGGCTGTGACTGCTTGTGGCTTCACAGCCGGGTACCCACTGCGCATGCGTGAGAAGCGCTGCGCTATGTGAATAGTCCTGTAGTCTTCTGGGACCGGTCACATGTTCCAAAAAACTACAGGGAGGGAGGGAGGACACCTTCCGTTTCAGATCGCCTAGGCGATCAGACCGGAAGTGGGAGCGGGTACCTGTCAAATTCGGGTACCCACTCCCCCCCACTCCCCAAAGGTGCCAATCCTTAATGGGGAGCGGGGGATCAGTCCCTAAAGCGGAACTTCCCCTTTTGGGTGGAGCTCCACTTTAAAGTGCACTTGTAGTGCACAGACAATTTGCCTTTTGTAAATCAAGCCCTATATGTGTATTTTATGTATCTTATGTATGTTATTTGCCTGTAAAAGCTGTTGTTTTGTTAGCATCCATAAATCCTGAGACTGCTACTGGGCTCCGTCATCTTGGATATGTCAGCAGTCTGCAGTCTTATCCTTTGCTCATCCCTCTCCCCACAGGGGCCACTGAATAGATGCCAGGGGTTTTTTTTCCTCAGTAACTGCCCTGCAGCCAGGCACACAGTCACTCCTTTGGCTCAATGAACAGTCTAGGGGTATGTTTTTCTGATGCATTTTTACAGAACTTGAACTTGGATAGGTTCAGGGTAGCTGTGAGATACTTAAAAAAAACTCATAATAATGAACTTAACTCTTAGTAATGAACTTGAGGGCACTAATCTTCATCTTAGTAAAGAAAGCAAGGGTCCATCAGCCCAGCTTTTCAGGAACACTTTAGTAGTGAATTTCCTTTAGGTATAACTAACTCTATTGCAAAAGTAGAAGCAGAAATGTGAGCAAAAATCTATGCTTACAGCAAATAGTGGACTGAGCTTTGTCCGCTTTGAACAGAACTGACTCTAGGCCACAGCACACAGTCTCAGGGATCTCTCACATCATTCTGTACTCACTAATGTCCTTGAATAGTTGGTTGCATCCTTTCAATATCTTTCATACACTTTTCCAGTGATACCAGACTAGATCCTAGATGAAAAGTCCCCCAGTCAGTTTCACAGTTTTGAGCAGAATAGGCCTCTCAGGTAGCCTAGTTGAGACCTCAGTGAATCTCAGACACATGGTAGGTTTGCCCAGGGGGCAAACAGCCGCCCAGGCTGGGATCTCCTTCTCAGGGACAAGACACTTCTGTTCCAGGTCTCAAAGTGTTTATACACCTTTCCAGCAACCACTTGGCCACCTCTCCCCAGGGATTAGCCAGGGATGCATAAATATACAGTTGCTGATTTGACTCTTCCTACCTGCTACCTTCCAGAACATTTCCAGACAGACGGGGGAAGCAGTCAACCCTGCAGCCAGTGAGACACAAAATAGCCCTGAATAATTACATCAGCTACACTGATTACAGTGAGCCCAGAACTAAACCTAAATCTAGGAGGGTGCTACATTAGCTACAAAAAAAGGTTATGTGGGGAGGTGAGGGGAGAGGCAGAGATTGGACACTCCCAGAAGAGGAGAGGGCTCTGACATGCAAGAAAGGAGGGAGCTATGCTAGGGAATCGGCTCTTCTGGTGTAGTCAGATTTTCCAGGAATTTCAGAGGCACACTGCAAGTTAATAAAAAAACATGAATGGAAAGAAAAAACAGTGCAAGGAAACATTTTAAATGCTTGATTTTTCTGTGCTTTTATCTGCATTTTTTTAAGTTGGTGACAGGGTCTCTTCAACTGCAACAGTGGTGCTGCTAGCCCATGTTCATGTTTCTGTCTCACCCTATGTATCTTCTGTGGCCTGAACATGTAACCTTTGATGTCACAGCAGATACATGGAAATGGGACTCTCCAATCAGACCAGACTGGGAAAAGAAGATGTTGCTTCTCTGCATAACCATAGCAGTCTCACTGCTGGGCAGTATCTGAAGTTGAGGGATATTTACAAGAGAGATGTGTTTCTAAAGGACAGGACATTGACATGTCTGTCCAAGTAACAGAATAGTCTCTCCAAACCAGGATTTTCTAAATGAAAGCCTCTCTGATGTGGAAGTGCCTAAAAAGTAATGGTTGTTTCTATCACATAGCATTGTGGCTGTAACATGGCAGTGTCTTTCGGGTGGTAATAATCCTCTCATACAATGAAGCCAACTACTTGGTAACATCCATTGGACCAATTCTTTATTGGCTACATGCGTTTCGGCTGAAGCATTACTCATAGCATGTTACGATGGTATTTCCCTCTATTTGGAGGATTTCCTCTCACTTCCTGTTTTGGCTATAGCACAGTAAGTGAGGGAAAACCTCCATAATAACCCTTTCTTACGCTATCCAAATATGTTTTGCTTTCAATCCTACTATAATTGGGACTGTATACATATAATATTATGTTGATAGAAAAGGTAAAGTATTGTGAATGTAATATCATGGTACCATACTCTACACTCATATGTGTATTTATTAATTTATTCCCATATAATACGTACAGTATATAGATTGGATGATTAAGTGTATATCATAAAAAGAACCAGATCTTTATTTCATGGCTTACCATTGAAGTTGCCACCTCATTAATGGCAAAGAGATCTTGGGCATCATGTAACAATCCAGAAAAGCCCTGGTCTTCAAAATGTCATGATGTTCATATCTAACATCTAATCCCAATGTAGCCACACTTTGCAGGGCCAACCAATTTTTCACAAACTTGTATCACTGCATTTCCAAAACTAGGTTAAAATCTGATATACTCCACAAAATATCATCCAATTCCTTGTCCTAGATCTTATATTTTTTACAGAGACCTCTCTATTCCAGTTAAACTTTCTAACGTTGCTAAATTATATTCAGTCATCTTTTCAGTAATCTGGGTCCACAAGATACCCAGGATCCCCAAAAACGTATTTATTATCAGAACTATGTGGGTGGTTTTTAATTTCCAAATCTTTCCAAGTACAACAGAGCTGTGCAATTGGCTCAGTTGGCTTTAATATATGCAACCTTATCCTCCTTTGGGTTTCCTAATGTACTTTTATGCTGGAGTGTCCCTAACTTTTTTTGTGTTTGCTTTAGAGCCAGCCTGAGCATTGTTTACTTTTGTGTGCTCTGTAGGTTTTTCGATAAGCTTAGGGTATTGATTTCTTTTGTCTGCTACTGTTGAGAAGGTTCCAGTGGTAAGACTGGGAAGAAACAATAACTAAGCTATGAATATTTATCTTCTTCAGCCAACTACTGGGGAGTGAGTTCAATAGTGCGAGCTGAAAGAAGATGATAAACGTCTGGAGCAACCATCCAGAGTGTTTTGCCTCCTATGTCCAACCAGATGGTCTGTCCAGAGGAGACTGTACATGCAATGCCTGTCTGTCTTTCTGTTTGTCTGTGGGGAGTTCCTTCAATTAAATTATCTTTGCTACCTGTGTAGGCCAGATTTGCTGCTTTCTATTACAGGTACCCGTAACCCTCTTTCCCAGCTGAAATCAGTAATAAAATTTGAAAATTAATAAAGTGATTGGCGCCCAACCTATTTACACTGCCATACAATAACGATAAAGCCTTAAGAGCAGATGCACCATGGAGAGTAAGTATTGGGCATTAAGACATTTTAGTCTGTTTTACCACATCGGGGGTCATTTACATCTCACTGAAAGGAGTAGTGCTACAACCAAAATCTATGAGGTATGGAACCTTTGTCCCCAGATTTAAAAGCATTCTGCCCCTTAACTTATTTTTCCCTTTTCCAAATTGGAATTGTACACTACAGTCTAGTCTTCTAGCCTGACAGAAATTTTCCATAACACTGACTTTCTTCTTAGGCTCACCCCACAAGATTTCATACGGTAGAAATCAAATCCCTTTTTTAGATTGGCAGATTTCTTCAGTTTTAAGCATACTTTCAGTATGCCAAATCCAATGCAGTCATAATCTCTCCCACTCAAACCTAACTTCTACAAATGTTCTACTTCTTCGGATTGCCTGCCTCTATACCAACCTCTTTGAAAGTGATTACATACAAATCTATTTGTGTTCCCACATCTCCAAGGCTTGTCATCTTCTTCTTGTACTGTAAAATTAATCACCTGTGAGTAGTTGAAAAACGTAGGGTGCATTCCTCCTTACAGCAAAAACACGCTGCCCAGGAGCCCTGATGCTCTGTACATTCCAGCCTCAGACAGGAATAGGAGTAGGCGGATGCACAAAACTAAATCTGAAGGAAATAAGTATTTGATCCCCTGCTGTTTTTGAATGTTTGCCCACTCACAAAGAAATGATCTGTCTAAATATCGAATGGTAGGTGTATTTTAACACCGAGAGACAGAATTGCAACAAAAAATTCAAAAGAAAGGCATGTTTAACAAATTATGCACTGATTTGCATATTCATGAGGGAAATACGTATTTGATCCCCCTCACAAAACATGACTTAGTACTTAGTGGCAAATCCATTGTTGACAATCACAGAGGTCAGACGTTTCCTGTAGTTGGCCACCAGATTTTCACACATCTCAGGAGGGATTTTGGCCCACTCCTCTTGGTAGATCCTCTCCAAGTCATTAAGATTTGGTGGCTGATGTTTGGCAACTTGAACTTTCAGCTCCCTCCACAGATTTTCACTCAGATTAAGGTCTGGAGACTGGCTAGGCCACTCCAGGACCTTAATGTGCTTCTTCTTGAACCACTCCTTTGTTGCCTTGGCCATGTGTTTTGGGTCATTGTCATGCTGGAACACCCATCCAGGACCCATTTTCAATGCCCTGGTTGAGGAAAGAAGGTTCTCACCCAAGATTTGATGGTACATTGCCCCGTCCATCGTCCCTTTGATGTGGTGCAGTTGTCCTGTCCCCTTAGCAGAAAAACACCCCCAAAGCAGAATGTTTCCACCACAATGTTTGACAGTTGGGATGGTGTTCTTGGGGTCATAGGCAGCATTCCTCCTCCTCCAAGCACGGCGAGTTGAGTAGATGCCAAAGAGCTCGATTTTGGTCTTATCTGACCACAACACTTTCAACCAGTCCTCCTCTGCATCATTCAGATGTTCAGTGGCAAACGTTTTGAGCAGAGATACCTTGCTGGTATGGCAGGATTTCAATCCTTGTTAGCATAGTGTGTTACCAATTGTTTTCTTGGTGACTGTGGTCCCAGCTGCCTGGAGATTATTGACAAGATCCTCACGTGTAGTTCTGGGATGATTCCTCACTGTTCTTATGATCATTGCCACTCGGCAGGGGGGAGGGGCCAGGAGCACTGGCGGTGGACCCCCAGAAGAGGAGGATCAGGGCTGCTCTGTGCAAAATTATTGCACAGAACAGGGAAGTATAAAATGTTTATTATTTTTAAACAATAGAAAGTGAACCTTTAGAATCACTTTACCCTAGGTTCACACCTAAGTGTTTTCTGCAGCGTTTTGCAGAAACGCAGTACAGAACATTTAACATGATTTCCTATGGGACGTGTTCACATCTCCGGATTTTCACCCGGAACTTTTTTTGGAAAAGTTCAGCGGCTTTTTTTAATGCAAAAAGTTGCGTTTTTGGTTCTATTGACTTCAATGGAAATGCTGCAGAAAATCAGGTAGTGCTTTTTTGCTGCATTTTTGATGCTTTTTAAATCTGTCTAGCAACAAGAAGAATCCAAAAAAGAAACAAAAAATGCAAAACACATCAAAAACACGAAAAAAATGCAATGCAAAAACAGGTCAAACGCAACCTGCTTAGTTGTGAACCTAGCCTTAGGATATACTATATGCTCTTTTTGCAGTTCCACTGGATTACCTTCCTCTTCTGTCTGTTAGCTGCTATACAGTACCAGAAATTCTCACTGCTAGTCTGATTTCAACTTTTGGTTAACGTATAGCAACTCAACACAAGGTCAATTTCAGGTAATTACTGTAGCTGAAATGAGAAAGACTTCTGAAGGAATGTGTATAGTGAATGAACTAAAAGATGTGTTTTATATTTCTCTGGAGCTGTCACTTAATACTGTGCATCAATTCTCCACTGTAGGTCATTATTAATTTTTCAGATTTAAAATTTGAAGGGTTTTTTTTTTTTTTTTAAGAATGAGATCCTTATTTCAAGAGAACTGTATTCTCTTCATCTTTCCATTTATTTCTATCCCTTAGGAGTCATGTAATGTCAAGATACAGCCCAAAACAAAGGAAGAGAAGCTCACTGATTAAAAACCAAGCCACAAATGTATGCAAAGAGAACATTCTACCTGGAAACAAGATTGATTGAGGATCATTGACGTTTTTCCCTAGAGTCCTTAGAGGTTCTCTAGAAAATATATATATATTGATATTTATCCATGTTCTTTCATTATAAATTTCAACTAGCCTGTCAAGCTGATCCTTCTTTTGAAACAGCAAAGTGATATTATTGATTAATGGTCTGAACCACCATAATGGTGGTTTCTTTGTTTTAACAACGACTCTAACCTCAGCAGTCTGTTTTTAAAGATTTCAGTGAGTAAAAGTTAAAGTGGACTTGAAGTCGATAAGTAAAGATCTGCTATCTAGAACTGGTAACTGTGCCTAAGCAATATTTAACTTTGTTTTGAATTGCTACTGAAAAATACTGGCACCCTTCCTGTGCCTTGAGATTCATGGCTGTATACTGCATGTGCTGTGCATTTACGGCACTTCTACCTCTGATTACTAGTTTCAAAAGATTTGGAGTGATATTTGGTGATGTCACTGCTGTGCTGCTTTCTTTTCTCCTTGCTGGAGAGTTAATTGAACCTGAGGACCTAAGACAAGCATCTACCTGCTACTATACATGACAGATATTGTGCTCAAAGTCTCCTGCATACCATCCCACTGTCTCTCTCTCTGCTCCAGGTGCTGTTCTCTCAAGAAGTATGTCTTGTTCCATCTCTCCACAGCAATACAAAACCCTGAACCAAACAAGTATATCAACTAGGTCTAAATGTGAAAGTAAATACGTCAGCTGCAGTCCTCCCCACTCTTGGCCACACACACTGATGCGTTTCACTCTAATTGGGCCCAGTCTAACTGCTTTTGCTTCATTTTGTGGACATGTGCTTTCTGCATCCTCCTGCTGCTTTTTGAATATTCTCCCACCAGTCATCAGAATACCGATCATCAATAAGGAAACTATAAGATGAGGAAGTAAAACCTACAGTGCAGAACAAAGCATGATAAATCATTAATTGGGAAATGTTTAACATGGAGGCTGCAGGAAATACTGGTGACCAGTCCTTGTCCTCTGCTTGCCTTTTTTTGGAAACAGCCCCCACAGTTCCTCTTTAAACAGCTTCACCTTTATCAATGTCTGAAATAAGATATGTCTGTGTTGCCAGAGATCCGATCATAATTGCAAAATGTAGGCCAACTTGAATTCATTGGGGAAATATCCCAGCAGATGTTTCGCAAAGCCTCTAAAGGCAACCATATAATTAAAGCTGATGCCAGAGGGTGTGTTGCCAGATGTAGAATCACACCAAGGTGAAGCAACTATTTGCCCTAATGGGTATTAGTCCCTTGCTGTCTCAGAAAGCTGTAGAGTTTGGCTTGTAAATGAGGAAGCAGTGACAGAGCAACACCTCACTGGTCCCACCAAAGAAGGAGCAACCTCATGGAAATGGATAGTAGTTAGATTAGTGGTCTGTTACAGGTCCTATTGCTGGTTGACCAGTAACAGGATCCTTTTATGACATCATCTAATGCTGACCATAGACATATAGAAGTTTTTTGTTCAGCCTGCAGGCTGCACAGCGTGGATGGATGAGTCTACCTCTATGGGTTATTGTATTTTGACAGCCACCCCTGCCAACTGTCAAAATATCTGAACAGGGCCTGCATCTGATTGAATGCAGGTGCTGTTGTACAACAATTTTCCGCCTTTGATATTTCAATTGAAAATGTTGGGCAGGAGGCAGCCGACAGGGACACTCACTCAAGTGAATATCAGCTGGTTTGTCTTGAACTGGTAAAATTTTGGTCCAGAAATAAAGGAAAGAAAAAAAAATAAGGAAGGTAATAGAGTAAATATATAAAGTAAATATAGCAAAATGTAAATACAGTATAATAGAGTAAACCTAAAGAGCAATTCAGTGTACTGCTAATGCTCTCAAAGAAAGGTAACCTTACCAATATGGTCTTAACAATAAGGACAAAAAACATCTGTGTAATTTTCCTAAATTTCACATCTCCTTACAGTCAGAATAGACAAGGTTGTTGCCTTCAGAGTTACATAATTCTGGTAGCGCGACTCAAATCCTACTTTGTGTGTGTACTGTCTGCTTTCCCTCTGCTTATGGTGCTGGTCCCAAAAGGAGCATGTGTCTCTCCACATATATGCTACTATACCAAGCAGCGGCAGACTGACAACTCATGGGGCCTCCGGGCAATAGGGGATAATGGGGCCCCTGTGTCCTCGCCCACACTCAAACCACACCCAAAAAAGCCAATGAAAGGTACCAGGGGCCCCTTACTGACCTCGGGCCCTCGGGCAGTGCCCGAGTTTCTGAATGGTCAGTCCGCCCCTGATACCAAGTTCAGGCCACACTCTGTTAATGTCAACTGTTGTCTCATTCAAAATTTTCGGCTTCATTTCCTGTCTGTTGGCTCAGCCCATTTCATCCGGGGTTCCCAACCCTTTGGTGTTGGAAACCTGGGACTCTTTACATTTTATATTCACAGCATGGTAACTGTGTGTAACATAGTCAAACAGGGTACCCCTTCTCCCACCTCCTTCTATCTTGATTTGTGCCCACTATTGGTGGTTTTATAATAAAGCAAAGCTTTTCATTTGCAGACTCGTCATCTACGGTAAGAAGAAAAGAAAAAAAATAATACAAGCTAATTGGACATAAAAGTGATCCAGTTCTTAGGCTTCATATGATTTGTGATGACCTTCTCTCTCTGTTTCTAACAGTGGTACACAAAACATTTTGGGTGACAGCTTTATCTTGCTTCATTTTGCATTTATGCATTGTACTGCTGATTTTGCAGTATTATCTTGGTCAACAATGCATCTGAATTTGAAGCGAAAACTTTTATTGTTTTCCCTCATCACAAGGTCACATACACAGACCAATTATTGCTTCAGTATCAATATGTTAGTCAATAACGCTCAGTATTTTCCTGTAACAATGCAGGCAGCTTAGAAGGTGCTTGAAAGCTCATGATAATAACAGAAATTCTGTGCTGTGCCTGGGAGGTGTTAGTGGATGTTCAACAATGGGGATTATGTCTATGTTTAGGAAAAAATGCTGTTATACATTGTAGTGTATTGTTGGAACCACTTAGAGATCAAAATGTGAAAGTAAGCTTCAAAGTTTGAAGCAAACAGGAAAATAGTTTACGTCAAATAATATTGTATGCGTTTCTCCTAACTTTATAGGTAACCTACTTTGATATATTTACATTTATTATGTGGATAAGCTGCACATTAAAAAAAAAAGGAGGTAGAGATAATAATAAAACACTTTTATTAAGGACCCTCTAAGCAAGACTTTAGTCTTAGAATGCTCTTACACAAGTCCTGCTCTGTGTATGGTGAGATTCTGTAACATTTTTTAAATAGAATCCTCCAGTCCTTCAAGGGGTCCAGGAGGTACAAATCTTTTTCACACTTTGCACCAGAATTTGCTGCCCCTTTGTAGTTTTATTTTCAGGTTTTTATATTTATTTTTTACTTTCAGAAACACACAAAAATATAGAGTTGGGGTTTAGTCTTTAAAGGTTTTTTTTGGGGGGGGGGATAGTTTATTTTATTTTAATGAAATTTTGCTAGGGGCTTTTTTTCTTTTGGGGACAGCAGCATGCAATTAATTTTAAAATGTCATTTTTAGGGTTGCAAGGATTGGTGCCGATACTAAGCATTTGCATAAGTAATTGTACTCGTGCAAATGCTCCAATACCTAAAACCGATACCTTTTGTGGTGCGATTTGAGCCCATACAAAATGAATGGGCTCAAATTGCACTGTAAAGAGTTGCTTGTGATTTGAACAGGAACACAGTGCGATTTCTGTCCAAAACACATGTGGTTGTCATAGTGACTTCAGCCTGGGTTCACAATGGAGCAGTGCAGGAAACTGCATGTGATTTGGACAGGAATTGCAACGCATTCCTGTTCAAATCACATGCAATTTTTTGTCAGTGTAGTGGTGATAGTCTTTCCTGACTCCACTCTGTCAGACAGCTGCTGTAGGTCCGTACCTCAATATCTGCCTTGGTAGGAAGGGCTCTAATCAAGGTTCTCAGGTCCACTGGCCTGTCAGATGGAGGACTGGGAGTCAGAGAATCCTGCAAATGTAGAAATGGGTCACCGCTGTCTAAGCTGAAAGGAGAGTTGTACATTGCTGATGGTGCTGGCTGTGAAGCAGGTGCCAACAAAGAGGTCCCGACTGTTGTTGCTGCCACTGCCATCTTGGAGCGCCCCAGGATGGCCGAATTAGGGGAAGGTTTTGGGAATTAGCGCTGTATCTCTCTGGCTGGCTTATTCACAGGTACATGGGATTCCATGGGTCTTTTCCTCCAATTAGTGCTCATAGCAGAGGTGGCAGCTGCATGAATCCACCAGATTGCAGGGTGAGAGACGGGAGCTCAGCTTGAACATGTCCAAACCATGCTCCCACGAATCTTTGCAGTGTGATTTGAGCCCATTCATTTTGTATGTGCTCACATTGCACAGCAAAGGTATCAGTAATTAGTATCATCGAGTACTTGAGTACAAGTATCAGGACTCGTCGATAAAATAGGTATCGGTGCATCCTTAGTCATTTTTATTACCAGTTCCTACCACTTCTGTTGAACTTTTATTTTGTCTATACTATTATTTTGTCCTGCCAACATTAGCAGCTTCTACTACCTCTGTTGGACTGCCACCATTAACAACTCATACAACGTCTGCTGGCCTGCCTCCATTACTTGTTATATGTAAGCCATTCAATAATTTAAAAGTAAAAAATCTATTACAAATGCACAACATATGCTGCCAGAATAAGGCGTTGCTGACACTGTCTGTGAGATTCATATTGCACCAAAACACCACATAGAACTTAACCTCCCTGATGGTATTCCCGAGTGTAGCTCGGGGTAAAGTTTCAGTACCACAAGCGGTAACCCAGAGCTACACTCGGGCTTACCATGCGGCGCTGCTCCGGCATCTGTTCTTCACTTACCTTGTCCTGCGCTCCCGCGATGTCCCTCCTGCAGTGTCCCCTGTAATGTCCTCTGGCCGATGCCGGCATCTGTCATCTGGGTTCCGTCCCCTGCAAGTGTCGTGATGTACGGGGACGGAACTGGCGGGTGATTTGAAAATGACAAAAAGTGACATTTACTAAATACACTAAAATCACATAGTAAAACATTACTGTATCAAACCATTTCACATACATTTTGTCCCTAGTGCTTTGTCCTGTGCCCTGCCTGCATTTTTACCGTTCTTTCTGCCTGGAAACTGAGAAATGTCCATGGCATCCAAAAAGCGTCCCTTTAGGTCAAAATCGGTTTTAGACCAGCTAGAGAACAGTGATAGTAATTTAGAACTACTTGCAGAATTGAGTGATAATGATTCGTGGGGAAATTCGTCATCTGAAAACGAATTTGCGACTTTGCTCAGTGATGTGCGAACTTGGCGCTCTATTTCAAATTTCAGTGTTTTTGGTTTGATTATATTATTGAATTAAATTTACTATAATTATTATATTATTAGTTTTTATGATTATTTATTAAATTATAATTTATGATTTCGTGTTTCAAATTTTATCATACCCGGGATGTTTACTAGACTCTTGTTCGGACAGATTTTAGTGAGTTATTCCTAAAAATTACAGGCCTACAATAAAAAAAATACATATTTCCATGCAAAAAAATGTACCGCTTTGAGCACAGAAATATGGACATATTCAGACCGCTAGGTAGGTTAAAGACACCCTCCAAGTATGTAACTGAAAGGATTGCTGTTTTACCATGTTGCCTTTGAAGTTGCATAAAAAAAAGGAGCACCCCCTCGCCACTGTAAGTATTTTATTATTTTTTTTGCATTGTGCCCCCCCCCACGGCAGTGCTTGATTAATTAAAAATGAGGCAGTATATTAGCTAATATTTAGTATTTTTTTAAATCAGTTTACTGAACAATAATAAAATGGTTCAAAGTAAAAGCTCATCAATAAACAGTAGTTACACTATATTGCCAAAAGTATTGGGACTACCCTCCAAATCATTAGATACAGGCGTTCCAATCACCGCCATAGCCACAGATGTATAAAATCAAGCACCTAGGCATGCAGACTGCTACTACAAACAGTTGTGAAAGAATGGGTCGCTCTCAGGAGCTCAGTGAATTCAACCATAGGACCGTGATAATTTGCCACCTGTACAATAAGTCCATCCGTGAAATTTCCTTGCTACTAAATATTCCACAGTCAACTGTTAGTTGTATTATAACAAAGTGGAAGCTACTGGGAACAACAGCAACTCAGCCACAAAGTGGTAGGCCACGTAAAATGACAGAATTGCACAGTGCGCATAAGTCGTCAACTGTCTGTAGAGTCAATCACTAAAGACCTCCAAACTTCATGTGGCCTTCAGATTAGCACCACAGTGCGTAGAGAGCTTCATGGAATAAGTTTCCATGGCCGAGCAGCTGCATCCAAGCCTTACATTCAATGCAAAGCATCAGATACTGTGGTGTAAAGTACGTTGCCACTGGACTTTACAGCAGTGGAGACGTGTTCTCTGGAATGACGAATCACGCTTCTCTGTCTGGCAATCCGGTGGACGTGTCTGGGTTTTGCAGTTGCCAGGAGAACGATAGTTGCCTGACTGCATTGTGCCAAGTTTAAAGTTTGGTGGAGGGGGGATTATGCTGAGGGGTTGTTCTTCAAGGGTTGGGCTTGGCCCCTTAGTGTCATTGAAGGGAACTCTTAAGGTGTTAGCATACCAAGACATTTTGGACAATTTCATGCTCTCAGCTTTCTGGGAACCCTTTGGGGATGGTCCCTTCCTGTTTCAACATGACTGCACACCAGTGCACAAAGCAAGATTCATAAAGACAAGAATGAGTGAGTTTGGGGTGAAGGAACTTGACTGGCCTGCACAGAGTCCTGACCTCAACCAGATAGAACACCTTTGGGATGAATTAGAGCGTAAGCTGCGAGTCAAGCCTTCTCCTCCAACATCAGTGCCTGACCTCACAAATGCACTTCTGGAAGAATGGTCAAACATTCCCATAGACACACTCCTAAACCTTGTGGACAGCCTTCCCAAAAGAGTTGAAGCTGTTATAGTTGCAAAGGGTGGGCCAACTCAATATTAATACCTACGGACTAAGACTGGGATGCCAAGAAAGTTAATGTGAATGTAAAGGCAGGTGTCTCAATACAGTGTAATTTAATACAGTGGCAATACAGTGTAGTTTAATACAGTGGCAATACAGTGTAGTTTAATTGCTGTAAACACATCCACTTTACTGACAACATACGTATGTGGTGTTGATACATCTGAAATATTCTAACCTGCAAAGAACTTATGCTAGGGATCTTAACACTACTGGTAAAATGTTGACCCCTATTCAACATAGTTAAGAGAATATTCAATATGTAGTAATGTTTACTTTGGTGCTGTACAGTGAGGTTGATTCTTTGAGTTCATCAACATAACATTTCTGTTAATAAAGCCTTTTATGAAAGTGACAGTTCTGCTCTGTAGTGTTATTATTATCACCATGCTTCTTGCTCAGATATTTCACTGGAGAACTCTAGGGATGAAGTCAGAAAAAGCTAATGTAATATCTTATGAGTGTTTCTTCATCCCTGTGTTATGTCCACAAATTATCCAGAGTATTGATCATATACAAAGCTACTGAGCTGTTTATAAGGCTAGTCTTCAAGTCTAAATTAATCAACATGCAGGCTAAATTAACTTTCCTTTTCAAATGTCATTTTCTGGAGATGCTACTTCTTCTGAGTGACAATATATAATTATATTACCTACTCATTTTTTCTCTAAGGATCTTTAAGGTGAACATACATCATATCCTAGAAATAGTTTCATGTTACTTACAGTGCCAAGATAATGTTGCAAACTCTGCTTGGAACCATTTTAGGTTTACCTTCCCAGCAAATTAAGGCAAATGTCATGCTTACCCCCATACACCAGGGGCTCTCGCAACTCCTCCTGTGCTTTAGCACACTTTCAGTGTTTCAACCCCCTTACCATAACCTGAAAAAGTGTTAATAGAAAAGGTTTCCTCTAAGCAGTCCTTCATATTCTCAGGTGACTTCTATGGCACCAACTAAATTCAGGGACTAGATGTGTGTGATTAACAGTAATGCAGCTGTGAGAGACCAGAATTAATAGCTATATAGCAAAGGAGATCACACACACAAGAGTTCTTCTTTAACAAGAGACTTGCTGTAATAAGAAATTCTGTCACTTTACCCATTCACCCATAATTTATTGTGCTAATTGTAAAATTGTAAAGTTGTGGGTTGAAAGCATATCTTGATATTAGTTCTCCTAAAAGTATGCGTTTGTTTTTCTTCTAAGATAACCAGTCTGGCTGGGTACACTTGCCCCTGCTGCCTTTAAAAAATATATATACTGTATATTCTTTATTGGCACACATTTTCAACACAAAGGGTACAGGGATAAGGAATAGTACACACTTGAAAGTGGATGCAATTTAGAGTAAATATTAACAGAGTAGATTCAGCCAAGACCAGACCAATAACAGCAAATTTGGTTTTAAGCAATGTCTCTACATCTTGCAGATAAATTTCTCAGTAAGTTGTCCCAGCTGCAAGCAATATGGAGAGGCAGATGGAACTTGGTTGCACTTGTAGTTGTCCTGCTTACACATCAGGCCCTTTTAGGCCTCCATTTTTAAGTTAAGCCACTTCATTACAGGCCATTCTTGGCCAGAGACTCCGGAGGTAGCACTACTTTCAATTATGCCAGGGTCTATAGCCCAGCTCAAATGGGGTATCTTTCCTCAGTGCCGCAGCCTGTGAACTCATTCCTCCACATTGGAAGACAACTGTGGTCCCCTCCTTTAGAGAATGGGTGGAGGAACTCCATCATGAGGATAGAAGAATTAATTTCTAGACTACATGTTTGGTATTCACAGTTCATATAGCTATGGTTTACTTGCATTGATTTATCTGCATCTTCAAAACGTCAGCCATTTCTTTGACATCCCCTACCGTGAGTAGGGCAATTATTGTGGGGTTTGGTGGGCACCAGTTTGTACGCCTCCCATTTTTTTACTTTTTCCTGCACTCTCTCTTTCTAGTATTGTTATATTCCCCATTTTCCTATTACATTTTCCTCTTTTTCATTCTCTTCTCCAACCTTCCTCTTTTCCCTTTCTTTTCCTCTCAGAACCATAGTCATAGCCTTGTCCACGATAAAATGCTCTTCCTTTTTGGGACTCTATATTTGATATATACTTTTCCATCCTTGCTATAGGCATAGCCTAACCTTTACTGCTACAGTGTTAGCTGCCTTGGGTAATTTGTCTTTGTCATTGTTTTACATAAGTATGGGCTACTCAAGACGTGACACCATGGACATCTTATCTGTACAGTCGTTTATCTTTTTTTTCCGTGTATTATGATTGTTATATCCCATATTGCAGTTTTGAATGTTACTTCATAATGGATCTGTGTCTCTGTTATAAAAAAGTGCAATAAACTTTATTGTTTAAAAAAAAAAGTTGTCCCATTGATGCAGGCTACAAATACATAAATTATTGTTTAGTCTGAGACAAATTCAAAGCTATGGAGAGATCAGGATCAGTTGAGGAAATGCATGTTCAATGGGAGGATAAATATACAAATGAGAAGACCGGAAAATGCAAAGCTGTAGAGTAGAAAGAAGGTAGATAAAGAACAAGAGGTAGACAGAGAACGCCTTTAAATGAGAGGAAAAAAAGGGGTTATTAGGGTGATATCATGGCATCTTGTGGAATAGAAAAAGGTTAGTCTATCCAAAGTGAGAAATACAGTAATAAACTCCAATAATAGGTTTAGAAAAGAAAAATTTCTACTCTCTCTGTATCTTCCCGTGGGTTAGGAGATTTTTTATTGGGTATACTAACAGTTATTGTCCTAGTAGTGTTTTTCTTGTTGCTAGTGAACATACATATGTCTTAATATTGACTTTCCACATGACCACAGGATCTGGTTCTTTCATTAACAAGGACTATTCTAGTAGAAATAACAGTCAGACAGGGGAGAAGATTGAGCTGCCTTTAAAGCTGAATACCAGGCAAACAGCTTGATACACAGATGAAATACATATAAGGGAGCTGTTTTACCTGCCAACGGATTTGTATTTCTATCCAGTCAGTTCTGATATTTGTACATTTCTGCCACACAGCACAACTTTGGCAGGGCAGGAGACCTGACTTTTCTTTTCTGCAGTTCAGTAACCATTACAGGTCTAATACTTTCCCCAACCTATGACTAGTCAGTGAAATGAGAAGGAAGAGCACTGATGGGCTCATCTCTCTGTAACTCTGCTTGTTCCTACTTTCAGCATGTTCCTTGTTAACACATGACTAATGCAATGCAATTTACTGGCTCCCTGGGCTGCTTCAACATCTCTCTGTCTGGGCATTGCTGTACAGAAGATTGCAAGAGGCTGATATCAAGTTACATTCAGGCAATAACTCTGCTTTCTTAAAAAATGTATTTATCAATGAATACAGAGCTGTAATCATTTACATCTGCATAATGTTCAGCTGTAAGCAAAAAATAACTGTGACAGGCATAGAGCCCATAGAAGAAGTTTTCTTGGACTTGAAAATAGAAACGTAGTATGTTATGAACAATCAAATGTTTACAGATTTTTAAAGCGTAACACCACTTTTGTTGAGATAAAAACATTCCTCTCTGAGTGATCTATGTGCAATGCAGGGATTTTAACATTTGTTGCTGATTCCTACCTTTTGTTATTCTGAAGAAACCGCTATTTGTTTGTCTTGGTCCATGTGCTGAGTGAATGAAAATAGGAGTGGTTTTATAATTATCACTCAGCTGCTGCACCTGCAGGGCTCTAATGAGGAAAGTCTGGGTCTGCATCCCATTAGATGTGATTTCCCTTTGGGAGTATCTCACCAAAAATGACATTTTTGTTGCAGGGAATGCCCAAAATCTGACCTGTATCTTAGTACAGACATCTGGGCACGTCAGTGAGCCAATGACACAAGCAGGAAATTACATTTTTGGGGGTGTTCTGCACACCTTCTGTGTACAGAATGCCTCCAGTTGCCATTTTGCATTGCATTTTACAGAAAATTACTGGGTTGCAAATAATTTTAGTCTCAGCTGACTATAACACCTTTTTCCATGTGGCCTCTGAATCTTCAAGGTGTGTTTTGGCAAAGCTCAGTGGTGGCGGCATGTGGCCTTTCTTGAGGAGTGGCTTATTTTATTGCAACTCTCCCATACAAGCCACATTTGTAGAGAATTTGTAATATTGTTGTCATATGCACACAATGACCACTTTCTGTCATAAATTCCTGCAACTGCTGCAGAGTTGCTGTAAGCCTCTTGGTAGCCTCTCTGACCAGTTTCCTCCTGGCTTTTTTATCCAGTTTGGAGAGACCAAATACCTTCTATTTCTTAATAATAGACTTCACTATGCTTCTAGGCATTGATAAAGCCTTTGAAATTTGTTTGTAGCCATCTACTGACGCGTGCCTGTTCACAACTTTATCCCACAGATCTTTTGACAGTGCCTTGCCACCCATAGTTGATTGTTTGCGTTAGTTGCACTACAAGCGACTGAAATGCTCCAGGAAAGCTCTTTTCATGCTGAGCTAATCAAAATGACCACAAGTGATCACAGTTGAAAGTCAAATGGTATTGTGTGCTTTTGAGAAGGTGATTAGCTACACCTGATTGAGTTTACAAGTAATTTTTAGGAGGGGGGGTAATTCTTTTTCCAACTCAGCGATTCTGGGGGGTTTTTGTAATTCCTTTATTTATGGCATTTTGCATTTAAGACATAATAGCCAGAGAAAAATAAAAAACAGCGTAGAAATGTATAATGGTTACAAAAGAAATGGCAGTATACAGGTCAAAGAGACCAATGTTCGGGTAAACAAACATCAATACTATATGGGACAGAGTAGGCAGGAACATATAGTGGACCGCTACATGGCACTATGCGGACCCTAGCAGTAGAAAAAGTGATGGTACACGGACAAATATCCAATTGGACAGGTCACAATAAGATCCATACCTTCCCGGTTTTCAAAGCTGGGAAGAGGAAGCCCCGCCAAAGGCCCGGGAACAAACTAAAATAACAGTTCAAATACAAAAAATTAAAATTAACATTGGGAATTGCGGCTGCAGTGATTCTGTTTTTGAATTATTTAAAAAAAAAATTCTGCCATGTTGGTTTTATATCTTTCACTTGGATGTTTGATAAAACAAAAAAAACTGTCTCTCTTCATTTCATCCTGCAAATCAACAAAATGTGAATATTTTAAAGGGGAGTGATTATTTTCCATACCCACTGTATAATACACTTAGTACTCCCTTAAATGTATTGTATTTAGCGGCGGTACTGCTTTCTGAACATGAACATGTGGTATTATTTTTGCCACAGCTGCAAAGTATCACAGCCATGGCATGTGTGCCACTCCCTCCAGCAACCATATTAGCAGATGGGGTAGTAAACCATGGCTGGCCAAAATGCAATTGGACAGTGGAGGCTCAACCACCTAAACATAGTAAGGGATATATGATGGTTTTAGAATGTATTCTCCCTTACCGGAGTTCTTCTTGCTATCTGGCTAGAGATGTCTATAAACATTTTCTATAGATCTTTTATGCTACAGTTATATTCCTAGCTCCACTTTCTCTAAATTCAGTCCTAAATTAAATCATGTCACCTTAGATTAACAGCATGAGTCTATTTCCTTAGCAGGCCAGATTACCTAATTACAGTTTATTACTATATGGACTTCTTTAAGATGGGTGCAGTATGTTAAACTACTTTCAGGAATCATTATAGAATGCTACTAGGTATATCTCCATCACCACGGAAACCTTGATTCACTTAATTCAAGTAATGACCCTCAATTTGTCAGATCGCAGTTCACACTGCTTTTTCTAAGATTCACAGTTGAGCAGGTTATGTCCTTCACACTTTGCAGTGATAATAGTAAAAAAGCTTCTTTTAGAAATGAAAAAGAAAGATATAATATGGCTAGAAAGCTATTTTCAACAAAAGAAATGCATCTACAGGAGTTAGAGCATGTTCGCCAGACCATTGTGTCACCTGTCTCTCTCTGCTCTTCCTTGTTTTTGAAAGAGAAAAAATAGGGATAAAGAGAGATTCAGGAGTAAAAGACTTGCTTAGAGAAGAAGAGTTCAGTCCAGTCTTAGAAGAAAAGGGTTGCAGAAAAGCATCAAGAGAAATTGGAGAATGTTCATACACACAATATGAAAATTGTACAAAAATGTTCATACAAGGAATGATCGAGTCTGACCTTTCGGAAGAAATAAAACAAAGGTGCAAGCTAAAACATTTTTATTGTATGTGAACACAATGTCTAGTTTAAGCAACACCCTGTGTACAATAATTGTACTGAAATAGACAAATAGAAAAAAATGTGCATGATCAGACGCAAAGAATGACCTGAAAGAAGGTGGTAACGAAAATATTAATCGTTTACAAGAAAGAACATTTGGCTACATCAGCCAAGATTTTTCGTACAGGTTAATACCATTCTTGGCTATATCATGATATGCATCTTCATGGAAAATTAGATGATTGGATTAGATTAGATTTTCTCATGGTGTATGCAAAGCTTTAGATAGAGTGTTCATACAGAGCTGTGAAAAAATGTTTGCCCACTTCCTGATTTTTTTTTTAATTATTATTATTACACAATGATAACCTGAGCAAATACAAAATGCAGTTTTTAAACAATGTTTCCATTTATTAGGAGAAAAAAAGCTCTGTAAACCTGCCTGGCCCTATGTGAAAAAGTAATTGCCCCCTAGACCTAATAACTGGTTTTGCCACCCTTGGTGGCAACAACTACAATCAACCATTTACAAAAACTGACAATAAGTCTTTCACATCACTGTGGAGGAATTCTGGCCTACTCTTCTTAGCAGAATTGTTATATTTAGCCACATTGGATGGGTTTCAATCACAAATGGCCTTTTTTTAGGTCATGCCACAGCATCTCAGTTGGATTTAAGTCCAAAGTTTGACTAGGCTACTCCAAAACCTTACATTTTTTGAACCATTCAGAGGTGGACTTGCTGGTGTGTTTCGGATCATTGTCCTGCTGCAGAACCCAAGTGTGCTTGAGCTTCGGAAACTGATGTTCAGACATTCTCCTTCAGGATATCCTGGTAGAATGCAGAATTCATGGTTCCATCAATTATGGTAAGTCATCCAGATCCTGAAGCTGGAAAGCAGCCCTAGACCATTACACTACCACCGCCATGTTTTACTGTTGGTATGATGTTCTTTTTATGAAATGCTGTGTTATCTTTATGTGACGCACACCTTCCAAAAGGTTAAACCTATGCCTCATCAGTCCACAGAATATTTGCCCAAAAGTACTTGGGATAATCAAGATGTTTTTTGGCAAATTTGAGACGAGCCTTTGTGTTCTTTTTGGTCAGCAGTGGCTTTCACCTTGGAATTCTCCCATGGATGCCATTCTTACCAGTCTCTTTTTTATTGTTGAATTATGAACACTGACCTTAACTGAGGCAAGTGCAGTACTTTAGATGTTGTTCTGGGTTCTTTTATGACCTCCTGACTGAGTCGTTGTTGTGCTCTTGGAGTAATTTTGGTATGAATGACACTCCTGGGAAGATTCACCACTGTTCCAAGTTTTCTCCATTTGTGGAGAATGGGTCTCACTGTGGTTTGTGGGAGTCCGAAAGCCTTAGCTGTTAACCTTTAAGGTCCTAAGAACTGCTGGAGCCTCACAGAATGGACGTGTCTGAGGGAGGAGTAGTAGAGGATAATTAACCCTTTTGGGCTACTTGCACTAAATGACCTCCTGTAGCTAAGGGGTCCCATTCTCACGTGAGCAGAAACATATCACAATGGTGATTGGTTTACACATGAAGATGCCTTGTGATGTTATGAAACACATGAGCACAAGATTGCAGCACTATTTGAGCACATTATGATTTGGTTTTTTTTTAATGGGCATTGTGTTTGAGTCATCATTTTGCTTGACGCTGTTAATAATATTTATATGCCTGATGTGAGCACTGATTGGTTTTACACTGAGCAGACCAAGGAGCACAGTTTTTATCCCTATTGCATTAATTTATTTTTCGGTGCTGTGGGTTTTTTAGGTTTGTCACTTTGGAGCTAATGCACATTTATTATATCATGTTTTGTTTTTTCAAGTGTTGCACTTATTTCAATTATTGCATGTAAGTTTGATGGTGGGAACTACTTTTTAGTGCAGACTTGCTGGTAGGTAAGACCATACAGTATGCACAGGTTTTCTTGTTTGTTTGTGACTTAATGAGATAACAATTTATGAGAAATAGGTCTTTCGAAAGATTATTGTTCATTTCATGTGAAAAGGTTACACATCTTGATAGCATTATGTTTGCGCATTGAGCTTTTTAATGTTGCGTTAAATGGTACAACCTAACTTAATGCATTCAGAGCAATATTGTAAAAAAAAAAAAAAATGTCTCAGTACTTTAACTACTTCCTCATCCCCAAACATTTACATGCTGTCTTTGTCGGGTCCATGTGATCTATCAGCATCATTCCCAAACTTTCTGGATCCACAACAGAAACAATTGAGTACTGTCCGTGATACTTTTTTTATTTGCACTAACATACAATTTTGAGGACAAGCTTTCGGGGTTTGTCCCCTTCTTCAAAGTCCAAGCAGTACTATACAAATCACAAAGTTTCAGCAGAATGTTAGAAGGGATGAAAAAAAAAAAAAGAGGCTAGAGATAAGATACAGCAAAAGCGAGGCGGGGGGAATACTACACTCACACAGAGAGAGTCAAGCTTGAGCTAATAGTCATAAAATTGTTGGATAATGAGTGAGGAATCCCATGTCCAAATTCAGGCCGTTATCTCTTGGGTCAAATAGAATTATCATTCTTAGTTCAAAAGTTTTTCTTTCCTGAATGGATTTGAAATTTCCTTTAAGAACTAAAATATTGAGGTCTCCCATTGTGTGGCCTGGTTGTGCGAAATGGTGTCCTACAGGTGTGCAGAGGTCATCTTCTTTATGTTCCTTGATGGTATGTCTGTGCAAATTCATCCTTGTTTGAAACTTCTGTCCTGTTTTGCCAACATAAGATCCTTTGCTACACTTTCTGCACTGGATAAGGTACACAACATTATTGGAGGTGCAGCTGTATGATCCGGAAATATTGAAGATCCCTTTTGAGTGTCTGACACTTTTTGATGGATTGATCTGGTTGCACAGTTTGCAGCGTTTCTTATTGCAGGGTTCGCTTCCATTATTTGTGACCTCATAATCAGAAGGAAGTTTCCTACTGATTAGTTTATTTCTGAGGTTGGGGGGTTGTCTGAAGGCCAGTATTGGTGGTTGCTGGAATATTTCTTTCAGAGTTCCATCCTCTGTTATTATGGGTTGTAAATCTTTGATTATTTTTCTTATCCCTTCTAGCGCTGGGTTGTATGTGGTTACTAGAGGTACACGGTTGTTTGTTTTTTTCTCTTTGTACTGAAGTAGGGTTTCCCTTCGTGTTCTCAAGGCTGTGTTTATGCTGGTGTTGATAGTTTTGTCTTTGTAACCTTTCTTATGGAAGGCGTCTGCTAGTGTCCCGAGATGTTTATCTCTGTCTCTTGGGTCAGAACATATTCGGTGGTATCTAATGGCCTGACTGTGTATGATGGCACGTTTCGTGTGTTTGGGTGGGAAGCTGGAACTGTGGAGGTAGTTGCATCTGTCAGTGGGTTTCCTGTATATTGAGGTGTGAAGCGTATCATCCCTGATGTATACTGTGGTGTCTAGGAAGTTGACGTGTGTGTTTGAGTATTCCATTTTTAGTTTGATTGATGGATGAAAAGTGTTCATCAATGAGTAAAATTGTTTTAGGTTTTCTTCACCTTCTGTCCAACTGATGAAAATATCATCAATATAGCAATAGTATCTGTATGTTTTTTGTTCCTTGCTGTTCGGGAATTTTTCCTCCAGGTCAGCCATAAATAAATTGGCATATTGGGGTGCCATTTTACTTCCCATCGCAGTACCCATACATTGAAGATAGATATCTTCATTGAAGGCAAAGTAGTTGTGTGTAAGTATGAATTCAATGAACTGTGTAACATCCTCAGCAGTGTATTTATGGTTTGGTGAGGATGATAAGGATCTGTGACATGCAGCTAATCCATCCTTGTGAGGGATATTACTATACAGGGATACTACATCCATAGTCACTAGAAGTGTATTAGATGGTAATTGCTGTATGTTGTTGATCTTGTTCAGAAAGTCAGTTGTGTCTTGCAGGAAACTAGCAGTATTCATGACTAACGGTTTTAAAATCTTTTCTACAAAGCCTGAGATTTGTTCAGTGAGTGTATTCATACCTGTTATGATGGGTCTGCCTGGATTTCCTGGCTTGTGGACTTTGGGCAGCATGTTGAAGTCTCCGATTTCTGGATGATCCGGAATCGCATTTATAAGTTCTGAATGTAGGTGGGCTGGAAGTGTTTTAATGAGACCTTTTAATTGCTTTGTAAAGTCCTGGGTTGGATCATAAACCAGTTTCTTATAGTAAATGGCATTTTCCAGCTGCCTCTGGCCTTCTTGTATGTATTTGTATCCATCACAATAACTGCTTTATCCGCTGGTTTGATGGTGATGGCCTGATTATTGCGCAAATCGTGTACAGCCCTTCGCTCTAGTGGTGAAAGATTGTACAGAATTTTCTTTTGCTGGGTGGATATCAGGGATGTAGCTCGCAATCTGAAGCTATCAATATAGGTGTCCAGTTTGGGATTGCGGCCTTGTGGAGGTCTGAAGCAGCTGTTCTTTTTCTTTGTGTAGCACTCCACTGTCCTAGGATTCCTTTTATTATTGTGGAAATATTCTTTGAGCCTTAGTGTCCTGAAGAAATTCTCCATATCTGACAATAATTGTAAATGATCCAATTTGGTGGTTGGGCAGAATGTAAGGCCTTTGGAGAGGATGGTTAATTCTGGTTCAGAAAGTTTATGATTTGACAAGTTGATGATTCCAAGTTCCTCTATTCTATCCACATTTTCAGTCAGGTCAGCATTTACACAAGGGATACCTTGGGATTCCGGATTAGATTCCAGGTCACTGATAGTAGGAGGTATAGATGTTGGGTTGCTTTTATGTTTAGGTTGTATCCAAAAGGTCTGCTCTTGGTGCAGCTTCTGAAGTTTTTTTTGTTTCCCATTCATGGCAAGTTTTTGTGTTTGTCTTTGTAAAGTTTCCAATTCATTCTTGATTTGGTTAATGTTGGTAGGGTTCAATGATGTTAGGGTTTCAAACAAAGACTGCTTTTGTATCCAGATAGTTACCCTTTTTCCATACAGTTTGTGAATGAGGTGATTTCTTAATCTCTCACTGGTGCATCTGCAAAGTCCTTCTACATAAGGAGAGTTCATTGTATTTACGCAAGGATTTTTAATCCGGAGGCCTTGAGGTATGAGATTCCTCTTTTTGCATCTTGAGAGAAAGAAAATATCACTGTTGATCTGTAATTCCTTTGCGATTAGGTTGGATAACTGCTTCTTTATGCGGCTATATGCAGTATCTTCCATTTTGCTTGAGTTGATTGTAGCCATATTAGTGCATTTGCGACAGAAACAATTGAGTACGGTCCATGATACTTTTTTTATTTGCACTAACATACTATTTTGAGGACAAGCTTTTGGGGTATGTCCCCTTCTTCAAAGTCCAAGCAGTACTATACAAATCACAAAGTTTCAGCAGAATGTTAGAAGGGATGAAAAAAAAAAAAAAGAGGCTAGAGATAAGATTAGGGATCTTCAATATTTCCGGATCATACAGCTGCACCTCCAGTAATGTTGTGTACCCTATCCAGTGCAGAAAGTGTAGCAAAGGATCTTATGTTGGCAAAACAGGACAGAAGTTGCAAACAAAGATGCATTTTCACAGACATACCATCAAGGAACATAAAGAAGATGACCTCTGCACACCTGTAGGACACCATTTCGCACAACCAGGCCACACAATGGGAGACCTCAATATTTTAGTTCTTAAAGGAAATTTCAAATCCATTCAGGAAAGAAAAACTTTTGAACTAAGAATGATAATTCTAATTGACACAAGAGATAACGGCCTGAATTTGGACATGGGATTCCTCACTCATTATCCAACAGTTTTATGACTATTAGCTCAAGCTTGACTCCCTCTGTGTGAGTGTAGTATTCCCCCCCCCCCCCTCGCTTTTGCTGTATCTTATCTCTAGCCTCTTTTATTTATTTTTTTTCATCCCTTCTAACATTCTGCTTAAACTTTGTGATTTGTATAGTACTGCTTGGACTTTGAAGAAGGGGACATACCCCGAAAGCTTGTCCTCAAAATTGTATGTTAGTGCAAATAAAAAAAGTATCACGGACAGTACTCAATTGTTTCTGTCGCAAATGCACTAAGACGGCTACAATCACCTCAAGCAAAATGGATCTACAACAGACACTGAGAGCAGCACAGCAATGGGTTCCTGCTGCCATCAGTAAAACTGCTAGAAAGAGGAAGTAGGGGAGAGGCTTGTCTGTGCTTCATGTGTCTATGGACAAACACAGCTCGGCTCTTGGAGGAAGTATGAACGAGTGTCTTCTTAGCACATGGATATGTAAGAATACATCTACAAACAGGAAGCCAGGGACAGCAGCCTTAGAACCCCCGATTACACTGTTCAACAGGTAAAAAGTTTTGGGCATAAAATTAGCTAATCTTACATAATTTTGGGGTGCTGAAAATGAAAATGACCCTAAAAAATGTTGATTGGCTCTAGTTTCGATGATATATTCACCCATCTAATGACGTAAGCCATTCAAAACTATGATGCAACTACAGCTGCATATTGCGCAATTGATACTGGTGACCAATAGAAAATTGCATGTATACTGAGATGATGCAATATTAGCCTTTAATTGCATCACTTCACTGCATAAAAGCTGCAGTATCTGTAGCTGATTGTAGTTCAACAGCGTCTTTACATTTCGTTTTATGCTTATGTAGGCTACTCAGTAATGCCTCGAACTTGTGTGAATAAAGCAGATAATTTCTGCTATATCTGCGGTGAAATAACTTTTATCTCACAAAAAAGGAGGATAACAGGAATGATTAAGAAAGCCTACAACTTGTATTTTGGCTGCAAGATAGGAAACCAGGACAAGAGCTGGGCACCACATATATGCTGCAATTCTTGTGGGACGGCACTGGAGCAATGGTTGAATGGAAAAAAGGCATCTATGCCTTTCGCTGTGCCAATGATTTGGAGAGAGCCAACAGATCATGTTAGTAATTGTTACTTTTGTATGGTGCCTCCAATTGTAAAAGGGCTAAATAAGAAGAAAAAGTTATCTGTGCACTATCCAAATATTCCATCGGCAATACGTCCAGTTCCTCATGGAGAGGGGCTACCAATTCCTAAAGCACCAGAATCCTTCGTGGTTGAGTCAAGTGAGGAAGAACCTGAAGCGTGTAGTCACGTGCAGTTGTAAGAGATAGCCCTTTCCTCGAATACAAGAGAAAAGCCAAGAGAAGCAAAACCGACACAAACTGAAGACAAAACTAGTGAGAATCCTAAGTATTAAAATGATTCAACTTAGCTTATGGCTATAATTTTTCTTGGTAATCCTATGCAATATATTATGCCATTTAGGCTTTGTTATGTAGTCAATATCACTTGCTTTATATTTGTGGAAAGACATCTATCTATATAATTATTGTGCATTATGTAGTCATTACGCCTATAGTAGAAAACTTTCCGTTTACAGAAAAACTAGAGCCAATTGACAAATTTCATTGTTATATTTGAACTCAGAATGTGAAATTCATTAAGAAATGGATCCTTTTGTTTCCAAAACTGGCAAAAAATAAAAATTTGTTGGAGGAGGAAAGATCATTTTCAGAAGAAGAGTCTAGAGACTATAAATTATATGTATGTGTGTACCTCCTCTTCTAAAATTTTAGAAAAAGAGGGTTTAGTACTGTATCTCTTTAAACCTTGATGATACGGCAACACATATGCGGCATCCAGGACGCAGACTTTAAACCTGTGTGCCACATATGTGTGTTCCCTGTGTTTGTGCTGGGAGTGCGCTGCACAGCATGCTCCCAGTACACAGGCTGGGTTCTCACCGAGAACCCTGGGTCTCGTACTAACCTTCGGAAACAGGAACTCCTGGTTTCCGGTCACCTGATCTCTGTGATAGCCTCTGATTTGCTATCACAGTGATCAGTCACTGTGCATCCCATGTATTTTTTTTCTCCTCTGAATGAAGAGAAAGATGCATTGTATCTTTCTCTCCTTGAAGGGGAGAAAGATGTAAGCAAACAAAGAGTGTAAAAAATTATAATAAAAATAAAACATAGCTAGATTAAGGATTTATTTAGTTCAGTGTCAGGGTTAGTCAAAGTAAGTGTCAAAGGTCAAGTATAAGTGTCAGCTAGAATCTGTGTCAGTATGTTTTAGGTAGGATAAAAAACAAAAATTTGCACTATTTTTCCTAGGACCTACTATGGGTACATACAACGATTGGACATATGGTATCACTGCGATCATCATGAGCAGTAGAATTTATTTTGGGTTGTTCTTTGGTGGTAAGTTATGGCAATATACAGCTAAAATTTAAAAAAAAGTACTATTTTGGGCCATTTTTCCTAATAATAATTTTAAAAAATCAGGAGATATCCATTACTATTTACCACCAAATGAAAGCCCAATTTCTCCTGAAATTTTTTTTTAGAAAACCTTCATATACACTATCTTATTCCCAGAGGAAGGAAAAAAAAACCAATAAAGCTTTGATACAATTTGCTCCAGTGGGGGGGGGGGGATCCTTCCTGATCCCACAAGAGGCAACCAGATATTCCTTGGATGAAATTTACCTATAAATATTAGTATCCAGTTTTATTATGTACATTTAGGAAAGAATCCAGGCCTTTTTTTTCAATCAAGTGAAACAATCTACTGAGCTGGCCAGAACTAGCTCTTGAGGGAGTCTATTCCACATTTTGACAGCTCTTACTGTGAAGAACCACTGATGTATTTATACATGTTGATCATATCCCCCCTTAATCTCCTCTTCTCAAGAGAGAATTAATTCAGTTTCTCTACTCTTTCCTCATAACTGATCTCCTCTATGCCTAGTATCAGTTTGGTTGCCCTTCTCTGCACTTTTTCCAGTTCCCCAATATCTTTTTTGTGAACTGGTGCCTAAAACTGAACTGCATATTCCAGATGAGATATTTTTAATGATTTGTAAAGGAGCAAAATGATGTCTCCCTCTCTGCAGTCTATACCTCCCTTAATACAAGAAAGGAAATCACAGCTTGGTATCACATGCCATTATTAAGCTTAAAAGAACACCCAGATCGTTCTCCACCATTGATTCCCCCAGTTGTACACACCCTAGTATGTACAGTATGATGCATGCATATTTTTAGCCCCAAAGGTGCAAAACTTTACATTTATCAAGATTAAACCTTACTGGCCACACAATTAATAGTTGTCAGGGCTGGGTTCCTGCTACTTAACAACTAGCTCTTTTCTTTCAGTGCTCAGAAGCTGCTCAGCTGTTGGTTAATTACCAGCCACTCATTGTCTCCACAGTGACTCACCTGGATACCATTAGCTGTCTCATTAGTCCAGCCTGCAGCTAGCCCTTGTTGCTATTTTAGCTTTATTTCCTCCTTGCCCTTGTATGGTTTATGATCTCCAGTGTGTTCCTGTGTGTACAACTCGGTCTGGCTGACTTCTCTTCCAATTCCTGTTCGTTATTTTTGGGTCCTGACTATGCTGACTTCTGGTTTCCCGACCCTGGTTCATCTGACTACCCACTCTGGCATCCTGACCCTGGCTTCTGTTTTGACTACGTTCCTGAACTGTGTTATTTTTTCCTTTTTCATTAAAGGTGTGATTTTTAACTGTACTTTTTGTCTTCTTGTAAGGTCTGCTTGTAAGTTGTGGGTGAGGAGAAGAAGCTAGCTTTCAGCTGCTCTAGCAGGACAATAAAGGGGATCGTCAGAAGACAGGTATTTTAAAAATCTGAATGCCCAGCAAGTGGCTGGGGATTAAGATTTTCTGCCCCCCCCCCCCCCCCCCATACCCTGGTGCCCTAAGGTGGCTGCCAGCATAAGGCTGCTTAAGCAGCTACCTTAGGACACCAGGGTGGGCAGAAAATCCCAATCCCAAGCCACTTGATGGGAATTCAGATTTTTAAAATACCTATCCATGAGAGGGCACCGGGGAGAGGACACTGCTGGAGGTAGAAGGGGGGTGAGAGGTCACTGCTATGAGGAAAAGGGGGGCAGAGGACACTACTGGAGGGTGGGGTGATGTGTTGTGAAGGGGGGTAGAGGACACTACTTGGGGGGGGTGATGTGTTGTGAAGGGGGGCAGAGGACACTACTGTGGGGGGGTGATGTGAAGGGCGGTAGAGGACACTGCTATGGGGGTGGCCCTGCCCATAGCAGTGTCCTCTGCACATCACCTCTCCCCCAGTTGTCTCCCCTGCCCCTCCCCTTTCCCCCATAGCAGTGACCTCTGGCCCCCATACCCCAAGCAATGTCCTCTCCTCCCCCCTTCTTCCCTCCCATAGCAGTATCCCAAGCAGTATTATACCTCTGTATAAAAGAGTGTGGAAGGCAGCACAGTTCTGGACTGATGGCATCTCCCACCTTCCCCCAACCTCCTCCGCTGCTGTCATCTTCAGTGCACAATGGAGAGTGGAAGGCAGAACAGCTCAGGATGGAGGGCTGGAGGAGGCGCTGGCCAAATTAACTTTTCATATTAACCTGAAGGTGATTAATTGCTACGGTTATCCTAGCTACCAATTACCAGCTTGTTAATATGAAAAGTTAATTTGGCCAGTTCCTCCTCCTGCCCTCCATCCTGAACTGTGCTGCCTTCTGCTCTCTGCTGTGCACTGAGGATGACAGCAGTGGAGGAAGATGGGGGAAGAGGGAGAGAGGGATTGGCACCTAAAAGGCAGGGGTTGGCGGTGCAGGGACCTGTTCACGGTCTACCTGTCACCTGCCCGTGATCGACAGGTAGACCGCGATTGGCGGGCTGCCAACCCCCGCTGTAGACTTTACCTTACACATTAGCCATGTGGAGGGAACTGTGTCAATAGCTTTTGCAAAATCCAAGTATACCACTTCCACAGCCAACACTCTGTCCAAGGTTTTGCTCACCTCCTCATACAGTATAAAGATAACAGATTCGTCTGACAACTTCAATGCTGAATTTTTTTAATGTTTCTTTCTAGCAATAACTTGTCTATGTGGTCTTTTTTTAAACTCTTCAGTATTTTCCTGACATTTTATTTTTAGCCTTTTAAATTTGTTGCCCATGGAAATATATTTTGCAGTGTGTTCACATACAGTCATTTTGAAGAATTTCAATTTACAGTATGCTCTGTGTTCATCGATGCCAATATTAACTCCCAGTCTTGGAGAGCAGCTCTCAGCCATGGAAAATTTGCTCTCTTAAAGTTAAGTGTTTTTATCTTTCCAGTATGTGTTGTTTACAGCTATCATTAAATGAATCATGTTATGGTAACTGCTACCCAGATGTTCATCCGTATAAACATTAGTAATAAGCTCAGCATGGTTTGAGATTACCAGGGCCAGCAGAGTATCATTCCTAGTCAGAGCCTCTATGAACTGTACAATAATATTGTCTTGTAATAGGTTTATAAATGTTTGCCCTGTAATTGTTCCTGCAGTGCCATTACTCCAGTAAATTTCCAGGTAGTTAAAATCCCCCATTATTATCACTGTCCCAGCTTTTGCAGCCCTTTCTATCTGTGCAAGGAGCTGGGTCTCCACCTCTTCATTAACATTGGTGGCCTATAACAAACTCCAGTGATTACCTTTGTAGTAAACACGTTCACACTCGCTTTGAGATCACTTGTCACATAGAGACAGACACCACCACCTTTCATTTTTACCATAGCCAGTAATATTAATAGTCAAGTCATGTGTAGAATGAAGCCAAGATTCATCAATACCATTTAAATCATAGTTGTTTTGTGCACCAAAGCTTCTAACTCCCCTATTTTGCTTGGCAAACCTCTGGCATTGGTAAAAAACACTAGTTCATTGTCATATTTTGCACACGTAGTTTGCAGATATTTTATTTTAGTACAAATAATACCATTTACAACATTGGAACCTTCTTATCACCTGCCATAGCTCTCCCCCCATCTTTCCCCACTCCACCCACCAATAGGAACTGACCCTTGTGTGACCCATCTGCCCCATTATAATATAATTCACCCTCCCCCTCGATCCTAGTTTAAATACTCCTCTAGCCGTCCCATAAACTTCTCCCCCAGCAAAGCAGACCTCCTTCCATTTAGGTGCAAACCATCTCTAGCATATAGATTGCACCCCAATGAAAAGTCAGCCCAGTGCACTAGAAACCCAAATCCTTCCCTCTTATACCAGGTCTTTAGCCATGCAATCAGTTCTCTCAATCCAAGTTTAAATACTCCTCCAGCCTTCCCATAAACCTTTCCCCCAGCACAACAGACCTATTCCATTTAGATGCAAACCATCTTTAGCATATAGGTTGTACCCCAATGAAAAGTCAGCCCAGTGATTTAGAAATCCAAATCCTTCCCTTTTATACCAGGTCTTTAACCATGCATTCAGTTCTGTATTCTTCCCCTGTCTTTCCTGTGCTGCGCATGGCACAGGCACTATTTCAGAGAATATCACCTTGTAGGTCCTTTCCTTCAACTTGCAGCCTAGTACTTTAAATTGATTCTTAAGGAGCCTTCATCTTCAATGTATTCTGTCATTGGTTACAACATGGACCAAGACAGCTGGGTCATGCCCAGCTCCTCCCACTAATTTATCAACTTGGTCCACCACATGCCGAACCCTGGCACCAGGGAGACAGCAATCCATTCATTTAAGGCGATCCTAGTGACAAACTATTCTATCAGTCATTCTGATTAGAAAATTTCCCTATTACCCCTAACTGTCTAGGCCTTCCTACACTACCCTCACCACCCTACTAGATGGGTTGCTCTCCCAGCTGTTAGGGATAGCAGTGATATCTACGGCTGCCACGTCTGAGTTTGCCACCCCAAATCTTCACCCAACTTGGCAAATCTCTTTGGGTGCTCAAACCCAGGGCTGGCCTTCCTTTTCTGTGAGCCCCTACCACTCCCTCTGACTACCGTAACCCATCTTCCTACCTGATAATCCTGACTTACCCCTCCACCATCCACATCAACCCTATTAACCAACTGTTCAGTGAGCAGAAGACGCCTTTCACGGTTGTCAGTTCGGGCAACCCGCTCCCATTTGTCACAGAGGTATCCATCATGTAACTGTTGCTCCATTGTAGTATACATGCAATGCATTGTGCCCAGTTACAATATTAATATTACTTACAGGAAATTTCAGATGTTACAGGTTAGAAGACTCCAGCAAGCAAAAGATGGACAAGCTCAGTGTGAATTCTACAGAAAGTTAAATAGTACCTGTAGCACCTGTGAACAATTAACCACTCCCCTTAATTATCAGATGGGAGGAAGGAGAGAAAAAAAGATGCTATTTAAAAAGTAACAGAAAAGGTGTTTTAGAAAGCTGCTAGCAAAGATCCTAAAGAAGAAAATAAAACAAATCCAACCGCAAGTAATCCGCAGTCAAAAGCAAAACTGTTTTTCACTCTCCACTCAAGTTTCCCATTTTCAGCTTCCAATCAGCAAAATGTGGCAAAAAAGGGGGGGTTGAGGAATTACTATGAAATACAGCAAGTTTGGTGGTATATTAACTCATCCTTCTTAGTAAATCAAGCATCATGCATGGTAACCCTTACACTACACAATGAGGGTCTCACTTTACCATGTGCAAAATGTCACCATTAAAGCTAACAGACTGAACTTTATGTTGGTTTTTATTCAATGTTTATGTGAAATGATTCCACTGTAACTGTTCTATGTACTTTGGTAGAACAAAAGAACAAAGTGGCTTGTTTTGTGCTAAACAGCAGTTACTTCAATTTACAGGATGGCTGTCTAAAGAAAACATGCAAACAGTAATTAGATGTACCAGCACTAATATCTGGATGCTATTAAAGCCTTTATGTTTAGTAATACATAAGGGTACGAATAACTGTATTTAGTAGAGACAGCAATACTCAAAAAGAGGTCCAAAGAGCTGTTTTACATTTTTAATTGAGGAACTTTAATCTCATTAAAATTAGGCTATTGTTTTAAAATGAGGATTTGTTATCATCATCTTCTAGAGAATATGAAAACTTTATCAGGAACTGCATGTGTGGAAGGCTTGCAAGGTGTCAGTAGATGTTAGATGATCACCACCTACTCTGTCCAGTGCATAAGGATCAACACAATATTGTATAAAAAAAGAGATGCCCAAGGCTCTGGATTTCTGCAAATGCCAAAAACACAAACATTTTGTTTTTTTATACCAAAAGATAAATGATTGGTTTGCAGTCAAATTGTGCTTGTGCTGTAGACCCATGAGTAGGATAAACAATATCAATGTGTAAGCCCTTCCTACCTCGTATATTGGGTACTCATATATTTGAAAGGATGGACTAGGTCTTAAGCCGTGCTGCCACATCTATGCATACCTGTGTTTGTGCTGGGAGCATGCTTAACCACTTGTCCTCCTAAGGATTTACCCCCCTTCTTGACCAGGCCATTTTTTTGTGTTACGGCACTGTGTTATTTTAACTGACAATTGCGCGGTCATTCAATGCTGAATCCAAATTAAATTTACTTCCTTTTTTCCCCACAAATTGAGCTTTCTTTTGGTAGTATTTGGTCACCTGTTCGTTTTTTATATTTTGCGCTATAAACAAAAAGACCGACAATTTTGAGAAAAAAACAATATTTTTAACTTTTTGCTATTAAACATGTCCAGTAAAAAAATTTAAAAAATCAAATTTCGTCATAAATTTAAGCCAAAATGTATTCTGCTACATGTCTTTGCTAAAAAAAAAATCCCAATACGTGTAAATTAATTGGTTTACGTGAAAGTTATAGCATTTAGAAATGGCGGTATACAGTTGTGCTCAAATGTTTACATACCCTGGCAGAAATTGTGAAATTTTAGCATTGATATTGAAAATATGACTGATCATGGCAAAAAAATGCTCTTTTATTGAAGGATGATGATCATATGAAGCCATTTACTATCAAATAGTTGTTTGGCTCCTTTTTAAATCATAATGATAACAGAAATCACCCAAATGGCCATGATAAAAAGTTTACATACCCTGGAATGTTTGGCCTTGTTACAGACACACAAAGTGACACACAAGGTGACACACACGGGTTAAAATGCCAATTAGAGGTTAATGTCCCACATCTGTGGATTTTTAAATTGCAATTAATGGATAAATAGTCAATGAGTTTGTTAGCTCTTACATGGAAGCACTGACTGGGTTAGATACTGAGCCATGGGGATCAGAAAAGAACTGTCAAAAGTCCTGCGTAACAAGGTAATGGAACTTTATAAAGATGGAAAAGGACATAAAAAGATGTCCAAAGCCTTGAATATGCCAATCAGTACTGTTAAATCATCTGTTAAGAAGTGGATAGTTTGGGGATCTCTTGATACCAAGCCAAGGTCAGGTAGACCAAGAAAGAAAGTGATTGACAGCCGTGAACCACATATATATTCATGATATTGTGCACCCGTGCTGCTCTGTAGCAGTATTTCTGCTATAGGGCGTCCGGGAAGCAGTTAAAGAGTTAGTTCACATTTAACAATAAACTGTCTATGCAGATAAGGGGGGTATGTTGATAAAAACAAATTATGCAGCTTTGACTAAAGCTGAATAATGCCCTTGCCACAGGTGTTAACCATTTACATACCTCATGAAATGTGACTGGAAAACTCCAAGAACATTGCTAGGACATTGCAAAGAGAGGCCCAGCTCTTACTGTCCACCTCCACCATCACAGAATTAAGTTCTCAAATGCTGTCTCAATGCTCAGAAAGAATATCCATTAACATTTACCACTATATGAAGACCCAGTTTCACCTGGATTCGATAAGTAGTACATGCATACAGTCATGGCCAAAAATATTGGCATTTCTGTCAGATAATGCACCACTTCGCCCAGAAATTTGTTGCAATTATAAATGTTTAGGCATTCTCTTTTGTTTGTATTGGTATGATACAAAAAAGTGGAGAAACAAAAAGCCAAATCTGACACATTCAATGCAAAACCCCAAAAATGCACTGGACAAAATTATTGGCACCCTCAAATAATATTTGGTAGCACACCACTCTCTACTGGAATTTTGCACCACTCTTCTTTTACCAACTGCTCCGGGTCTCTCAGATTGAAAGGGTTTCTTTTCCCAACTGCTGTTTTTAGATCTCTCCACAGCAGCTCTCTGAAATTGACATTTGGACTCATTGCTGTCCAGTTCAGTACTCTCCAGCGCTTTGTCCTAAACCATTTATGGGTGCTTTTTGACGTGTGCTTTGGGTCATTGTCCTGCTGAAAGACCCATGATCTCTGACGGAGACCCAACTTTCTGACACTGGGCCTTTCATTGCACCCCAGAATTCTTTGGTAGTCTTCAGATTTCATAATGCCAGTCACACAGTCAAGACATCAGTGAACCTCCACCATGTTTGACTGTAGAGACTGTATTCTTTTCTTTAAAGGCCTCATTTCTTTTTCTGAAACCAGTAGAATTATGGGCTTTACCAAGAAGCTGTAAATTTGTTTTGTCTGTCCACAGCACATTATCCCAAAAGGATTTTGGCTTCCTCAGGTAAGTTTTGGCAAACTTCAATCTGGCTTTTTATGTCATTTGTGTCAGCAGTGGGGTCCTCCTGGGTCTTTTATCAGTCCCTTTTCATTCAGATGGCAACGTATGGTGCAAGCTGACGCAGTTGTACCCTGTGCCCGAAGTTCAGCTTGAATTTGTCTGTAAGTTGATTGAGGCTCTTTAGCCACTATTCGAACAATCCTTTGTTGAAATCTACAGTGCCATGGGCTGTAAACTTTTTGACAATGTTGTTCACAGTACGCACAGTACACACAGGAACATCAAATTTTCTGGAGATGGACTTGCGATTGTCCATGGTTTTCTACAATTTTTTAAAAATCCTCAAACAATTTGTTTCTGCTCTTTCTCTTTTACATGCTCCATGTGGCACAACCAAATTACAGTGACAAATAAATACTGTACTGTATATATGTATATAATTTTTATTGATTTTCTTGTGTCTATCTTGTTCTTTTTTTCTAGTGATACATGCTGTGTTTAGCAAAAACTTGAATACATAGATAAAAAGGGGTGTATAGATTATCTAATTTCTCACCCTCCAGCTACCACTTAAAGCTAATTTAACAAGTGCGAGTCTGCACAAATTTCAAATGTAATTTTCACACCAACAAAAAAAACAAAAATAGAAAATTAACCACTTGACGACCGGGCTATAGTTGAATGATGGCTACAGTGCGGACGTCTAGTTCTGGGAGGGTGTCATATGATGTCCTCCAAAACCTGCGCCTCTGGCGCACTCTGTAATCGCTGTGTCCTTTAGACACAGCTGATCACATGACATGGTAAAGGGCCAATCACAGCGCCTTTTTACCACGTGATCAGCTGTGTCCAATGCAACAGCTGATTACAGTGTAAATACAGTTGACGATTATTAGCTGCACTTTCCTCACGCTGTCACAGCGTGAGGACAGAGGAGAGCTGGTAATCGGCAAGCGTATTTACATATCCATCAGTGCAGTCCAAGAAGTGTCCATCTGTGCTGGCAGTCAGTGTCTATCAGTGCCGCCAGTGTCCATCAGTGCAGCCAGTCAGTGTCTGTCAGTGTCCATCAGTGCTGCCAGTGAGTGTCCCATCAGTGCCGCTAGTCAGTGCCCATCAGTGCTGCTAGTCAGTCTCATCTATCAGTGACCTTCAGTGCCACCTATCAGTGCAGCCTATTAGTGCCCAGCAGTGCCACATATCAGTGCAGCCTTATTGGTGCCTCCTCGTCAGTGAAGCCTCATCAGTGCCGCTACATCAGTACCCATCAGTGCTGCATATTAGTGCCCATCAGTGTAGCCTCATCAGAACACATCAGTGAAGGAGAAAAATTACCTGTTTGCAAAATTTTAAAACAGAAACTAAGAACTAAAACATTCATATTCAAAATTGTTGGTCTTTTTTGGTTTGTTTAGCAAAAAATATAAAACCCAGTGGTGAGTAAATACCACCAAAAGAAAGCTTTATATGTCTCAAAAAATGAGAAAATTTTAGTTGGGTACAGTATTCCATGACTGCGCAATAGTCATTCAAAGTGCAACAGCACTGAAAGCTGAAAATTGGCCTGGGCAGGAAGGGGTGAGAGTGCCCTGTAGGCAAGTGGTTAAACAGAATTAAGAAAAATGCTGAAGATGCCTTAAACATGTTTATATTAGTAGAAAAATAGCATTTTGGTAAGAAAACAGCAACGTGCTATGAGAAGAACCTCTAGAAAGAAATTAATATGTATCGTTATCACTTCTCAAAATAGTTGAAAGATAAAATCTGAATATTACAGGAATGGGACTGAAAATATATAGCATTCATTTTCCACAGTTTGTGAAATCAATAGTAGCTATGCTGCACCAGACATCCAGGAGTCTCGCCCGTCCACCTGCCACTCCAACATGTTTCACCCCACAAAGGGCTTAACCATGGAGAGCTCTCAATGATTAAAGGATAAGTTCTCCTTAGGTAGCATGTAACATGTTCCCAGTGCTGCTGCCGCTACCCTATTCCCTACCCCCCCCCTGTGACAGTAGTGGTACAGGGAGAAGTTCCCCGTACTGGCTGCCCCTTTTTAAAAGGGACTGTTCTATTTGCACTGTTCTGTGAATGAATGAACTACAAGTCCCAACAGCCTTAGCAGCTGTTGGCTTGTAGGGCTTAATGAACTACCATGGTGCTATGGAGCACCATGGTAGTTCATTGAAACCTCCTGTCAGTATATCTGCTTGTACATCTTATACGGGCAAGCAAATATACTGACAGGTCTGCAGGCGACCTGCATGACACCAGTGATCTGCTGATCACTGATGCAATGCTTTATAAGCTCCTGCATCCAAAAATAATAAATGCACGTTTTTATTACCTGCAACAAAATGTGCATTTATTCTTTTTGGTAAAAAGTAGAGATGAGCGAATCGAACTTGGCGAAGTGGAATTCGTTTCGAATTCGGATGCGCGAATCGAAATTTTTCCAAAAATGGCGGCGACATGTGTGGCGACGGAGCGGGGATCTCTGGGAAGGCGCGCAGACAAGGCGCGCTGACCCATAATGCATTCATTCATGACATGTGATCGCATTAGCCAATCAGCAGCCAGCACTGTGTAATGGTGGAGCTATAAATTGCGGCCATCTTACAATTCTCCATTTGCCTCCGGTCATTCAAGAGAGACAGACCTCTCTGTATTAGGGACAGAGTTAGGGCGACAGATACTTTAGGGACACAGAATCGTTACTTAGGGACACAGAATTGTTACTCAGGGACACAGAATTCTTACTCAGGGACACAGAACTGTTACTCAGGGACACAGAATTGTTACTCAGGGACAGACACAGAATTGTTACTGAGGGACACAGAATTGTTACTGAGGGACACAGAATTGTTACTCAGGGACACAGAACTGTTACTCAGGGACACAGAACTGTTACTCAGGGACACAGAACTGTTACTTAGGGACACAGAACTGTTACTCAGGGACAGACACAGAATTGTTACTGAGGGACACAGAATTGTTACTGAGGGACACAGAATTGTTACTCAGGGACAGACACAGAATTGTTACTGAGGGACACAGAACTGTTACTCAGGGACACAGAACTGTTACTCAGGGACACAGAATTGTTACTCAGGGACAGACACAGAATTGTTACTGAGGGACACAGAATTGTTACTGAGGGACACAGAATTGTTACTCAGGGACAGACACAGAATTGTTACTGAGGGACACAGAATTGTTACTGAGGGACACAGAATTGTTACTGAGGGACACAGAATTGTTACTCAGGGACACAGAATTGTTACTCAGGGACACAGAATTGTTACTTAGGGACACAGAATTGTTACTCAGGGACACAGAACTGTTACTCAGGGAAACAGAATTGTTACTCAGGGACACAGAACTGTTACTCAGGGACACAGAATTGTTACTCAGGGACAGACACAGAATTGTTACTCAGGGACAGACACAGAATTGTTACTGAGGGACACAGAATTGTTACTGAGGGACACAGAATTGTTACTCAGGGACACAGAATTGTTACTCAGGGAAACAGAACTGTTACTCAGGGACACAGAATTGTTACTCAGGGACAGACACAGAATTGTTACTGAGGGACACAGAATTGTTACTGAGGGACACAGAATTGTTACTGAGGGACACAGAATTGTTACTGAGGGACACAGAAGTGTTACTCAGGGACAGACACAGAATTGTTACTGAGGGACACAGAATTGTTACTGAGGGACACAGAATTGTTACTCAGGGACACAGAATTGTTACTCAGGGACACAGAACTGTTACTCAGGGACACAGAATTGTTACTCAGGGACAGACACAGAATTGTTACTGAGGGACACAGAATTGTTACTGAGTGACATAGAATTGTTACTCAGGGACAGACACAGAATTGTTACTGAGGGACACAGAATTGTTATTGAGGGACACAGAATTGTTACTCAGGGACACAGAATTGTTACTCAGGGACACAGAACTGTTACTCAGGGACACAGAATTGTTACTCAGGGACAGACACAGAATTGTTACTGAGGGACACAGAATTGTTACTGAGGGACACAGAATTGTTACTGGGGGACACAGAATTGTTACTCAGGGACACAGAATTGTTACTGGGGGACACAGAATTGTTACTCAGGGACACAGAACTGTTACTCAGGGACACAGAATTGTTACTCAGGGACACAGAACTGTTACTCAGGGACACAGAATTGTTACTGAGGGACAGACACAGAATTGTTACTGAGGGACACAGAATTGTTACTGAGGGACACAGAATTGTTATTCAGGGACACAGAATTGTTACTCAGGGACACAGAATTGTTACTCAGGGACACAAAACTGTTACTCAGGGACACAGAATTGTTACTCAGGAACACAGAACTGTTACTCAGGGACACAGAATTGTTACTCAGGGACAGACACAGAATTGTTACTGAGGGACACAGAATTGTTACTCAGGGACAGACACAGAATTGTTACTGAGGGACACAGAATTGTTACTGAGGGACACAGAATTGTTACTCAGGGACACAGAATTGTTACTCAGGGACACAGAACTGTTACTCAGGGACACAGAACTGTTACTCATGGACACAGAATTGTTACTCAGGGACACAGAACTGTTATTCAGGGACACAGAATTGTTACTCAGGGACAGACACAGAATTGTTACTGAGGGACACAGAATTGTTACTGAGGGACACAGAATTGTTACTGAGGGACACAGAATTGTTACTCAGGGACAGACACAGAATTGTTACTGAGGGACACAGAATTGTTACTCAGGGACACAGAATTGTTACTGAGGGACACAGAATTGTTACTCAGGGACACAGAATTGTTACTCAGGGACACAGAACTGTTACTCAGGGACACAGAATTGTTACTCAGGGACACAGAACTGTTACTCAGGGACACAGAACTGTTACTCAGGGACACAGAATTGTTACTCAGGGACACAGAACTGTTACTCAGGGACACAGAATTGTTACTCAGGGACAGACACAGAATTGTTACTGAGGGACACAGAATTGTTACTGAGGGACACAGAATTGTTACTGAGGGACACAGAATTGTTACTCAGGGACACATAATTGTTACTCAGGGACACAGAATTGTTACTCAGGGACACAGAATTGTTACTCAGGGACAGACACAGAACTGTTACTCAGGGACACAGAATCGTTACTCAGGGACACAGAATCGTTGAATTAAAGAGTATGTCAGACAACACGCAGAGGAGTGTCAGAGGAGGCCATGTTTTAGGAGCGAGCAGACGTGGCAGCAGAGGAAGGGGTCGAGGCAGCACTAGTCGCAGCCAGAGGCCAGTGCTCCCGGTGTCATCCAGCGGTCGTGTCTCCACCGACAACCCTGCCGCCATCGATTGGTTGGCTCGGTCGTCTTCCTCTTCCCAGGTCACCTCTGACACCTACAGCCAACGGTCGGTGGGTACGTCAGACACAACCGTTAGTTGGCATGGCCCGGGAGCAAGCCCACTGAAATCACGTGTCCTCTACCTGCCCCTGTCCTTTGGTGTTCCCTCACCAAGCGAAGTATCGCATGCTGTGGGCTCAGCCCCACTGTACAGTGAGGAAGAGCAAACAGAGGGCGGTCAGGAACGGGGGGAGACATCCGCCTCTTCAGCAGCCAGGCGAAGAAGTACTGGCGAGGAGAGTGGCTCGGTAGCCGGTCTAGAGACAGGTCTGTCTTCTGACCCACACGCAGCCGAGGGGGCTAGTAGTGAGGCGGAGACCCTAATTGATGATGATGAGGCTGATCGCACTTGGCAGCCTCGTCGTCATCAGGCTATTTCTTCCGCATCATCAGGAGAAGAGGGTGCCAGCTTGGCAGCGAGCAAAACAGTCGGTGGGTTGCCCAGGAGGCAGCAGGGTCGCAGCAGTGTCAGTGGAGGCAAACGGCCACGGAGTAGAGCACCAGCTCCACTGCAGCCTACCACCACGGCCAGTAGTGGTGCCGGTGTGCACGGAGGAAGTAGCAGTCAGCCAGTGAGGAGTAGCGGGGGCAAAGTTTCCTACTCGGCGGTGTGGCAATTTTTCGTCAAGCCGCCCGAGGAAGTAAACGTAGCCGTATGTCGACTATGTGGCCAGAAAGTCAAGCGTGGCCAGGGGGCCCATGTTGGGACTACAGCGTTGCGTCAGCATATGCAGCGTCGCCATTCGGTGGCCTGGGAAAACCGTGATAAAGATACGGCGGTTCTGCCTGCCCCAGCCCCCGCTCCATCACCCGCTCCGTTACTTGCTCCGTCACCCGACGTCAATCGCCCTCTATCAGCCAGTCAAGGCTCCAACACCTCTGCTGAGGGGAGTTGTCGCTCGTTGGCATCTTCCGCTCGTTCAGATGCTCCTTCTCCTGCTACTCCTCTTCACGGATTCCGTCAGCAGTCTT